>NW_027459491.1:922500-1222500 GCF_050624435.1 Tenrec ecaudatus
CACTCCCCATTGCTTTTGTCACCCAATCCTTATCAACCGTGACTCTGCTTGCTGTCTATGGATTTCCCTATCGATTCTGCATATTTTATATCAATCTCATTATGGTCTGACTTGTTTCACTCAGCAGAAGGTGTTCAAGGTCCCTGCATGGTGCAGCATGTTCCAAAACATCATTCCTTTTTAAAGGCTGAATAATATTCCATTGTATGACTTAGATATTGTTTGGTTTATCCATTCTTCGGGCCCCGGGCACTTTGGTAATAGTCACCTTTCAGCTATTGTGGGTAGTGCTGCAGTGAACTTGTATACCACGATCTCTTTGAGTCTCTGTTTGTTATTCTTTGAGGTATATGCTTAGATGTAGAATTGTGAGGTGGTCATGGATTTCCTCTTCCTTGGATCCATGATCAACGCTCATGCAAGCAGCAGTCAACAGCTTAAAAAATGCATTGCATTGTATTGGCTAAATATTCACAAGACCTCTTTAGAGTATTGAAAAGCAGGGATGTTATTTTGAGAACTAAGGTGCATCTGACACAAGCCATAGTATGTTCAACACTTCCTATGCATGTAAAATTTGGAGATTAAATAAGGCAGGCCAAAGAAGAATCGATGCACTTGAATTATGGTGCTAGGAAAAAAGAACCATAGAAAGTACTATGGACTACCAGAAGCACCAATAAACTTGTCTTGGAAGAAGCATAGGCCAAATGCTCCTTAGAAGTAAGGATGGCCAGATTTTGTCACCCTTTGGATATGTATTTTCAACATGTTGTCAGGAGAGACCAGGCCCAGGAATAGGACATCATGCTTGGTAAAGTGGAAGGGCAATGGAAAAGAGGAAGGCTCTCATGGGATGGATGGACATGGGGGCTGCAGTAATGGGCTCAAACATAAGAACAATTGTGATGATGGTACTGGGTGGCGTTGTGTTCTGTTTGACATAGGGTTGTTATGAGTGGGAACCAACAGGACCGACCCTAACAACAATAGTAAATCTCTGACTTGTTAAGAAGAAACAAGCATTGTTCATTTCCTCTATGAGCCAGGCACTGGGAAGACCCTGAAGGTCCAGATAGAAACAGCACTTGACCCCTACCCATGATGGGTTCCCAGTCTAGGGGTGAGGCAGCAGATCTCCACTTTTGGATGAGACCTATGCAGCCCTCTTGGGGTTCTAGTGTGTGCTGGAGAGACTCCAGTTAACTTTGCTTTTCTCTATACCCGCCTTTAGGGAAGTGGAAGAACTTAAGAATAAAGCATCCCCCGAGATTTCTGTTGCACAATTAGACAAAAGGAAACCAATGGTGGCTAAAGAGAGTGAACAGAGAATCCAGAGCTGTGTCCGGGTCCTTGGCCATGCAGCTATCAATCAGCACAGTTGAGTTCAGTAATCAGGAAGCGAAGATCCTCAGTATCTGGATCCAGTAGGTATAGAAGGCCTAGCTTCAAAGATAAAGAAGGATAAACCCTCTTTCGCTTTCAGGAGGAACTCACCCAGGGAGAACTCATTCAGGTGGGACTGCACTAAAGCCTTAGAACTGGGAGGGTCCATAGGAGCATGTTTACTGCCAGAACGGTGGCTTCCCATTCAAGAGCTTCTATCATATTCCAGCTCATGAATGGTCCTTCGAGTGCCTTGGTTCTTTTGCTGTGACTTCTGTGGCATCACTTGAACTCTCCATCCCCTCCATCCAGGAGCAGTGGCAGGAAAAATCTATTAGGGAGAAGTGAGAGAGTGAGCTAGGAGATATTCCGTACACAGATTGCAGTCTCCTTCAGCAAAGGCCCTGTGGGGTGGGGACTTAATTTTTCTGATTCTCTCCTGTTAGAAGTCAACACGGAGCTAAAGAAGCATGAATGGAAGAAAGCAGGATGATGAGCTGACAGCTTTTCCATAAGGAAATAATAGCCAGAAGGGCTCCAAGTTGGGATGAGGGGATGGTGGGGAGGGGAACACACGTGCTGCTACCAAGAGGAGAGTGAGGAGCAAGAGACCAGTAGAGGCTAGTCTCAAAGCCATCTCCAATAACATTTCCCCAACAGGCTGTTTTCCTCTCTCCACTCTAAACACGTCAGCCTTCACCTCCACCAAGCACCGAAACCCCAATGCAGCCTTTATCTGCCCATTCCTCCCACCAATTGGTCCAGGTTACTATGGGAACTATGGGAGTAGTAACGGGTTCCCTCTATTACTACCTACCTCCCTGATTTCAGCACAGATCAATCAACCCGTCCCCGCAGCCCCATATCTAAGGGGAAGGTCCTAGGGGAGAGTAAGGAAAAGATAGATTCAACACAGGACTAGAACAATAGTGAAAAACTTACAAAGAGAGCGAGTGATGTAATTCCAGAGTATTAGTCAATTCCTTTTGTCCTTCCAGCTACCATCCTCTCGCCCAGCTTAACTCCCTGAAGGAGGAAGGATCTCTCAGTGGGTGTCTACAAAGGTGAGGTTCCAGGCCACTTGGGGGCTTCTGAGGGTTCCCTTCCAAATTTGCCTTCCCTCCCTTCAAAAGAAAGTCACTGGAACTCACCAGCCAGAGTTGGCAAGGCTACCACTGAGTTGCCCAGTTAAGGTTTATGTCCTGGGGAAGACTGTAGCTCACAAAATGCCTTCAAGGGATTGTTTCTTCCCTACAAGCTCTTCCAGAATCTTGTCATTCTACATCCCAAGTTGGAGTCTATGTTTCCTCCTTTGAACCCACGCCAGCTTTATGGCACTCCAGGAGTCAAGTTTGGCAGGTGAGGTGCGGTGTGACTTCTGAGGTAATACTGCTCCCACCTGGCTCTTTCTCTGTAGAAGACCCTCGGAGTCCAGTCCCCTTGCTGTGAGGAAGTGTGATGAAGAAGCCACATGCAGATGCTGACACTAGTCCCTCTTAAAGTCCCAGCAAACACAAGTGGCCATTGTCAAGTACACCAGTGGGGAAGCTGTGTGAGATGTCTCCATCATAAGCCACTGCCAGACGGCAACCGCACAGAAGAATCTGCTAGCTTAGTACTGCCAATCCCCAGAACCATAGGAAATGATGACTGATGAGGAAGATAATAATTGACTCCAATTTTGTTTCAAACTGGAAGAAATGTGCTGCACAGCACCGGAGTTGTAGCTCTGGAGCCACAGTCCCGATGCAGATGTATTAAATAATTTATTATCTAGTGATTGTTCCTGGTCCTCACCCTTCCCAGCTTCCCTGTGCCCACCCAGTCCAAGCAGCTGCTTCATCACTTATTCTGTAAAAGTATGTGAGGGTAAGTCAGAAAGCATTGCTCTAAAACCACAGACACTTTATTAAACAAAAATATCAAAATGTGAAGTGACTGTTTCTAGACATAGCCGCCATCTTGATCTACATCGGGGAGGCAAACTTTTGAGATAGAAGAGCCTACTTTTTCTCTCACAAAAATTGAAACATTCTTTGAGATAAAAAAAATATATTTTTGCAACTTCAATCACCATTATCTGAATAATCACTGTCCTTGAAAAGGTTTCCATTTTACTTCAGAGCCACATGCATGGACCGAGAGACCCGCAGTGTATCCCTGACCCCTGCTCTATAGACTTCAGTAATTGTTCTCTGAGGGATTCTCTGCTCATATACAATTCTAGTCACACGACATACCATGACCAACAGGGTCGTTCAAACCCTCTCCAGAGATTCTTCAAGGGTGTGTGTGTGTGTGTGTGTTTGTGTGTGTGTGTGTGTGTCTGTAAAATGGACACGAAGTCAGAAGCCCTCTACAGATTCTGCAAGGGTGTGTGTGTTTGTATGTAAAAAGGACTTGACTTTAGAAACCCTCCAGAGATTCATCAAGGGTGTGCGTGTGTGTGTGTGTGTGTGTCTAAAGGACAAGATGTCAAAAGCCCTCTAGAGATTCTTCAAGGGTATGAGTGTGAGTGGGTGTGTAAAAAGAACACGAAGTCAGAAGCCCTCTGAAGATTCTGCAAGGGTGCATGTATGTGTGTGTTTGGAAAAAGGACATGAAGTCCGAAGCCCTAAGGAGATTCTGGAAGGGTATGATTGTGAGTGTGTGTGTGTGTAAAAAAACACGAATTCAGAAGCCCTCTATAGATTCTGCAAGGGTGTGTGTGTGTCTGTGTGGGTGTGTGCGTGTAAAAAGGACAGGAAATCAGAATCCCTCCAGATATTCTGCAAGGGTGCGTGCATGTGTGTATATGTGTGTGTGTGAGTGTGTAAAAATGACACGAAGTCAGAAGCCCTCCAGAGGTTCTGCAAGTGTGTGTGTGTGTGTGTGTATGTGTAAAGGACAGTAAATCAGAAGCCTTCTAGAGATTCTGCAACGGTGTGTATGTGTGTTTGTGTGTAAAAGGGACACGATGTCAGAAGCCCTCTAGTGATTCTGCCTGGGTATGAGTGTTAGTGTGAGTGTGTGTGTGTGTGTGTGTGTGTGTAAAAGGAAACAAAATCGGAAGCCCTCTAGTGATCCTGCAAGGGGTGTGTGTGTGTGTGTGTGTGTGTGTGTGTGTTTGTAAAAAGGACATGAAGTCAGATGCCTTCCAGAGATTCTGCAAGGGTATGGGTATGCATTTGGCTGTGTGTGTGTGTGTGTGTGTGTGTGTGTGTGTGTGTAAAAAGGACCCGAAATCAGAAGCCCTGTTTGTGAATCCTGGCTCTATTCCTTAGTGTTCCTTATCTCTCAATTTTGGATGCCCAGATACCTGAGGGTGTCATGGTTCTGTGTTGGGGTTCTAACGGCAAGGACAGAAGTTAGGCCACACCAGGCACTCCAAAGGAGAAAGATGACACTTTGTGGTCCCCTAGATAGTTCGTATCAGAAACCCACAGGGGCAGTTTTGTTGTGTTCTGTAGGGTCACTGTGAGTCAGAATCGACTCAGCGACAGTGAATGTGGTTGAGTGTTTGAGCACAGTTCCTTTCATCCTCTGTGCAGGCATCTCTGTTTTAAAGGAGTTAGGTCAGTCCCATGTATTAGACTCTCCTTCAGAGCAACTGGGCAGGTGTGTGTCTGCGTGTTTCTAACGTCATCTTGTTTTTCTCATTCAAGGGATGTGGAGAGCAGGGTTCTTCAAATCGGTTTAAAGAGAGAAAGGAGATTAAAAAGAGAACAAAGAAAAGGAGGGTGAAAAAGGATTGGAGCGGGGGTCTGAGGAGAAGAGGGCGTTGCTCAGGCTTCTAAGGCTGTCAATCAGCCTGGTAGCCAGCTGTGAGCTTACCTGGTTCACCTCCAAGATCCCAGAATCCCTAGTGGACAGTGGAATTTGCATAGCGAACTGGCTCATTGAGCCGAGCCAGAGGCCTCTGTCTGCAGAAGAGACCAAGCCCTGTGCTGCAGCTCCTGCTCCCATCTGCAAGCAGTGGGGTCCAGATGCGGGTCCTGTGTCTGCTTCCTGTTGTAAAAGGCAGTGTTGGGACAAGTAGCCTTCTACTGAGTCTCTCCTCCATCTACACAGTCGACCCCCTTACCTGGGGGAGCAGGCTCCAGGCTTGCTGTGGCCAGCTAATAGCAAGTAGTAGGCATAGCGCGAATGAAGAGAGGAGACAGCTGGGCAGAGGGCCTAAACCTGCTGAGCGCCATGGCCCCTGAGACACTGGCGAGCTGTTGGCTCCCAGCTCCCTGTCCCCGACTCTTACCTGCCTCCCTCTCTCGAGTTCACTCTTGAATTTCAGTCTCCATGCAATCTCACCCAGCCTTGCTGCCTGACTGGAGAGGGAGCCTGGAGGCTGTTAGAATGGCACTGCTCAGGCTCTTTGGGCTAAAGAGTCTGACGTGGGCCAGCAGCTCCATGAAGTTCCCTCCCTCAGGCAGTTTTCTGCCTCTCCATCCCCCTTAGTCTCCCTGCAGGCCTGGCCCTGGGCCCTGACCTTCCAATTGCTTCCTCATCCAACATGTGGAGGGCTGGCTCTTGCCAAGTACACACATGGGTGCAGACATGAGAGATCCCACTCTCTCCTGGAAACCAGGAGGTCTATAAACAAGGGCACAGCTGAGGCCTGTTCTTACCCAAATCATGTGCATCCTTCTCTCTGCCCTCTGCCCTGGGGTAGAGACAAGGGCTCTGGGAAGACCGGCCACCCCATCACTATGGGGCATGGCCCATTGGTGCTGGTGCACAGAGCACTGGGCAGGCAGGGCTCCCTACAGGCCCTTGCACCGTGTGGGGCTACAGAAGGGGAGAAAGGCAGAAGAGTGCTGCCAGGAGCCAGCTGCACTCTGGCAACGTGGGGTCCTCTGGGCTGGGCCACTGAGGTGGGGTGCTAAGGCTGTGCTCCCCTCTCCCTCTCCCCAGGTGTGTGGTTGTGCTCTTCAATCCCCGGAAACACAAGCAGCACCACATCCTCAACAGCTCCAGGTAAATGGGCTCTGGGGCTTTGGGGAGTGCCACCTTTCCCCAGGGATGGCCAGAGGGGTGCCACCTGCTTCTCTGTGGCATTGGGCCCTGTTGGGCCCTAGGCCTGCAAGGGAAGCAGCACAGGGAGGGCGGGTTTGCTGCCCTTGTTTAGAGAGGGGACTGTGAGAGGCCAGGCCTGGGCCAGGCTGCCAGTGCCCCTCTTGAGCCTGCCCCCATTCCTTTCAGGAAAACCATCACTGCCTTTGCCTTCTCTCCTGATGGCAAGTACCTGGTCACCGGTGAGGTGAGTGAGGAAGGAAGCTCAGGCACTGCAGAGGGGGTGGCCTGGCCTTAGCAGAGAGTGACAGCCTGCGGCCCGCATAGGACTGATGCCAAGTTTGACTTTCTGTACTGGTGTCCACTTTGGGTGTTTGGTCTGCCCTAGAGCAGTGTTCTTAGGCTGTAGCCTGCGTCAGAAGTGCTATGGTGGCCCCGTAGTACAGATTGCTGGCTCTCGGGCTCAGCAGGTCTGGGTTGGCTCTCTTCAGTTTGCAATGCTAACAAGTAGTTCCCGATGAGGCTGAAGCTGCCAATTTGGGAACCACATTTTGGAAAACACCTCCTTAAAACATTCCTTATCCCTGCTGGTCACAGTGTGGAACAGGGCTGCCCTCCCATAGACTTGCCCTGTGAGGCTGTGGGAGCAAACCGCAGGAGTGGTGGTTCTTGCCCATGCAAATCACGCCAGGAGCCCATCCCTGAGAGTCCCTGTTCCCCAACACTGATCACATTCCCTCCGGGGGTGTCCTTGATTCATGTGCAGGCACATTAGGTTAGGTGTCCTTCATTTATGTGCAGGCTCTTGTCCAGTGGCTGGGAAGGCCAGGCCTCCGTGGATGGGGAGGAAGCTGGTTGCCTCTGGCTTTTACTTCGGGGTCTTCGTCCCCGCAGAGTGGACACATGCCTGCTGTGTGGGTATGGGACGTGTCGGAGCGCAGCCAGGTGGTGGAGCTTCAGGAGCATAAGTATGGCGTGGTGTGTGTGGCCTTCTCACCCAGCGCCAATTACATTGTCTCAGTGGGCTACCAGCATGACATGATCTTCAATGTCTGGGCCTGGAAGGTGAGTGGGCTGCTGGCCTCAGGACAGGCAGGGCCGGGAGGGCAGCCAATAAACTGCTGACAGGTGGCCTTCACTTCCACCTGCTGGCCTCAGTCCCTTTCTAGAGAACTCTGAGCAGAAAGGAGCAACTGGGTATCTACGATGCTGAAGAAGGGGCAGAAGGAGAGGTCAAGTTCTCAGCTTGTCTAACCTCCTTCAGTGTGTAAGTTTCTTTTTCCTCAGCTCCTAGAAGCAGAGCCTTGATTTCCCTTGACTTTCTCTCCAGAAAAACATTGTAGTGGCTTCCAACAAGGTGTCCAATCGGGTGACAGCAGTATATTTCTCTGAGGACTGCAGCTACTTTGTCATTGCAGGCAAATGGCACATCAAATTCTGGTACCTTGATGACAGCAAGACCTCAAAGGTGAGGCAGCAAGTAGCCACCAGGGTGGGGTCTGCCCAGATCTGTTCCACCTACGCCCACTTCTGCATGCTCAAAAGCCCCTTGGAAGTCTCAGCTGGGCCAGGTGCTATGTCAATCTGCAAGGGAAGCCTTTTCCCTCTCTCCCCAGGGCCTGCTTTTCAGGGGGTAGCCTGCAGGGTGGGTGGGTGGGTGGCACCTGTGGTGTGCCTCCACAGGTGAATGCCACTGTGCCCCTGCTGGGCCGCTCCAGGCTGCTGGGGGACCTGCAGAACAACCTGTTCACTGATGTAGCCTGTGGCCGCAGGAAGAAGGCTGACAGCACCTTCTGTATCACATCCTCGGGGCAGCTGTGTGAGTTCAGTGACCAGAGACTGTTGGACAAGGGGTTGGAGCTGAGGGTAAGTGAATGCTTTGTCGGCACCCTCCCGTCTGTCACCTCCAGGCTCCGGGGGTCCTGGGGCTAGCAGCAGTGTCTGCATGCACGCTGGGGGAGGCCCCAGGCGGAGGAAGCTGTTTGGGGACCTCTCTGCTCGCTCACGCTCTCTGTCTCTGCCTCTTCCTCTGCTTTCCTCTTCTGCTCAGCACAAAGACAGCATCACAGTAAGTGTGCTGGCCCTGTCCGCTGCCTCTGCTGTCTTTCTCTTGGCCGGCCTTTTCTGAGTGTGTCTTTGCCTAAACCTCAGGTGCCTTATAAGGCTTGCTGACTCCTTCCCCCTAATTGCACAGGGCTGTGGGCCCTCTGGCCAGCTGCTGTTAGAGGAAGTGGCATTGAGGGGCTCTGGCCAGGGCAGGTGGCCTGCCTTGCACTTGTCCTTACCTTTGGCTCATGGCTGTTGAGGTGTCGGTTGAAAGAGTGGGCAGACACCGTTGCTGACTGGGGGTGTCATAACCTGAGTCTAGGGGTGCACTAGCCTGAGGCTAGGGGAGCCGTAGCCTTAGGCTAAGCCTAGGGGAGCCCTAGTTAAAGCCTAGGGGTGCCCTAGCCTAAGCATAGGGGTGCCCTAGCCTAAGCCTAGGGGTGCCTAGCCTTAGTCTAGCCTAGGATTGCCCTAGCCTAAGCCTAGAGGTGCCATAGCCTGAGGCTAGGGGAGCCCTAGCCTGAGGCTAGGGGAGCCGTAGCCTTAGCCTAAGCCTAGGGGTACCCTAGCCTAAGCCTAGGGGTGCCCTAGCCTAAGCCTAGGTTTGCCATAGCCTAAGCCTAGGGGTGCCCTAGCCTAAGCCTAGGGGTGCCCTAGCCTTAGGCTAGGGGAGCCCTAACCATAGCCTAAGCCTAGGGGTGCCCTAGCCTGAGCATAGGGGTGCCCTAGCATGAGCCTAGGGGTGCCCTAGCCTTAGGCTAGGGGAGCCCTAACCTTAGCCTAAGCCTAGGGGTGCCCTAGCCTAAGCCTAGGGGTGCCCGAGCCCTAGCCTAAGCCTAAGCCTAAGAGTGCCCTAGCCTAAGCCTAGGGGTGCCCTAGCTTTAGGCTAGGAGAGCCCTAGCCTTAACCTAAGCCTAGGGATGCCCTAGCCTAAGCGTGGGGTGCCCTAGCCTAAGCCTAGGGGTGCTCTAGCCTTAGGCTAGGGGAGCAGTAGCCTTAGCCTAAGCCTAGGGGTGCCCTAGCCTAACCCTAGGGGTGCCCTAGCCTGAGGCTAGGGGAGCCCTAGCCTGAGCCTAAGCCTAGGGGTGCCCTAGCCTAAGCCTAGGGGTGCCCTAGCCTGAGCCTACGGGTGCCCTAGTCTGAGACAAGGGGAGCCCTAGCGTTAGTCTAGCCTAGGATTGCCCTAGCCTAAGCCTAGGGGTGTCATAGCCTGAGTCTAGTGGTGCCCTAGCATGAGGCTAGGGGAGCCGTTGCCTTAGCCTAAGTCTAGGGGTGCCCTAGCCTAAGCCTGGGTGTGCCCTAGCCAAAGCCTAGGGGTGCCCTAGCCTTAGGCTAGCTGAGCCCTAGCCTTAACCTTAGCCTCACCCAAGGGGTGCCCAGCCTAAGCCTAGGGGTGCCCTAGCCTAAGCCTAAGTGTGCCCTAGCCTTAGGCTAGGGGAGCCCTAGCCTTAGCCTAAGGCTAGGGGTGCCCTAGCTTAAGACTAGGGGTGCCCTAGCCTAAGACTAGGGGTGCCCTAGCCTAAGCTTAGGTTTGCCCTAGCCTAAGCCTAGGGGTGCCCTAGGGTTAGGCTAGGGGAGCCCTAGCCTTAGCTTAAGCCTAGGGGTGCCCTAGCCTAAGACTAGGGGTGTCCTAGCCTAAGCCTAGGGGTGCCCTAGCCTAAGCCTAGGCGTGCCCTAGCCTAAGCCTAGGGGTGCCCTAGCCTTAGGCTAGGGGAGCCCTAGCCTTAGCCTAAGCCTAGGGGTGCCTTAGCCGAAGCCTAGGGGTGCCCTAGCCTAAGTCTAGGGGTGCCCTAGCCTAACCCTAGGGGTGCCCTAACCTTAGGCTAGGGGAGCCCTAGCCTTAGCCTAAGCCTAGGGGTGCCCTAGCCTAAGCCTAGGGGTGCCCTAGCCTAAGCCTTGGGGTGCCTTAGCTTAAGGCTAGGGGTGCCCTAGCCTTAGTCTAGTGGAGCCCTAGCCTTAGCCTAAGCCTAGGGGTGCTCGATCCTAAGCCTAGGGGTGCCCTAGCCTAAGCT
Organism: Tenrec ecaudatus; assembly: GCF_050624435.1. Classification (NCBI taxonomy): domain Eukaryota; kingdom Metazoa; phylum Chordata; class Mammalia; order Afrosoricida; family Tenrecidae; genus Tenrec; species Tenrec ecaudatus. The sequence goes on from NW_027459491.1 coordinate 932,931, forward strand.
TAGGGGTGCCCTAGCCTAAGCCTAGGGGTGCCCTAGGCTACGCCTAGGTGTGTCCTAGCCTAAGCCAAGGGGTGCCCTAGCCTAAGCCTAGGGGTGCCCTAGCCTATGCCTAGGGGTGTCCTAGCCTAAGCTTAGGGGTTCCCTAGCTTTAGGCTAGAGGAGCCCTAGCCTTAGTCTAAACCTAGGGGTGCTCTAGCCTAAGCATAGGGGTGCCCTATCCTTAGGCTAGGGGAGTCCTCACCTTAGCCAAAGCCTAGGGGTGCCCTAGCGTAAGCCTAGGGGTGCCCTAGCTAAGCCTAGGGGTGCCCTAGCCCATGCCTAGGGATGCCCTAGCGTTAGGCTAGGGGAGCCCTAGCCTTAGCATAAGCCTAGGGGTGCCCCAGCCTAAGCCTAGGGGTGCCCTAGCCTACGTCTAGGGGTGCCCTAACCTAAGCATAGGGGTGCTTAAACCTAAGCCTAGGCGTTCCCTCCCTAAGCCTAGGGGTGTCCTAGCATAAGCCTAGGGGTGCCCTAGCCTATGCCTAGGGGTGTCCTAGCCTAAGCTTAGGGGTTCCCTAGCCTTAGGCTAGAGGAGCCCTAGCCTTAGTCTAAACCTAGGGGTGCTCTAGATTAAGCATAGGGGTGCCCTATCCTTAGGCTAGGGGAGTCCTCACCGTAGCCGAAGCCTAGGGGTGCCCTAGCGTAAGCCTAGGCGTGCCCTAGCTAAGCCTAGGGGTGCCCTAGCCCATACCTAGGGATGCCCTAGCGTTAGGCTAGGGGAGCCCTAGCCTTAGGCTAAGCCTAGGGGTGCCCCAGCCTAAGCCTAGGGGTGCCCTAGCCTACGTCTAGGGGTGCCCTAGCCTAAGCATAGGGGTGCTCTAACCTAAGCCTCGGCGTTCCCTCCCTAAGCCTAGGGGTGTCCTAGCCTAAGCCTAGGGGTGCCCTAGCCTAAGCCTAGGGGTGCCCTAGCCTCAGGCTAGGGGAGCCCTAGCTTTAGCCTAAGACTAGGGTTGCCCTAGCCAAAGCCTAGGGGTGCCCTAGCCTAAGGCTAGGTGTGCCTTAGCCTTAGGCTAGGGGATCCTTAGCCTTAGCCTAAGCCTAGGGGAGCCCTAGCCTAAGCCTAGGGGTGCCCAAGCCTAAGCCTAGGGGTGCCCTAGCCTTAGCCTAGGGGAGCCCTAGCCTTAGCCTAATCCTAGGGGTGCCCTAGCATAAGAATAGAGGTGCCCTAGCCTTAGGCTAGGAGAGCCTTAACCATAGCGTAAGCCTAGGGTTGCCTTAGCCTAAGCCTAGGGGTGCCCTAGCCTAAGCCTAGGGGTGCCCTAGCCTGAGCCTAGGGGTGCCCTAGCCTGAGCATACGGGTGCCCTAGCTTGAGGCTAGGGGAGCCCTAGCGTTAGTCTAGTCTAGGACTGCCCTAGCCTAACCCTAGGGGTGTGATAGCCTGAGTCTAGGGGTGCACTAGCCTGAGGATAGGCGAGCCCTAACCTTAGCCTAAGCCTAGGGGTGCCCTAGCCTAAGCCTAAACCTAGCGGTGCCCTAGCCTAAGCCTAGGGGTGCCCTAGCCTAAGCCTATGGGTGCCCTAGCCTTAGGCTAGGGGAGCCCTAGCTTTAGCCTAAGCCTAGGGGTGCCGTAGCCAAAGCCTAGGGGTGCCCTAGCCTAAGCCTAGGGGTGCTTTAGCCTTAGGGTAGGGGAGCCCTAGCTTTACCCTAAGCCTAGGGGTGCCCTAGCCAAAGCCTAGGGGTGCCCTAACCTAAGCCTAGGGGTGCCTTAGCCTTAGGCTAGGGGATCCTTAGCCTTAGCCTAAGCCTAGGGGAGCCCTAGCCTAAGCCTAGGGGTGCCCACGCCTAAGCCTAAAACTAGGGGTGCCCTAGCCAAAGCCTAGGGGTGCCCTAACCTAAGCCTAGGGGTGCCTTAGCCTTAGGCTAGGGGATCCTTAGCCTTAGCCTAAGACTAGGGGTGCCCCAGCCTAAGCCTAAGGGTGCCCTAGCCTACGTCTAGGGTTGCCCTAGCCTAAGCATAGGGGTGCTCTAACCTAAGGCTAGGCGTTCCCTCCCTAAGCCTAGGGGTGTCCTAGCCTAAGCCTAGGGGTGCCCTAGCCTTAGGCTAGGGGAACCCTAGCTTTAGCCTAAGCCTAGGGGTGCCATAGCCAAAGCCTAGGGTTGCCCTAGCCTAAGCCTAGGGGAGCCCTAGCCTAAGCCTAGGGGTACCCAAGCCTAAGCCTAGGGGTGCCCTAGCATTAGCCTAGGGGAGCCCTAGCCTTAGCCTAATCATAGGGGTGCCCTAGCCTAAGCCTAGGGGTGCCCTAGCCTAAGCCTAGGGCTGCCCTAGCCTACGCCTAGGGGTGCCTTAGACTAAGCCTAGGGGTGCCCTAGCCTAAGCGTAGGGGTGCCCTAGCCTTAGGCTAGGAGAGCCATAGCCTTAGCCTAAGCCTAGGGGTGCCCTAGCCTAAGCCTAGGGATGCCCTAGCCTATGCCTAGGGGTGCCCTAGCTAAAGCCTAGTGGTGCCCTAGCCTAAGCCTAGGTGTGCCCTAGCCTTAGGCTAGGAGATCCTTAGCCTTAGCCTAAGCCTAGGGGTGCCTAGCATAAGCCTAAAGGTGCCCTAGCCTTAGGCTAGGAGAGCCTTAACCATAGCGTAAGCCTAGGGTTGCCTTAGCCTAAGCCTAGGGGTGCCCTAGCCCGAGCCTAGGGTTGCCCTAGCGTGAGCATACGGGTGCCCTAGCCTGAGGCTAGGGGAGCCCTAGCGTTAGTCTAGTCTAGGACTGCCCTAGCCAAAGCCTAGGGGTGTGATAGCCTGAGTCTAGGTGTGCACTAGCCTGAGGATAGGGGAGCCCTAACCTTAGCCTAAGCCTAGGGGTGCCCTAGCCGAAGCCTAAACCTAGGAGTGCCCTAGCCTAAGCCTAGGGGTGCCCTAGCCTTAGGCTAGGGGAGCCCTAGCTTTAGCCTAAGCCTAGGGGTGCCGTAGAGAAAGCCTAGGGGTGCCCTAGCCTAAGCCTAGGGGTGCCTTAGCCTTAGGCTAGTGGAGCCCTAGCTTTAGCCTAAGCCTAGGGGTGCCCTAGCCAAAGCCTAGGAGTGCCCTAACCTAAGCTTAGGGGTGCCTTAGCCTTAGGCTAGGTGATCCTTAGACTTAGCCTAAGCCTAGGGGAGCCCTAGCCTAAGCCTAGGGGTGCCCTAGCCTAAGCCTAAACCTAGAGGTACCCTATCCTAAGCCAAGGGGTGCCCTAGCCTAAGCCTAGGGGTGCCCTAGCCTAAGCCTAGGGGTGCCCTAGCCTAAGCTTAGGGCTGCCCTAGCCTTAGGCTAGGGGATCCTTAGCTTACCCTAAGCCTAGGGGAGCCCAAGCCTAAGCCTAGGTGTGCCCCATCCAAAGCCTAGGGGTGCCCTAGCCTTAGGCTAGGGGAGCCCTAGCCTTAACCTAATCCTAGGGGTGCCCTAGCCTAAGCCTAGTGGTGCCCTAGCCTAAGCCTAGGGCTGCCCTAGCCTAAGCCTAGGGGTGCCCTAGCCTAAGCCTGGGGCTGCCCTAGCCTACGGCTAGGGGTGCCCTAGACTAAGCCTAGGGGTGCCCTAGCCTAAGCCTAGAGGTGCCCTAGCCTTAGGCTAGGAGAGCCCTAGCCTTAGCCTAAGCCTAGGGGTGCCCTAGCCTAAGCCTAGGGCTGCCCTAGTCTATGCCTTAGGGTGCCCTAGCTAAAGCCTAGGGGTGCCCTATCCTAAGCCTAGGGGTGCCCTTGCCAAAGCCTAGGGGTGCCCTAGCCTTAGGCCAGGGAAACTGTAGCCTTAGCCTAAGCGTATGGGAGCCCTAGCCTCAGCCTAGGGGTGCCCTATCCTCAGCCTAGGGGTGCCCTAGCCTCAGCCTAGGGGTGCCCTAGCCTCAGCCTAGTGGTGCCCTAGCCTCAGCCTAGGGCTGCCCTAGCCTGAGCCTAGGGGTGCCGTATCCTTAGGCTAAGGGAGCCATAGCCTTAGCCTAAGCCTAGGGGTGCCCTAGTCTAAGACTAGGGGTGCCCTATCCTGAGCCTAGGGGTGCCCTAGTCTGAGGCTAGGGGAGCCCTAGCCTTAGCCTAAGCCTACGATTGCCCTAGCCTAAGTTTAGGGGTGCCCTAGCCTGAGTCTAGGGGTGCCCTAACCTGAGGCTAGGGGAGTCGTAGCCTTAGCCTAAGACTAGGGGATCCCTATCTAAAGCCTAGGGGTGCCCTAGCCTAAGCCTAGGGGTGCCCTAGCCTAAGCCTAGGGGTGCCCTAGCCTAAGCCTTGGGGTGCCTTAGCTTAAGGCTAGGGGTGCCCTAGCCTTAGTCTAGTGGAGCCCTAGCCTTAGCCTAAGCCTAGGGGTGCTCTATCCTAAGCCTAGGGGTGCCCTAGCCTAAGCTTAGGGGTGCCCTAGCCTAAGCCTAGGTGTGCCCTAGGCTACGCCTAGGTGTGTCCTAGCCTAAGCCTAGGGGTGCCCTAGCCTAAGCCTAGGGGTGCCCTAGCCTATGCCTAGGGGTGTCCTAGGCTAAGCTTAGGGGTTCGCTAGCTTTAGGCTAGAGGAGCCCTAGCCTTAGTCTAAACCTAGGGGTGCTCTAGCCTAAGCATAGGGGTGCCCTATCCTTAGGCTAGGGGAGTCCTCACCTTAGCCGAAGCCTAGGGGTGCCCTAGCGTAAGCCTAGGGGTGCCCTAGCTAAGCCTAGGGGTTCCCTAGCCCATGCCTAGGGATGCCCTAGCGTTAGGCTAGGGGAGCCCTAGCCTTAGCCTAAGCCTAGGGGTGCCCCAGCCTAAGCCTAGGGGTGCCCTAGCCTACGTCTAGGGGTGCCCTAGCCTAAGCATAGGGGTGCTTAAACCTAAGCCTAGGCGTTCCCTCCCTAAGCCTAGGGGTGTCCTTGCATAAGCCTAGGGGTGCCCTAGCCTATGCCTAGGGGTGTCCTAGCCTAAGCTTAGGGGTTCCCTAGCCTTAGGCTAGAGGAGCCCTAGCCTTAGTCTAAACCTAGGGGTGCTCTAGCCTAAGCATAGGGGTGCCCTATCCTTAGGCTAGGGGAGTCCTCACCGTAGCCGAAGCCTAGGGGTACCCTAGCGTAAGCCTAGGGGTGCCCTAGCTAAGCCTAGGGGTGCCCTAGCCCATACCTAGGGATGCCCTAGCGTTAGGCTAGGGGAGCCCTAGCCTTAGGCTAAGCCTAGGGGTGCCCCAGCCTAAGCCTAGGGGTGCCCTAGCCTACGTCTAGGGGTGCCCTAGCCTAAGCATAGGGGTGCTCTAACCTAAGCCTCGGCGTTCCCTCCCTAAGCCTAGGGGTGTCCTAGCCTAAGCCTAGGGGTGCCCTAGCCTAAGCCTAGGGGTGCCCTAGCCTCAGGCTAGGGGAGCCCTAGCTTTAGCCTAAGACTAGGGTTGCCCTAGCCAAAGCCTAGGGGTGCCCTAGCCTAAGGCTAGGTGTGCCTTAGCCTTAGGCTAGGGGATCCTTAGCCTTAGCCTAAGCCTAGGGGAGCCCTAGCCTAAGCCTAGGGGTGCCCAAGCCTAAGCCTAGGGGTGCCCTAGCCTTAGCCTAGAGGAGCCCTAGCCTTAGCCTAATCCTAGGGGTGCCCTAGCATAAGAATAGAGGTGCCCTAGCCTTAGGCTAGGAGATCCTTAACCATAGCGTAAGCCTAGGGTTGCCTTAGCCTAAGCCTAGGGGTGCCCTAGCCTAAGCCTAGGGGTGCCCTAGCCTGAGCCTAGGGGTGCCCTAGCCTGAGCATACGGGTGCCCTAGCTTGAGGCTAGGGGAGCCCTAGCGTTAGTCTAGTCTAGGACTGCCCTAGCCTAACCCTAGGGGTGTGATAGCCTGAGTCTAGGGGTGCACTAGCCTGAGGATAGGCGAGCCCTAACCTTAGCCTAAGCCTAGGGGTGCCCTAGCCTAAGCCTAAACCTAGGGGTGCCCTAGCCTAAGCCTAGGGGTGCCCTAGCCTAAGCCTATGGGTGCCCTAGCCTTAGGCTAGGGGAGCCCTAGCTTTAGCCTAAGCCTAGGGGTGCCGTAGCCAAAGCCTAGGGGTGCCCTAGCCTAAGCCTAGGGGTGCTTTAGCCTTAGGGTAGGGGAGCCCTAGCTTTAGCCTAAGCCTAGGGGTGCCCTAGCCAAAGCCTAGGGGTGCCCTAACCTAAGCCTAGGGGTGCCTTAGCCTTAGGCTAGGGGATCCTTAGCCTTAGCCTAAGCCTAGGGGAGCCCTAGCCTAAGCCTAGGGGTGCCCACGCCTAAGCCTAAAACTAGGGGTGCCCTAGCCAAAGCCTAGGGGTGCCCTAACCTAAGCCTAGGGGTGCCTTAGCCTTAGGCTAGGGGATCCTTAGCCTTAGCCTAAGACTAGGGGTGCCCCAGCCTAAGCCTAAGGGTGCCCTAGCCTACGTCTAGGGTTGCCCTAGCCTAAGCATAGGGGTGCTCTAACCTAAGGCTAGGCGTTCCCTCCCTAAGCCTAGGGGTGTCCTAGCCTAAGCCTAGGGGTGTCCTAGCCTAAGCCTAGGGGTGCCCTAGCCTCAGGCTAGGGGAGCCCTAGCTTTAGCCTAAGACTAGGGTTGCCCTAGCCAAAGCCTAGGGGTGCCCTAGCCTAAGGCTAGGTGTGCCTTAGCCTTAGGCTAGGGGATCCTTAGCTTTAGCCTAAGCCTAGGGGAGCCCTAGCCTAAGCCTAGGGGTGCCCAAGCCTAAGCCTAGGGGTGCCCTAGCCTTAGCCTAGGGGAGCCCTAGCCTTAGCCTAATCCTAGGGGTGCCCTAGCATAAGAATAGAGGTGCCCTAGCCTTAGGCTAGGAGATCCTTAACCATAGCGTAAGCCTAGGGTTGCCTTAGCCTAAGCCTAGGGGTGCCCTAGCCTGAGCATACGGGTGCCCTAGCTTGGGGCTAGGGGAGCCCTAGCGTTAGTCTAGTCTAGGACTGCCCTAGCCTAACCCTAGGGGTGTGATAGCCTGAGTCTAGGGGTGCACTAGCCTGAGGATAGGTGAGCCCTAACCTTAGCCTAAGCCTAGGGGTGCCCTAGCCTAAGCCTAAACCTAGGGGTGCCCTAGCCTAAGCCTAGGGGTGCCCTAGCCTAAGCCTATGGGTGCCCTAGCCTTAGGCTAGGGGAGCCCTAGCTTTAGCCTAAGCCTAGGGGTGCCGTAGCCAAAGCCTAGGGGTGCCCTAGCCTAAGCCTAGGGGTGCTTTAGCCTTAGGGTAGGGGAGCCCTAGCTTTAGCCTAAGCCTAGGGGTGCCCTAGCCAAAGCCTAGGGGTGCCCTAACCTAAGCCTAGGGGTGCCTTAGCCTTAGGCTAGGGGATCCTTAGCCTTAGCCTAAGCCTAGGGGAGCCCTAGCCTAAGCCTAGGGGTGCCCACGCCTAAGCCTAAAACTAGGGGTGCCCTAGCCAAAGCCTAGGGGTGCCCTAACCTAAGCCTAGGGGTGCCTTAGCCTTAGGCTAGGGGATCCTTAGCCTTAGCCTAAGACTAGGGGTGCCCCAGCCTAAGCCTAAGGGTGCCCTAGCCTACGTCTAGGGTTGCCCTAGCCTAAGCATAGGGGTGCTCTAACCTAAGGCTAGGCGTTCCCTCCCTAAGCCTAGGGGTGTCCTAGCCTAAGCCTAGGGGTGTCCTAGCCTAAGCCTAGGGGTGCCCTAGCCTCAGGCTAGGGGAGCCCTAGCTTTAGCCTAAGACTAGGGTTGCCCTAGCCAAAGCCTAGGGGTGCCCTAGCCTAAGGCTAGGTGTGCCTTAGCCTTAGGCTAGGGGATCCTTAGCTTTAGCCTAAGCCTAGGGGAGCCCTAGCCTAAGCCTAGGGGTGCCCAAGCCTAAGCCTAGGGGTGCCCTAGCCTTAGCCTAGGGGAGCCCTAGCCTTAGCCTAATCCTAGGGGTGCCCTAGCATAAGAATAGAGGTGCCCTAGCCTTAGGCTAGGAGAGCCTTAACCATAGCGTAAGCCTAGGGTTGCCTTAGCCTAAGCCTAGGGGTGCCCTAGCCTAAGCCTAGGGGTGCCCTAGCCTGAGCCTAGGGGTGCCCTAGCCTGAGCATACGGGTGCCCTAGCTTGAGGCTAGGGGAGCCCTAGCGTTAGTCTAGTCTAGGACTGCCCTAGCCTAACCCTAGGGGTGTGATAGCCTGAGTCTAGGGGTGCACTAGCCTGAGGATAGGCGAGCCCTAACCTTAGCCTAAGCCTAGGGGTGCCCTAGCCTAAGCCTAAACCTAGGGGTGCCCTAGCCTAAGCCTAGGGGTGCCCTAGCCTAAGCCTATGGGTGCCCTAGCCTTAGGCTAGGGGAGCCCTAGCTTTAGCCTAAGCCTAGGGGTGCCATAGCCAAAGCCTAGGGGTGCCCTAGCCTAAACCTAGGGGTGCTTTAGCCTTAGGGTAGGGGACCCTAGCTTTAGCTAAGCCTAGGGGTGCCCTAGCCAAAGCCTAGGGGTGCCCTAACCTAAGCCTAGGGGTGCCTTAGCCTTAGGCTAGGGGATCCTTAGCCTTAGCCTAAGCCTAGGGGAGCCCTAGCCTAAGCCTAGGGGTGCCCACGCCTAAGCCTAAAACTAGGGGTGCCCTAGCCAAAGCCTAGGGGTGCCCTAACCTAAGCCTAGGGGTGCCTTAGCCTTAGGCTAGGGGATTCTTAGCCTTAGCCTAAGACTAGGGGTGCCCCAGCCTAAGCCTAAGGGTGCCCTAGCCTACGTCTAGGGTTGCCCTAGCCTAAGCATAGGGGTGCTCTAACCTAAGGCTAGGCGTTCCCTCCCTAAGCCTAGGGGTGTCCTAGCCTAAGCCTAGGGGTGTCCTAGCCTAAGCCTAGGGGTGCACTAGCCTTAGGCTAGGGGAACCCTAGCTTTAGCCTAAGCCTAGGGGTGCCATAGCCAAAGCCTAGGGTTGCCCTAGCCTAAGCCTAGGGGAGCCCTAGCCTAAGCCTAGGGGTACCCAAGCCTAAGCCTAGGGGTACCCTAGCCTTAGCCTAGGGGAGCCCTAGCCTAAGCCTAGGGCTGCCCTAGCCTACGCCTAGGGGTGCCTTAGACTAAGCCTAGGGGTGCCCTAGCCTAAGCGTAGGGGTGCCCTAGCCTTAGGCTAGGAGAGCCATAGCCTTAGCCTAAGCCTAGGGGTGCCCTAGCCTAAGCCTAGGGCTGCCCTAGCCTATGCCTAGGGGTGCCCTAGCTAAAGCCTAGGGGTGCCCTAGCCTAAGCCTAGGTGTGCCCTAGCCTTAGGCTAGGAGATCCTTAGCCTTAGCCTAAGCCTAGGGGTGCCTAGCATAAGCCTAAAGGTGCCCTAGCCTTAGGCTAGGAGAGCCTTAACCATAGCGTAAGCCTAGGGTTGCCTTAGCCTAAGCCTAGGGGTGCCCTAGCCCGAGCCTAGGGGTGCCCTATCGTGAGCATACGGGTGCCCTAGCCTGAGGCTAGGGGAGCCCTAGCGTTAGTCTAGTCTAGGACTGCCCTAGCCAAAGCCTAGGGGTGTGATAGCCTGAGTCTAGGTGTGCACTAGCCTGAGGATAGGGGAGCCCTAACCTTAGCCTAAGCCTAGGGGTGCCCTAGCCGAAGCCTAAACCTAGGAGTGCCCTAGCCTAAGCCTAGGGGTGCCCTAGCCTTAGGCTAGGGGAGCCCTAGCTTTAGCCTAAGCCTAGGGGTGCCGTAGAGAAAGCCTAGGGGTGCCCTAGCCTAAGCCTAGGGGTGCCTTAGCCTTAGGCTAGTGGAGCCCTAGCTTTAGCCTAAGCCTAGGGGTGCCCTAGCCAAAGCCTAGGGGTGCCCTAACCTAAGCTTAGGGGTGCCTTAGCCTTAGACTAGGTGATCCTTAGACTTAGCCTAAGCCTAGGGGAGCCCTAGCCTAAGCCTAGGGGTGCCCTAGCCTAAGCCTAAACCTAGAGGTACCCTATCCTAAGCCAAGGGGTGCCCTAGCCTAAGCCTAGGGGTGCCCTAGCCTAAGTCTAGGGGTGCCCTAGCCTAAGCTTAGGGCTGCCCTAGCCTTAGGCTAGGGGATCCTTTGCTTAGCCTAAGCCTAGGGGAGCCCAAGCCTAAGCCTAGGTGTGCCCCATCCTAAGCCTAGGGGTGCCCTAGCCTTAGGCTAGGGGAGCCCTAGCCTTAGCCTTATCCTAGGGGTGCCCTAGCCTAAGCCTAGGGGTGCCCTAGCCTAAGCCTAGGGCTGCCCTAGCCTAAGCCTAGGGGTGCCCTAGCCTAAGCCTGGGGCTGCCCTAGCCTACGGTTTGGGGTGCCCTAGACTAAGCCTAGGGGTGCCCTAGCCTAAGCCTAGGGGTGCCCTAGCCTAAGCCTAGGGGTGCCCTAGCCCGAGCCTAGGGGTGCCCTAGCCTGAGCATACGGGTGCCCTAGCCTGAGGCTAGGGGAGCCCTAGCGTTAGTCTAGTCTAGGATTGCCCTAGCCAAAGCCTAGGGGTGTGATAGCCTGAGTCTAGGGGTGCACTAGCCTGAGGATAGGGGAGCCCTAGCCTTAGCCTAAGCCTAGGGGTGCCCTAGCCTAAGCCTAAACTTAGGAGTGCCCTAGCCTAAGCCTAGGGGTGCCCTAGCCTAAGCCTAGGGGTGCCTTAGCCTTAGCCTAGGGGAGCCCTAGCTTTAGCCTAAGCCTAGGGGTGCCCTAGCCATAGCCTAGGGGTGCCCTAACCTAAGCCTAGGGGTGCCTTAGCCTTAGGCTAGGTGATCCTTAGACTTAGCCTAAGCCTAGGGGAGCCCTAGCCTAAGCCTAGGGGTGCCCTAGCCTAAGCCTAAACCTAGAAGTACCCTATCCTAATCCTAGGGGTGCCCTAGCCTAAGCCTATGGGTGCCCTAGCCTTAGGCTAGGGGAGCCCTAGCTTTCGCCTAAGCCTAGGGGTGCCGTAGCCAAAGCCTAGGGGTGCCCTAGCCTAAGCCTAGGGGTGCCTTAGCCTTAGGCTAGGGGAGCCCTAGCTTTCGCCTAAGCCTAGGGGTGCCCTAGCCAAAGCCTAGGGGTGCCCTAGCCTAAGCCTAGGGGTGCCTTAGCCTTAGGCTAGGGGATCCTTAGCCTTAGCCTAAGCCTAGGGGAGCCCTAGCCTAAGCCTAGGGGTGCCCTAGCATAAGCCTATGGGTGCCCTAGCCTTAGGCTAGGGAAGCCCTAGCCTTAGCCTAAGCCTACGGGTGCCCTAGCCTAAGCCTAGGGGTGCCCTAGCCTAAGCCTAGGGGTGCCCTAGCCTAAGCCTAGGGCTGCCCTAGCCTTAGGCTAGGGGATCCTTAGCTTAGCCTAAGCCTAGGGCTGCCCTAGCCTTAGGCTAGGGGATCCTTAGCTTAGCCTAAGCCTAGGGGAGCCCAAGCCTAAGCCTAGGTGTGCCCCATCCGAAGCCTAGGGGTGCCCTAGCCTTAGGCTAGGGGAGCCCTAGCCTTAGCCTAATCCTAGGGGTGCCCTAGCCTAAGCCTAGGGGTGCCCTACCCTAAGACTAGGGCTGCCCTAGTCTAAGCCTAGGGGTGCCCTAGCCTAAGCCTGGGGCTGCCCTAGCCTACGGCTAGGGGTGCCCTAGACTAAGCCTAGGGGTGCCCTAGCCTAAGCCTAAAGGTGCCCTAGTCTATGCCTTAGGGTGCCCTAGCTAAAGCCTAGGGGTGCCCTATCCTAAGCCAAGGGGTGCCCTTGCCAAAGCCTAGGGGAGCCCTAGCCTTAGGCTAGGGTAACCCTAGCCTTAGCCTAAGCGTAGGGGTGCCCTAGCCTCAGCCTAGGGGTGCCCTAGCCTCAGCCTCTGGGTGCCCTAGCCTAAGCCTCGGGGTGCCCTAGCCAAAGCCTCGGGGTGCCCTAGCCTAAGCATAGGGGTGCCCAAGGGTTAGGCTAGGGGAGCCCTAGCCTTAGCCTAAGCCTAGGGGTGCCCTAGCCTAAGACTAGGGGAGCCCAAGCCTTAGGCTAGGGTAGCCCTAGCCTTAGCCTAAGCCTAGGGGTGCCCTAGCCTAAGCCTAGGGGTGCCCTAGCCTAAGCTTAGCGGTGCCCTAGCCTAAGCCTAGGGGTGCCCTAGCCTTAGGCTAGGGGAGCCCTAGCCTTAGCCTAAGCCTAGGGGTGCCCTAGCCTAAGCCTAGGGGTGCCCTATCCTAAGCCTAGGTGTGCCCTAGCCTAAATCTAGGGGTGCCCTAGCCTTAGGCTAGCTGAGCCCTAGCCTTAGCCTAAACCTCGGGGTGCCCTAGCCTAAGCCTCGGGGTGCCCTAGCCTAAGACTCGGGGTGCCTTAGCCTAAGCCTAGGGGTGCTCAAGGGTTAGGCTAGGGGAGCCCTAGCCTTAGCCTAAGCCTAGGGGTGCCCTAGCCTAAGCCTAGGGCTGCCCTAGCCTATGCCTAGGGGTGCCCTAGCTAAAGCCTAGGGGTGCCCTAGCCTAAGCCTAGGTGTGCCCTAGCCTTAGGCTAGGAGATCCTTAGCCTTAGCCTAAGCCTAGGGGTGCCTATCATAAGCCTAAAGGTGCCCTAGCCTTAGGCTAGGAGAGCCTTAACCATAGCGTAAGCCTAGGGTTGCCTTAGCCTAAGCCTAGGGGTGCCCTAGCCTAAGCCTAGGGGTGCCCTAGCCCGAGCCTAGGGGTGCCCTAGCCTGCGCATACGGGTGCCCTAGCCTGAGGCTAGGGGAGCCCTAGCGTTAGTCTAGTCTAGGATTGCCCTAGCCAAAGCCTAGGGGTGTGATAGCCTGAGTCTAGGGGTGCACTAGCCTGAGGATAGGGGAGCCCTAGCCTTAGCCTAAGCCTAGGGGTGCCCTAGCCTAAGCCTAAACTTAGGAGTGCCCTAGCCTAAGCCTAGGGGTGCCCTAGCCTAAGCCTAGGGGTGCCTTAGCCTTAGCCTAGGGGAGCCCTAGCTTTAGCCTAAGCCTAGGGGTGCCCTAGCCATAGCCTAGGGGTGCCCTAACCTAAGCCTAGGGGTGCCTTAGCCTTAGGCTAGGTGATCCTTAGACTTAGCCTAAGCCTAGGGGAGCCCTAGCCTAAGCCTAGGGGTGCCCTAGCCTAAGCCTAAACCTAGAAGTACCCTATCCTAAGCCTAGGGGTGCCCTAGCCTAAGCCTATGGGTGCCCTAGCCTTAGGCTAGGGGAGCCCTAGCTTTCGCCTAAGCCTAGGGGTGCCGTAGCAAAAGCCTAGGGGTGCCCTAGCCTAAGCCTAGGGGTGCCTTAGCCTTAGGCTAGGGGAGCCCTAGCTTTCGCCTAAGCCTAGGGGTGCCCTAGCCAAAGCCTAGGGGTGCCCTAGCCTAAGCCTAGGGGTGCCTTAGCCTTAGGCTAGGGGATCCTTAGCCTTAGCCTAAGCCTAGGGGAGCCCTAGCCTAAGCCTAGGGGTGCCCTAGCATAAGCCTATGGGTGCCCTAGCCTTAGGCTAGGGAAGCCCTAGCCTTAGCCTAAGCCTACAGGTGCCCTAGCCTAAGCCTAGGGGTGCCCTAGCCTAAGCCTAGGGGTGCCCTAGCCTAAGCCTAGGGCTGCCCTAGCCTTAGGCTAGGGGATCCTTAGTTTAGCCTAAGCCTAGGGCTGCCCTAGCCTTAGGCTAGGGAATCCTTAGCTTAGCCTAAGCCTAGGGGAGCCCTAGCCTAAGCCTAGGTGTGCCCCATCCGAAGCCTAGGGGTGCCCTAGCCTTAGGCTAGGGGAGCCCTAGCCTTAGCCTAATCCTAGGGGTGCCCTAGCCTAAGCCTAGGGGTGCCCTACCCTAAGACTAGGGCTGCCCTAGTCTAAGCCTAGGGGTGCCCTAGCCTAAGCCTGGGGCTGCCCTAGCCTACGGCTAGGGGTGCCCTAGACTAAGCCTAGGGGTGCCCTAGCCTAAGCCTAAAGGTGCCCTAGCCTTAGGCTAGGAGAGCCCTAGCCTTAGCCTAAGCCTAGGGGTGCCCTAGCCTAAGCCTTGGGCTGCCCTAGTCTATGCCTTAGGGTGCCCTAGCTAAAGCCTAGGGTGCCCTATCCTAAGCCAAGGGGTGCCCTTGCCAAAGCCTAGGGGAGCCCTAGCCTTAGGCTAGGGTAACCCTAGCCTTAGCCTAAGCGTAGGGGTGCCCTAGCCTCAGCCTAGGGGTGCCCTAGCCTCAGCCTCTGGGTGCCCTAGCCTAAGCCTCGGGGTGCCCTAGCCTAAGCCTCGGGGTGCCCTAGCCTAAGCCTAGGGGTGCCCAAGGGTTAGGCTAGGGGAGCCCTAGCCTTAGCCTAAGCCTAGGGGTGCCCTAGCCTAAGACTAGGGGAGCCCAAGCCTTAGGCTAGGGTAGCCCTAGCCTTAGCCTAAGCCTAGGGGTGCCCTAGCCTAAGCCTAGGGGTGCCCTAGCCTAAGCCTAGGGGTGCCCTAGCCTTAGGCTAGGGGAGCCCTAGCCTTAGCCTAAGCCTAGGGGTGCCCTAGCCTAAGCCTAGGGGTGCCCTATCCTAAGCCTAGGTGTGCCCTAGCCTAAATCTAGGGGTGCCCTAGCCTAAGCCTAGGGGTGCCCTAGCCTTAGGCTAAGGGAGCCCTAGCCTTAGCCTAAGCCTAGGGGTGCCCTAGTCTAAGACTAGGGGTGCCCTATCCTGAGCCTAGGGGTGCCCTAGTCTGAAGCTAGGGGAGCCCTAGCCTTAGCCTAAGTCTACGATTGACCTTGCCTAAGATTAGGGGTGCCCTAGCCTGAGTCTAGGGGTGCCCTATCTAAAGCCTAGGGGTGCCCTAGCCTAAGCCTAGGGGTGCCCTAGCCTAAGCCTAGGGGTGCCCTAGCCTAAGCCTATGGGTGCCCTTTCCTTAGGCTAGGGGAGCTAAGCATTAGCCTAAGCCTAGGGGCGCCGTAGCCAAAGCCTAGGGGTGCCCTATCCTAAACCTAGGGGTGCCTTAGCCTTAGGCTAGGGGATCCTTATCCTTAGCCTAAGCCTAGGGGAGCCCTAACCTAAGCCTATGGGTGCACCAGCCTTAGGCTAGGGGAGCCCAAGCCTTAGCCTAATCCTAGGGGTGCCCTAGCCAAAGCCTAAGGGTGCCCTAGCCTAAGCCTAGGGGTGCCCTAGCCTTAGGCTAGGAGAGCCCTAGCCTTAGCCTAAGCCTAGGGGTGCCCTAGCCTTAGGGTAGGAGAGCCCTAGCCTTAGCCTAAGCCTAGGGGTGCCCTAGCCTGAGCCTAGGGGTGCCGTAGCCTTAGGCTAGGCGAGCCCTAGCCTTAGCCTAAGTCTAGGGGTGCCCTAGTCTAAGCCTAGGGGTGCCCTCGCCTGAGCCTAGGGGTGCCCAAGTCTGAGGCTAGGGGAGCCCTAGCCTTAGCCTAAGCCTACGATTGCCCTAGCCTAAGCAAAGGGGTGCCCTAGCCTAAGCCTAGGGGTGCCCTAGCCTAAGTCTAGCGGTGCCCTAGCCTTAGGCTAGGGAAGCCGTAGCCTTAGCCTAAGCCTAGGGGAGCCCTATCTAAAGTCTAGGGGTGCCCTAGCCTAAGCCTATGGGTGCCCTAGCCTCAGCCTAGGGGTGCCCTAGTCTTAGGCTAGGAGAGCCCTAGACTTAGCCTAAGCCTAGGGGTGCCCTAGCCTAAGCCTAGGGCTGCCCTAGCCTGAGCCTAGGGGTGCCGTAGCCTTAGGCTAGGGGATCCTTAGCCTTAGCCTAAGACTAGGGGAGCCCTAGCCTAAGCCTAGGGGTTCCCTAGCCGAAGCCGAGGGGTGCCCTAGCCTTAGGCTAGGGGAGCCCTAGCCTTAGCGTAATCCTAGGGGTGCCTTAGCCTAAGCCTAGGGGTGCCCTAGCCTAAGCTTAGGGCTGCCCTAGCCTAAGCCAAGGGGTGCCCTAGCCTAAGCCGAGGGGTGCCCTAGCCTAAGCCAAGGGGTGCCCTAGCCTAATCCTAGGGGTGCCCTAGCCTACGCCTAGGGGTGCCCTAGCCTAAGCTTAGGGGTGCCCTAGCCTAAGCCTAAGGGTGCCCTAGCCTAAGTCTAGGGGTGCCCTAGCCTTAGGCTAGGAGAGCCCTAGCCTTAGCCTAAGCCTAGGGGTGCCCTACCCAAGGCCTAGGGGTGCCCTAGGCTAAGGCTAGGGGTGCCCTAATCTAAGGCTAGGGGTTCCCTAGCCTAAGCCTAAATCTAGGGGTGCCCTAGCCTAAGCCTAGGGGTGCCCTAGCCTAAGCCGAGGGGTGCCCTAGCCTAAGCCAAGGGGTGCCCTAGCCTAATCCTAGGGGTGCCCTAGCCTACGCCTAGGGGTGCCCTAGCCTAAGCCTAGGGGTGCCCTACCTTAAGTCTAAGGGTGCCCTAGCCTTAGGCTAGGAGAGCCCTAGCCTTAGCCTAAGCCTAGGGGTGCCCTAGCCAAGGCCTAGGGGTGCCCTAGCCTAAGCCTAGAGGTGCCCTATCCTAAGCCTAGAAGTTCCCTATCCTAAGTCTAGGGGTGCCCTTGCCAAAGCCTAGGGGTGCCCTAGCCTTAGGCTAGGGTAACCCTAGCCTTAGCCTAAGCGTAGGGGTGCCCTAGCCTCAGCCTAGGGGTGCCCTAGCCTCAGCCTAGGGGTGCCCTAGCCTCAGCATAGGGGTGCCCTAGCCTCAGCCTACGGGTGCCCTAGCCTCAGACTAGTGGTGCCCTAGCCTCAGCCTAGGGGTGCCCTAGCCTCACCCTAGGGGTGCCCTAGTCTTAGGCTAGGAGAGCCCTAGACTTAGTCTAAGCCTAGGGGTGCCCTAGCCTAAGCCTAGGGCTGCCCTGGCCTGAGCCTAGGGGTGCCGTAGCCTTAGGCTAGGGGATCCTTAGCCTTAGCCTAAGACTAGGGGAGCCCTAGCCTAAGCCTAAGGGTTCCCTAGCCGAAGCCGAGGGGTGCCCTAGCCTTAGGCTAGGGGAGCCCTAGCCTTAGCGTAATCCTAGGGGTGCCCTAGCCTAAGCCTAGGGGTGCCCTAGCCTAAGCTTAGGGCTGCCCTAGCCTAAGCCAAGGGGTGCCCTAGCCTACTCCTAGGGGTGCCCTAGCCTACGCCTAGGGGTGCCCTAGCCTAAGCCTAAGGGTGCCCTAGCCTAAGTCTAGGGGTGCCCTAGCCTTAGGCTAGGAGAGCCCTAGCCTTAGCCTAAGCCTAGGGGTGCCCTACCCAAGGCCTAGGGGTGCCCTAGGCTAAGGCTAGGGGTGCCCTAATCTAAGCCTAGGGGATCCCTAGCCTAAGCCTAAACCTAGGGGTGCCCTAGCCTAAGCCTAGGGGTGCCCTAGCCTAAGCCGAGGGGTGCCCTAGCCTAAGCCAAGGGGTGCCCTAGCCTAATCCTAGGGGTGCCCTAGCCTACGCCTAGGGGTGCCCTAGCCTAAGCCTAGGGGTGCCCTACCTTAAGTCTAAGGGTGCCCTAGCCTTAGGCTAGGAGAGCCCTAGCCTTAGCCTAAGCCTAGGGGTGCCCTAGCCAAGGCCTAGGGGTGCCCTAGCCTAAGCCTAGAGGTGCCCTATCCTAAGCCTAGAAGTTCCCTATCCTAAGTCTAGGGGTGCCCTTGCCAAAGCCTAGGGGTGCCCTAGCCTTAGGCTAGGGTAACCCTAGCCTTAGCCTAAGCGTAGGGGTGCCCTAGCCTCAGCCTAGGGGTGCCCTAGCCTCAGCCTAGGGGTGCCCTAGCCTCAGCATAGGGGTGCCCTAGCCTCAGCCTACGGGTGCCCTAGCCTCAGACTAGTGGTGCCCTAGCCTCAGCCTAGGGGTGCCCTAGCCTCACCCTAGGGGTGCCCTAGTCTTAGGGTAGGAGAGCCCTAGACTTAGCCTAAGCCTAGGGGTGCCCTAGCCTAAGCCTAGGGCTGCCCTAGCCTGAGCCTAGGGGTGCCGTAGCCTTAGGCTTAGGGAGTCCTACCCTTAGCCTAAGCCTAGGGGTGCCCTAGTCTAAGACTAGGGGTGCCCTATCCTGAGCCTAGGGGTGCCCTAGTCTGAGGCTAGGGGAGCCCTAGCCTTAGCCTAAGCCTATGATTGCCCTAGCCTAAGTTTAGGGGTGCCTTAGCCTGAGTCTAGGGGTGCCCTAGCCTGAGGCTAGGGGAGTCGTAGCCTTAGCCTAAGACTAGGGGATCCCTATCTAAAGCCTAGGGGTGCCCTAGCCTAAGCCTAGGGGTGCCCTAGCCTTAGGCTAGGGGAGCCCTAGCCTTTTCCTAAGCCAAAGGGTGCCCTAGTCTAAGCCTAGGGGTACCCTATCCTGAGCCTAGGGGTGTCCTAGTCTGAGGCTAGGGGAGCCCTAGCCTTAGCCTAAGCCTATGATTGCCCTAGCCTAAGCTTAGGGGTGCCCTAACCTGAGACGAGGGGTGCCCTAGCCTGAGGCTGGGGGAGCCGTTGCCTTATCCTAAGTCTAGGGGTGTCCTAGCATAAGCCTAGGGGTGCCCTACCCTAAGGCTTGGGGTGCCCTAGCCTAAGCCTAGGGGTGCCCTAGCCTTAGGCTAGCTGAGCCCTAGCCTTAGCCTAAGCCTCGGGGTGCCCTAGCCTAAGCCTCGGGGTGCCCTAGCCTAAGCCTCGGGGTGCCCTAGCCTAAGCCTAGGGGTGCCCTAGCCTAAGCCTAGGGGTGCCCTAGCCTTAGGCTAAGGGAGCCCTAGCCTTAGCCTAAGCCTAGCGGTGCCCTAGCCTAAGCCTAGGGGTGCCTTAGCCTTAGGCTAGTGGAGCCCTAGCTTTAGCCTAAGCCTAGGGGTGCCCTAGCCAAAGCCTAGGGGTGCCCTAACCTAAGCTTAGGGGTGCCTTAGCCTTAGACTAGGTGATCCTTAGACTTAGCCTAAGCCTAGGGGTGCCCTAGCCTAAGCCTAGGGGTGCCCTAGCCTAAGCCTAAACCTAGAGGTACCCTATCCTAAGCCAAGGGGTGCCCTAGCCTAAGCCTAGGGGTGCCCTAGCCTAAGTCTAGGGGTGCCCTAGCCTAAGCTTAGGGCTGCCCTAGCCTTAGGCTAGGGGATCCTTTGCTTAGCCTAAGCCTAGGGGAGCCCAAGCCTAAGCCTAGGTGTGCCCCATCCTAAGCCTAGGGGTGCCCTAGCCTTAGGCTAGGGGAGCCCTAGCCTTAGCCTAATCCTAGGGGTGCCCTAGCCTAAGCCTAGGGGTGCCCTAGCCTAAGCCTAGGGCTGCCCTAGCCTAAGCCTAGGGGTGCCCTAGCCTAAGCCTGGGGCTGCCCTAGCCTACGGCTTGGGGTGCCCTAGACTAAGCCTAGGGGTGCCCTAGCCTAAGCCTAGAGGTGCCCTAGCCTTAGGCTAGGAGAGCCCTAGCCTTAGCCTAAGCCTAGGGGTGCCCTAGCCTAAGCCTAGGGCTGCCCTAGTCTATGCCTTAGGGTGCCCTAGCTAAAGCCTAGGGGTACCCTATCCTAAGCCTAGGGGTGCCCTTGCCAAAGCCTAGGGGTGCCCTAGCCTTAGGCTAGGGTAACCGTAGCCTTAGCCTAAGCGTATGGGAGCCCTAGCCTCAGCCTAGGGGTGCCCTAGCCTCAGCCTAGGGGTGCCCTAGCCTCAGCCTAGGGGTGCCCTAGCCTCAGCCTAGTGGTGCCCTAGCCTCAGCCTAGGGCTGCCCTAGCCTGAGCCTAGGGGTGCCGTATCCTTAGGCTAAGGGAGCCATAGCCTTAGCCTAAGCCTAGGGGTGCCCTAGTCTAAGACTAGGGGTGCCCTATCCTGAGTCTAGGGGTGCCCTAGTCTTAGGCTAGGGGAGCCCTAGCCTTAGCCTAAGCCTACGATTGCCCTAGCCTAAGTTTAGGGGTGCCCTAGCCTGAGTCTAGGGGTGCCCTAGCCTGAGGCTAGGGGAGTCGTAGCCTTAGCCTAAGACTAGGGGATCCCTATCTAATGCCTAGGGGTGCCCTAGCCTAAGCCTAGGGGTGCCCTAGCCTTAGGCTAGGGGAGCCCTAGCCTTTTCCTAAGCCAAAGGGTGCCCTAGTCTAAGCCTAGGGGTACCCTATCCTGAGCCTAGGGGTGTCCTAGTCTGAGGCTTGGGGAGCCCTAGCCTTAGCCTAAGCCTATGATTGCCCTAGCCTAAGCTTAGGGGTGCCCTAGCCTGAGTCTAGGGGTGCCCTAGCCTGAGGCTAGGGGAGCCGTTTCCTTATCCTAAGTCTAGGGGTGTCCTATCATAAGCCTAGGGGTGCCCTACCCTAAGGCTAGCGGTGCCCTAGCCTAAGCCTAGGGGTGCCCTAGCCTTAGGCTAGCTGAGCCCTAGCCTTAGCCTAAACCTCGGGGTGCCCTAGCCTAAGCCTCGGGGTGCCCTAGCCTAAGACTCGGGGTGCCTTAGCCTAAGCCTAGGGGTGCTCAAGGGTTAGGCTAGGGGAGCCCTAGCCTTAGCCTAAGCCTAGGGGTGCCCTAGCCTAAGCCTAGGGCTGCCCTAGCCTATGCCTAGGGGTGCCCTAGCTAAAGCCTAGGGGTGCCCTAGCCTAAGCCTAGGTGTGCCCTAGCCTTAGGCTAGGAGATCCTTAGCCTTAGCCTAAGCCTAGGGGTGCCTATCATAAGCCTAAAGGTGCCCTAGCCTTAGGCTAGGAGAGCCTTAACCATAGCGTAAGCCTAGGGTTGCCTTAGCCTAAGCCTAGGGGTGCCCTAGCCTAAGCCTAGGGGTGCCCTAGCCCGAGCCTAGGGGTGCCCTAGCCTGAGCATACGGGTGCCCTAGCCTGAGGCTAGGGGAGCCCTAGCGTTAGTCTAGTCTAGGATTGCCCTAGCCAAAGCCTAGGGGTGTGATAGCCTGAGTCTAGGGGTGCACTAGCCTGAGGATAGGGGAGCCCTAGCCTTAGCCTAAGCCTAGGGGTGCCCTAGCCTAAGCCTAAACTTAGGAGTGCCCTAGCCTAAGCCTAGGGGTGCCCTAGCCTAAGCCTAGGGGTGCCTTAGCCTTAGCCTAGGGGAGCCCTAGCTTTAGCCTAAGCCTAGGGGTGCCCTAGCCATAGCCTAGGGGTGCCCTAACCTAAGCCTAGGGGTGCCTTAGCCTTAGGCTAGGTGATCCTTAGACTTAGCCTAAGCCTAGGGGAGCCCTAGCCTAAGCCTAGGGGTGCCCTAGCCTAAGCCTAAACCTAGAAGTACCCTATCCTAATCCTAGGGGTGCCCTAGCCTAAGCCTATGGGTGCCCTAGCCTTAGGCTAGGGGAGCCCTAGCTTTCGCCTAAGCCTAGGGGTGCCGTAGCCAAAGCCTAGGGGTGCCCTAGCCTAAGCCTAGGGGTGCCTTAGCCTTAGGCTAGGGGAGCCCTAGCTTTCGCCTAAGCCTAGGGGTGCCCTAGCCAAAGCCTAGGGGTGCCCTAGCCTAAGCCTAGGGGTGCCTTAGCCTTAGGCTAGGGGATCCTTAGCCTTAGCCTAAGCCTAGGGGAGCCCTAGCCTAAGCCTAGGGGTGCCCTAGCATAAGCCTATGGGTGCCCTAGCCTTAGGCTAGGGAAGCCCTAGCCTTAGCCTAAGCCTACGGGTGCCCTAGCCTAAGCCTAGGGGTGCCCTAGCCTAAGCCTAGGGGTGCCCTAGCCTAAGCCTAGGGCTGCCCTAGCCTTAGGCTAGGGGATCCTTAGCTTAGCCTAAGCCTAGGGCTGCCCTAGCCTTAGGCTAGGGGATCCTTAGCTTAGCCTAAGCCTAGGGGAGCCCAAGCCTAAGCCTAGGTGTGCCCCATCCGAAGCCTAGGGGTGCCCTAGCCTTAGGCTAGGGGAGCCCTAGCCTTAGCCTAATCCTAGGGGTTCCCTAGCCTAAGCCTAGGGGTGCCCTACCCTAAGACTAGGGCTGCCCTAGTCTAAGCCTAGGGGTGCCCTAGCCTAAGCCTGGGGCTGCCCTAGCCTACGGCTAGGGGTGCCCTAGACTAAGCCTAGGGGTGCCCTAGCCTAAGCCTAAAGGTGCCCTAGCCTTAGGCTAGGAGAGCCCTAGCCTTAGCCTAAGCCTAGGGGTGCCCTAGCCTAAGCCTTGGGCTGCCCTAGTCTATGCCTTAGGGTGCCCTAGCTAAAGCCTAGGGGTGCCCTATCCTAAGCCAAGGGGTGCCCTTGCCAAAGCCTAGGGGAGCCCTAGCCTTAGGCTAGGGTAACCCTAGCCTTAGCCTAAGCGTAGGGGTGCCCTAGCCTCAGCCTAGGGGTGCCCTAGCCTCAGCCTCTGGGTGCCCTAGCCTAAGCCTCGGGGTGCCCTAGCCTAAGCCTCGGGGTGCCCTAGCCTAAGCATAGGGGTGCCCAAGGGTTAGGCTAGGGGAGCCCTAGCCTTAGCCTAAGCCTAGGGGTGCCCTAGCCTAAGACTAGGGGAGCCCAAGCCTTAGGCTAGGGTAGCCCTAGCCTTAGCCTAAGCCTAGGGGTGCCCTAGCCTAAGCCTAGGGGTGCCCTAGCCTAAGCTTAGCGGTGCCCTAGCCTAAGCCTAGGGGTGCCCTAGCCTTAGGCTAGGGGAGCCCTAGCCTTAGCCTAAGCCTAGGGGTGCCCTAGCCTAAGCCTAGGGGTGCCCTATCCTAAGCCTAGGTGTGCCCTAGCCTAAATCTAGGGGTGCCCTAGCCTTAGGCTAGCTGAGCCCTAGCCTTAGCCTAAACCTCGGGGTGCCCTAGCCTAAGCCTCGGGGTGCCCTAGCCTAAGACTCGGGGTGCCTTAGCCTAAGCCTAGGGGTGCTCAAGGGTTAGGCTAGGGGAGCCCTAGCCTTAGCCTAAGCCTAGGGGTGCCCTAGCCTAAGCCTAGGGCTGCCCTAGCCTATGACTAGGGGTGCCCTAGCTAAAGCCTAGGGGTGCCCTAGCCTAAGCCTAGGTGTGCCCTAGCCTTAGGCTAGGAGATCCTTAGCCTTAGCCTAAGCCTAGGGGTGCCTATCATAAGCCTAAAGGTGCCCTAGCCTTAGGCTAGGAGAGCCTTAACCATAGCGTAAGCCTAGGGTTGCCTTAGCCTAAGCCAAGGGGTGCCCTAGCCTAAGCCTAGGGGTGCCCTAGCCCGAGCCTAGGGGTGCCCTAGCCTGAGCATACGGGTGCCCTAGCCTGAGGCTAGGGGAGCCCTAGCGTTAGTCTAGTCTAGGATTGCCCTAGCCAAAGCCTAGGGGTGTGATAGCCTGAGTCTAGGGGTGCACTAGCCTGAGGATAGGGGAGCCCTAGCCTTAGCCTAAGCCTAGGGGTGCCCTAGCCTAAGCCTAAACTTAGGAGTGCCCTAGCCTAAGCCTAGGGGTGCCCTAGCCTAAGCCTAGGGGTGCCTTAGCCTTAGCCTAGGGGAGCCCTAGCTTTAGCCTAAGCCTAGGGGTGCCCTAGCCATAGCCTAGGGGTGCCCTAACCTAAGCCTAGGGGTGCCTTAGCCTTAGGCTAGGTGATCCTTAGACTTAGCCTAAGCCTAGGGGAGCCCTAGCCTAAGCCTAGGGGTGCCCTAGCCTAAGCCTAAACCTAGAAGTACCCTATCCTAAGCCTAGGGGTGCCCTAGCCTAAGCCTATGGGTGCCCTAGCCTTAGGCTAGGGGAGCCCTAGCTTTCGCCTAAGCCTAGGGGTGCCGTAGCCAAAGCCTAGGGGTGCCCTAGCCTAAGCCTAGGGGTGCCTTAGCCTTAGGCTAGGGGAGCCCTAGCTTTCGCCTAAGCCTAGGGGTGCCCTAGCCAAAGCCTAGGGGTGCCCTAGCCTAAGCCTAGGGGTGCCTTAGCCTTAGGCTAGGGGATCCTTAGCCTTAGCCTAAGCCTAGGGGAGCCCTAGCCTAAGCCTAGGGGTGCCCTAGCATAAGCCTATGGGTGCCCTAGCCTTAGGCTAGGGAAGCCCTAGCCTTAGCCTAAGCCTACGGGTGCCCTAGCCTAAGCCTAGGGGTGCCCTAGCCTAAGCCTAGGGGTGCCCTAGCCTAAGCCTAGGGCTGCCCTAGCCTTAGGCTAGGGGATCCTTAGCTTAGCCTAAGCCTAGGGCTGCCCTAGCCTTAGGCTAGGGAAACCTTAGCTTAGCCTAAGCCTAGGGGAGCCCTAGCCTAAGCCTAGGTGTGCCCCATCCGAAGCCTAGGGGTGCCCTAGCCTTAGGCTAGGGGAGCCCTAGCCTTAGCCTAATCCTAGGGGTGCCCTAGCCTAAGCCTAGGGGTGCCCTACCCTAAGACTAGGGCTGCCCTAGTCTAAGCCTAGGGGTGCCCTAGCCTAAGCCTGGGGCTGCCCTAGCCTACGGCTAGGGGTGCCCTAGACTAAGCCTAGGGGTGCCCTAGCCTAAGCCTAAAGGTGCCCTAGCCTTAGGCTAGGAGAGCCCTAGCCTTAGCCTAAGCCTAGGGGTGCCCTAGCCTAAGCCTTGGGCTGCCCTAGTCTATGCCTTAGGGTGCCCTAGCTAAAGCCTAGGGGTGCCCTATCCTAAGCCAAGGGGTGCCCTTGCCAAAGCCTAGGGGAGCCCTAGCCTTAGGCTAGGGTAACCCTAGCCTTAGCCTAAGCGTAGGGGTGCCCTAGCCTCAGCCTAGGGGTGCCCTAGCCTCAGCCTCTGGGTGCCCTAGCCTAAGCCTCGGGGTGCCCTAGCCTAAGCCTCGGGGTGCCCTAGCCTAAGCCTAGGGGTGCCCAAGGGTTAGGCTAGGGGAGCCCTAGCCTTAGCCTAAGCCTAGGGGTGCCCTAGCCTAAGACTAGGGGAGCCCAAGCCTTAGGCTAGGGTAGCCCTAGCCTTAGCCTAAGCCTAGGGGTGCCCTAGCCTAAGCCTAGGGGTGCCCTAGCCTAAGCCTAGGGGTGCCCTAGCCTAAGCCTAGGGGTGCCCTAGCCTTAGGCTAGGGGAGCCCTAGCCTTAGCCTAAGCCTAGGAGTGCCCTAGCCTAAGCCTAGGGGTGCCCTATCCTAAGCCTAGGTGTGCCCTAGCCTAAATCTAGGGGTGCCCTAGCCTAAGCCTAGGGGTGCCCTAGCCTTAGGCTAAGGGAGCCCTAGCCTTAGCCTAAGCCTAGGGGTGCCCTAGTCTAAGACTAGGGGTGCCCTATCCTGAGCCTAGGGGTGCCCTAGTCTGAAGCTAGGGGAGCCCTAACCTTAGCCTAAGTCTACGATTGCCCTAGCCTAAGATTAGGGGTGCCCTAGCCTGAGTCTAGGGGTGCCCTATCTAAAGCCTAGGGGTGCCCTAGCCTAAGCCTAGGGGTGCCCTAGCCTAAGCCTAGGGGTGCCCTAGCCTAAGCCTTTGGGTGCCCTTTCCTTAGGCTAGGGGAGCTAAGCATTAGCCTAAGCCTAGGGGCGCCGTAGCCAAAGCCTAGGGGTGCCCTATCCTAAACCTAGGGGTGCCTTAGCCTTAGGCTAGGGGATCCTTATCCTTAGCCTAAGCCTAGGGGAGCCCTAACCTAAGCCTATGGGTGCACCAGCCTTAGGCTAGGGGAGCCCAAGCCTTAGCCTAATCCTAGGGGTGCCCTAGCCAAAGCCTAAGGGTGCCCTAGCCTAAGCCTAGGGGTGCCCTAGCCTTAGGCTAGGAGAGCCCTAGCCTTAGCCTAAGCCTAGGGGTGCCCTAGCCTTAGGGTAGGAGAGCCCTAGCCTTAGCCTAAGCCTAGGGGTGCCCTAGCCTGAGCCTAGGGGTGCCGTAGCCTTAGGCTAGGCGAGCCCTAGCCTTAGCCTAAGCCTAGGGGTGCCCTAGTCTAAGCCTAGGGGTGCCCTCGCCTGAGCCTAGGGGTGCCCTAGTCTGAGGCTAGGGGAGCCCTAGCCTTAGCCTAAGCCTACGATTGCCCTAGCCTAAGCAAAGGGGTGCCCTAGCCTAAGCCTAGGGGTGCCCTAGCCTAAGTCTAGCGGTGCCCTAGCCTTAGGCTAGGGAAGCCGTAGCCTTAGCCTAAGCCTAGGGGAGCCCTATCTAAAGTCTAGGGGTGCCCTAGCCTAAGCCTATGGGTGCCCTAGCCTCAGCCTAGGGGTGCCCTAGTCTTAGGCTAGGAGAGCCCTAGACTTAGCCTAAGCCTAGGGGTGCCCTAGCCTAAGCCTAGGGCTGCCCTAGCCTGAGCCTAGGGGTGCCGTAGCCTTAGGCTAGGGGATCCTTAGCCTTAGCCTAAGACTAGGGGAGCCCTAGCCTAAGCCTAGGGGTTCCCTAGCCGAACCCGAGGGGTGCCCTAGCCTTAGGCTAGGGGAGCCCTAGCCTTAGCGTAATCCTAGGGGTGCCCTAGCCTAAGCCTAGGGGTGCCCTAGCCTAAGCTTAGGGCTGCCCTAGCCTAAGCCAAGGGGTGCCCTAGCCTAAGCCGAGGGGTGCCCTAGCCTAAGCCAAGGGGTGCCCTAGCCTAATCCTAGGGGTGCCCTAGCCTACGCCTAGGGGTGCCCTAGCCTAAGCTTAGGGGTGCCCTAGCCTAAGCCTAAGGGTGCCCTAGCCTAAGTCTAGGGGTGCCCTAGCCTTAGGCTAGGAGAGCCCTAGCCTTAGCCTAAGCCTAGGGGTGCCCTACCCAAGGCCTAGGGCTGCCCTAGGCTAAGGCTAGGGGTGCCCTAATCTAAGCCTAGGGGTTCCCTAGCCTAAGCCTAAATCTAGGGGTGCCCTAGCCTAAGCCTAGGGGTGCCCTAGCCTAAGCCGAGGGGTGCCCTAGCCTAAGCCAAGGGGTGCCCTAGCCTAATCCTAGGGGTGCCCTAGCCTACGCCTAGGGGTGCCCTAGCCTAAGCCTAGGGGTGCCCTACCTTAAGTCTAAGGGTGCCCTAGCCTTAGGCTAGGAGAGCCCTAGCCTTAGCCTAAGCCTAGGGGTGCCCTAGCCAAGGCCTAGGGGTGCCCTAGCCTAAGCCTAGAGGTGCCCTATCCTAAGCCTAGAAGTTCCCTATCCTAAGTCTAGGGGTGCCCTTGCCAAAGCCTAGGGGTGCCCTAGCCTTAGGCTAGGGTAACCCTAGCCTTAGCCTAAGCGTAGGGGTGCCCTAGCCTCAGCCTAGGGGTGCCCTAGCCTCAGCCTAGGGGTGCCCTAGCCTCAGAATAGGGGTGCCCTAGCCTCAGCCTACGGGTGCCCTAGCCTCAGACTAGTGGTGCCCTAGCCTCAGCCTAGGGGTGCCCTAGCCTCACCCTAGGGGTGCCCTAGTCTTAGGCTAGGAGAGCCCTAGACTTAGCCTAAGCCTAGGGGTGCCCTAGCCTAAGCCTAGGGCTGCCCTAGCCTGAGCCTAGGGGTGCCGTAGCCTTAGGCTAGGGGATCCTTAGCCTTAGCCTAAGACTAGGGGAGCCCTAGCCTAAGCCTAAGGGTTCCCTAGCCGAAGCCGAGGGGTGCCCTAGCCTTAGGCTAGGGGAGCCCTAGCCTTAGCGTAATCCTAGGGGTGCCCTAGCCTAAGCCTAGGGGTGCCCTAGCCTAAGCTTAGGGCTGCCCTAGCCTAAGCCAAGGGGTGCCCTAGCCTACTCCTAGGGGTGCCCTAGCCTACGCCTAGGGGTGCCCTAGCCTAAGCCTAAGGGTGCCCTAGCCTAAGTCTAGGGGTGCCCTAGCCTTAGGCTAGGAGAGCCCTAGCCTTAGCCTAAGCCTAGGGGTGCCCTACCCAAGGCCTAGGGGTGCCCTAGGCTAAGGCTAGGGGTGCCCTAATCTAAGGCTAGGGGTTCCCTAGCCTAAGCCTAAACCTAGGGGTGCCCTAGCCTAAGCCTAGGGGTGCCCTAGCCTAAGCCGAGGGGTGCCCTAGCCTAAGCCAAGGGGTGCCCTAGCCTAATCCTAGGGGTGCCCTAGCCTACGCCTAGGGGTGCCCTAGCCTAAGCCTAGGGGTGCCCTACCTTAAGTCTAAGGGTGCCCTAGCCTTAGGCTAGGAGAGCCCTAGCCTTAGCCTAAGCCTAGGGGTGCCCTAGCCAAGGCCTAGGGGTGCCCTAGCCTAAGCCTAGAGGTGCCCTATCCTAAGCCTATTAGTTCCCTATCCTAAGTCTAGGGGTGCCCTTGCCAAAGCCTAGGGGTGCCCTAGCCTTAGGCTAGGGTAACCCTAGCCTTAGCCTAAGCGTAGGGGTGCCCTAGCCTCAGCCTAGGGGTGCCCTAGCCTCAGCCTAGGGGTGCCCTAGCCTCAGCATAGGGGTGCCCTAGCCTCAGCCTACGGGTGCCCTAGCCTCAGACTAGTGGTGCCCTAGCCTCAGCCTAGGGGTGCCCTAGCCTCACCCTAGGGGTGCCCTAGTCTTAGGCTAGGAGAGCCCTAGACTTAGCCTAAGCCTAGGGGTGCCCTAGCCTAAGCCTAGGGCTGCCCTAGCCTGAGCCTAGGGGTGCCGTAGCCTTAGGCTTAGGGAGTCCTACCCTTAGCCTAAGCCTAGGGGTGCCCTAGTCTAAGACTAGGGGTGCCCTATCCTGAGCCTAGGGGTGCCCTAGTCTGAGGCTAGGGGAGCCCTAGCCTTAGCCTAAGCCTATGATTGCCCTAGCCTAAGTTTAGGGGTGCCTTAGCCTGAGTCTAGGGGTGCCCTAGCCTGAGGCTATGGGAGTCGTAGCCTTAGCCTAAGACTAGGGGATCCCTATCTAAAGCCTAGGGGTGCCCTAGCCTAAGCCTAGGGGTGCCCTAGCCTTAGGCTAGGGGAGCCCTAGCCTTTTCCTAAGCCAAAGGGTGCCCTAGTCTAAGCCTAGGGGTACCCTATCCTGAGCCTAGGGGTGTCCTAGTCTGAGGCTAGGGGAGCCCTAGCCTTAGCCTAAGCCTATGATTGCCCTAGCCTAAGCTTAGGGGTGCCCTAGCCTGAGGCTGGGGGAGCCGTTGCCTTATCCTAAGTCTAGGGGTGTCCTAGCATAAGCCTAGGGGTGCCCTACCCTAAGGCTTGGGGTGCCCTAGCCTAAGCCTAGGGGTGCCCTAGCCTTAGGCTAGCTGAGCCCTAGCCTTAGCCTAAGCCTCGGGGTGCCCTAGCCTAAGCCTCGGGGTGCCCTAGCCTAAGCCTCGGGGTGCCCTAGCCTAAGCCTAGGGGTGCCCTAGCATAAGCCTAGGGGTGCCCTAGCCTTAGGCTAAGGGAGCCCTAGCCTTAGCCTAAGCCTAGCGGTGCCCTAGCCTAAGACTAGGGGTGCCCTAGCCTAAGCTTAGGGGTGCCATTACCTAAGCCTAGGGGTGCCCTAGCCTAAGCTTAGGGGTGCCCAAGGGTTAGGCTAGGGGAGCCCTAGCCTTAGCCTAAGCCTAGGGGTGCCCTAGCCTAAGACTAGGGGAGCCCAAGCCTTAGGATAGGGGAGCCCTAGCCTTAGCCTAAGCCTAGGGGTGCCCTAGCCTAAGCTTAGGGGTGCCCTAGCCTAAGCCTAGGGGTGCCCTAGCCTTAGGCTAGGGGAGCCCTAGCCTTAGCCTAAGCCTAGCGGTGCCCTAGCCTAAGACTAGGGGTGCCCTAGCCTAAGCTTAGGGGTGCCATAACCTAAGCCTAGGGGTACCCTAGTCTAAGCCTAGGGGTGCCCAAGGGTTAGGCTAGGGGAGCCCTAGCCTTAGCCTAAGCCTAGGGGTGCCCTAGCCTAAGCCTAGGGGTGCCCAAGGGTTAGGCTAGGGGAGCCCTAGCCTTGGCCTAAGCCTAGGGGTGCCCTAGCCTAAGAATAGGGGTGCCCTAACCTTAGGCTGGGGGAGCCCTAGCCTTAGCCTAAGCCTAGGGGTGCCCTAGCCTAAGCCTAGGGGTACCCTAGCCTAAGCCTAGGGGTGCCCTAGCCTATGCTTAGCGGTGCCCTAGCCTAAGCCTAGGGGTGCCCTAGCCTTAGGCTAGGGGAGCCCTAGCCTAAGCCTAAGCCTAGGGGTGCCCTAGCCTAAGCCTAGGGGTGCCCTATCCTAAGCCTAGGGGTGCCCTAACCTAAACCTAGGGGTGCCTTAGCCTAAGCCTAGGGCTGCCCTAGCCTTAGGCTAGGGGAGCCCTAGCCTTAGCTTAAGCCTAGCGGTGCCCTAGCCTAAGACTAAGGGTGCCCTAGCCTAAGCTTAGGTGTGCCCTAGCCTAAGCTTAGGGGTGCCCAAGGGTTAGGCTAGGGGAGCCCTAGCCTTAGCCTAAGCCTAGGGGTGCCCTAGCCTAAGACTAGGGGAGCCCAAGCCTTAGGATAGGGGAGCCCTAGCCTTAGCCTAAGCCTAGGGGTGCCCTAGCCTAAGCTTAGGGGTGCCCTAGCCTAAGCCTAGGGGTGCCCTAGCGTTAGGCTAGGGGAGCCCTAGCCTTAGCCTAAGACTAGGGGTGCCCTAGCCTAAGCCTAGGGGTGCCCTATCCTAAGCCTAGGGGTGCCCTAGCCTAAATCTAGGGGTGCCCTAGCCTAAGCCTAGGGGTGCCCTAGCCTTAGGCTAAGGGAGCCCTATCCTTACCCTAAGCCTAGGGGTGCCCTAGTCTAAGACTAGGGGTGCCCTATCCTGAGCCTAGGGGTGCCCTAGCCTGAGTCTAGGGGTGCCCTATCTAAAGCCTAGGGGTGCCCTAGCCTAAGCCTAGGGGTGCCCTAGCCTAAGCCTAGGGGTGCCCTAGCATTAGGCTAGGGGTGCCCTAGCCTTTTCCTAAGCCTAGGGGTGACAAAGTCTAAGCCTAGGGGTGCCCTATCCTGAACCTAGGGGTGTCGTAGTCTGAGGCTTGGGCAGCCCTAGCCTTAGCCTAAACCTACGATTGCCCTAGCCTAAGCTTAGGGGTGCCCTAGCCTGAGTTTGGGGTGCCCTAGCCTGAGGTTAGGGGAGCCGTTGCCTTATCCTAAGTCTAGAGGTGTCCTAGCATAAGCCTAGGTGTGCCCTACCCTAAGGCTAGGGGTGCCTT
Organism: Tenrec ecaudatus; assembly: GCF_050624435.1. Lineage (NCBI taxonomy): Eukaryota > Metazoa > Chordata > Mammalia > Afrosoricida > Tenrecidae > Tenrec > Tenrec ecaudatus. The sequence goes on from NW_027459491.1 coordinate 962,987, forward strand.
AGCCTAAGCCTACGGGTGCCCTAGCCTTAGGCTAGCTGAGCCCTAGCCTTAGCCTAAGCCTCGGGGTGCCCTAGCCTAAGCCTAGGGGTGCCCTAGCCTTAGGCTAGGGTAACCCTAGCCTTAGCCTAAGCCTAGTGGTGCCCTAGCCTAAGACTAGGGGTGCCCTAGCCTAAGCTTAGGGGTGCCATAACCTAAGCCTAGGGGTGCCCTAGTCTAAGCCTAGGGGTGCCCAAGGGTTAGGCTAGGGGAGCCCTAGCCTTAGCCTAAGACTAGGGGTGCCCTAGCCTAAGCCTAGGGGTGCCCAAGGGTTAGGCTAGGGGAGCCCTAGCCTTGGCCTAAGCCTAGGGGTGCCCTAACCTAAGAATAGGGGTGCCCTAACCTTAGGCTGGGGGAGCCCTAGCCTTAGCCTAAGCCTAGGGGTGCCCTAGCCTAAGCCTAGGGGTACCCTAGCCTAAGCCTAGGGGTGCCCTAGCCTATGCTTAGCGGTGCCCTAGCCTAAGCCTAGGGGTGCCCTAGCCTTAGGCTAGGGGAGCCCTAGCCTAAGCCTAAGCCTAGGGGTGCCCTAGCCTAAGCCTAGGGGTGCCCTATCCTAAGCCTAGGGGTGCCCTAACCTAAACCTAGGGGTGCCTTAGCCTAAGCCTAGGGCTGCCCTAGCCTTAGGCTAGGGGAGCCCTAGCCTTAGCTTAAGCCTAGCGGTGCCCTAGCCTAAGACTAAGGGTGCCCTAGCCTAAGCTTAGGTGTGCCGTAGCCTAAGCCTAGGGGTGCCCTAGCCTAAGCCTAGGGGTGCCGTAGCCTAAGCCTAGGGGTGCCCTAGCCTAAGACTAGGGGTGCCCTAGCCTTAGGCTAGGGGAGCCCTAGCCTTACCCTAAGCCTAGGGGTGCCCTAGCCTAAGCCTAGGGGTGCACTAGCCTAAGCCTAGGGGTGCCCTAGCCTAAGCATAGGGGTGCTCTAACCTAAGCCTAGGCGTTCCCTACCTAAGCCTAGGGGTGCCCTAGACTAAGCCTATGGGTGCCCTAGCCTAAGCCTAGGGGTGCCCTAGACTAAGCCTAGGGGTGCCCTAGCCTAAGCCTAGGGGTGCCCTAGCCTAAGGCTAGGGGTGCCCTAATCTAAGCCTAGGGGTGCCCTAGCCTAAGCCTAAACCTAGGGGTGCCCTAGCCTAAGCCTAGGGGTGCACTAGCCTAAGCCTAGGGGTGCCCTAGCCTAAGCCTAGTGGTGCATTAGCCTTAGGCTAGGGGATCCTTAGCCTTAGCCTAAGCCTAGGGGAGCCCTAGCCTAAGCCTAGGGGTGCCCTAACCTAAGCCGAGGGGTGCCCTAGCCTTAGGCTAGGGGAGCCCTAGCCTTAGCCTAATCCTAGGGGTGCCCTAGCCTAAGCCTATGGGTGCCCTAGCCTAAGCCTAGGGCTGCCCTAGCCTAAGCCAAGGTGTATCCTAGCCTACTCCTAGGGGTGCCCTAGCCTACGCCTAGGGGTGCCCTAGCCTAAGCCTGGGGGTGCCCTAGCCTAAGTCTAGGGGTGCCCTAGCCTTAAGCTAGGAGAGCCCTTGCCTTAGCCTAAGCCTAGGGGTGCCCTAGCCAAGGCCTAGGTGTGCCCTAGCCTAAGACTAGAGGTGCCCTATCCTAAGCCTAGAAGTTCCCTATCCTAAGCCTAGGGTTGCCCTTGCCAAAGCCTACGGGTGCCCTAGCCTTAGGCTAGGGTAACCCTAGCCTTAGCCTAAGCGTAGGGGTGCCCTAGCCTCAGCCTAGGGGTGCCCTAGCCTCAGCCTAGGGGCGCCCTAGCCTCAACCTAGGGGTGCCCTAGCCTCAGCCTAGGGGTGCCCTAGCCTCAGCCTAGGGGTGCCCTAACCTCAGCCTAGGGGTGCCCTAGCCTCAGCCTAGGGGTGCCCTAGCCTCAGCCTAGGGGTGCCCTAGTCTTAGGCTAGGAGAGACCTAGCCTTAGCTTAAGCCTAGGGGTGCCCTAGCCTAAGCCTAGGGCTGCCCTAGCCTGAGCCTAGGGGTGCCGTAGCCTTAGGCTAAGGGAGCCCTAGCCTTAGCCTAAGCCTAGGGGTGCCCTAGTCTAAGAGTAGGGGTGCCCTATCCTGAGCCTAGGTGTGCCCTAGTCTGAGGCTAGGGGAGCCCTAGCCTTAGCCTAAGCCTACGATTGCCCTAGCCTAAGTTTAGGGGTGCCCTAGCTTGAGTCTAGGGGTGCCCTAGCATGAGGCTAGGGGAGTCGTAGCCTTAGCCTAAGCCTAGAGGATCCCTATCTAAAGCCTAGGGGTGCCCTAGCCTAAGCCTAGGGGTGCCCTAGCCTTAGGCTAGGGGAGCACTAGCCTTTTCCTAAGCCAAAGGGTGCCCTAGTCCAAGCCTAGGGGTACCCTATCCTGAGCCTAGGGGTGTCCTAGTCTGAGGCTAGGGGAGCCCTAGCCTTAGCCTAAGCCTATGATTGCCCTAGCCTAAGCTTAGGGGTGCCCTAGCCTGAGTCTAGGGGTGCCCTAGCCTGAGGCTAGTGGAGCCGTTGCCTTATCCTAAGTCTAGGGGTGCCCTAGCCTAAGCCTAGGGGTGCTCTAGACTAAGCCTAGGGGTGCCCTAGCCTAAGCCTAGGGGTGCCCTAGCCTAAGCCTAGGGGTGCCCTAATCTAAGCCTAGGGGTGCCCTAGCCTAAGCCTAAACCTAGGGGTGCCCTAGCCTAAGCCTAGGTGTGCCCTAGCCTAAGCCTAGGGGTGCCCTAGCCTAAGCCTAGGGGTGCCTTAGCAGTAGGCTAGGGGATCCTTAGCATTAGCCTAAGCCTAGGGGAGCCCTAGCCTAAGCCTAGGGGTGCCCTAGTCTAAGCCTAGGGGTGCCCTAGCCTTAGGCTAGGGAAGCCCTAGCCTTAGCCTAAGCCTAGGGGTGCCCTAACCTAAATCTACGGGTGCCCTAGCCTAACCTTAGGCGTTCCCTAGCCTTAGGCTAGGGGAGCCCTAGCCTTAGTCTAAGCCTAGGGGTGCCCTAGCCTAAGCATAGGGGAGCCCTATCCTTAGGCTAGAGGAGTCCTCGCCTTAGCCGAAGCCTAGGGATGCCCTAACGTAAGCCTACGGGTGCCCTAGCCTAAGCCTAGGGGTGCCCTAGCCTAAGCCTAGGTGGGCCCAAGGTTTAGGCTAGGGGAGCCCTAGCCTTAGCCTAAGCCTAGGGGTGCCCTAACCTAAGCCTAGGGGTGCCCTAGCCTTAGGCTAGGGGAGCCCTAGCCTTAGGCTAGGGGAGCCCTAGCCTTAGCCTAAGCCTAGGGGTGCCCTAGCCTACGCCTAGGGGTGCACTCGCCTAAGCCTAGGGGTGACTTGCCTAAGCATAGGGGTGCTCTAACCTAAGCCTAGGCGTTCCCTACCTAAGCCTAGGGGTGCCCAGGCTTAAGCCTAGGGGTGCCCTAGCCTTAGTCTAGGGAAGCCCTAGCCTTAGCCTAAGCCTTGGTGTGCCCTAACGTAAGCCTAGGGGTGCCCTAGCCTAAGCCTATGGGTGCCCTAGCCTAAGCCTAGGGGTGTCCTAGACTACGCCTAGGGGTGCCCTAGCCTAAGCCTAGGGGTGCCCTAGCCTAAGCCTAGGGGTGCCCTAATCTAAGCCTAGGGGTGCCCTAGCCTAAGCCTAAACCTAGGGGTGCCCTAGCCTCAGCCTAGGGGTGCCGTAGCCTCAGCCTCGGGGTGCCCTAGCCTCATCCTAGGGGTGCCCTAGCCTAAGCATAGTGGAGCCTTAGCCTAAACCTAGGGGTGCCATAGCCTTAGCCTAAGCCTAGGGGTGCCCTAGCCTAAGCCTAGGGGTGCCCTAGCCTAAGCCTAGGGGTGCGTTAGCCTAAGCCTAGGGGTGCCCTAGCCTAAGCCTAAGGGTGCCCTAGCCTAAGCCTAAGGGTGCCCTAACCTAAGCCTAGGGGTGCCTTAGCCTTAGGCTAGGGGATCCTTAGTCTTAGCCTAAGCCTAGGGGAGCCCTAGCCTTAGCCTAAGCCTAGGGGTGCCCCAGCCTTAGGCTAGGGGAGCCCTAGCTTTAGCCTAAGTCTAGGGGTGCCCTAGCCAAAGCCTAGGGTTGCCCTACCCTAAGCCTAGGGGTGCCCTAGCCTTAGGCTAGGAGAGCCCTAGCCTTAGCCTAAGCCTAGGGGTGCCCTAGCCTAAGCCTAGGGCTGCCTTAGCCTATGCCTAGGGGTGCCCTAGCCTAAGCCTAGGGGTGCCCTAACCTAAGCCTAGAGGTGCCCTAGCCTTAGTCTAGGAGAGCCTTAGCCTTATCCTAAGCCTAGGGGTGCCCTAGCCTAAGCCTAGAGGTGCCCTAGCCTTAGGCTAGGGGAGCCTTAACCATAGCGTAAGCCTAGGGGTGGCTTAGCTTAAGCCTAGGTGTGCCCTAGCCTAAGCCGAGGGGTACCCTAGCCTAAGCCTAGGGGTTCCTTAGCCTTAGGCTAGGGGATCCTTAGTCTTAGCCTAAGCCTAGGGGTGCCCTAGCCTAAGCCTAGGGGTGCCCTATCCTAAGCCTAGGGGTGCCCTAGCCTAAACCTAGGGGTGCCCTAGCCTAAGCCTAGGGCTGCCCTAGCCTTAGGCTAGGGGAGCCCTAGCCTTAGCCTAAGCCTAGGGTCACCCTAGCCTAAATCTACGGGTGCCCTAGCCTAAGCTTAGGCGTTCCCTAGCCTTAGGCTAGGGGAGCCCAAGCCTTAGTCTAAGCCTAGGGTTGCCCTAGCCTAAGGATAGGGGTGCCCTAGCCTTAGGCTAGGGGAGCCCTAGCCTTAGCCTAAGCCTAGGGGTGCCCTAGCCTAAGCCTAGGGGTGCACTAGCCTAAGCGTAGGGGTGCCCTAGCCTAAGCATAGGGGTGCTCTGACCTAAGCCTAGGCGTTCCCTACCTAAGCCTAGGGGTGCCCTAGCCTAAGCCTAGGGGTGCCCTAGCTTAAGCCTAGGGGTGTCCTAGCCTTAGTCTAGGGAAGCCCTAGCCTTAGACTAAGCCTAGCTGTGCCCTAACGTAAGCCAAGGGGTGCCCTAGTCTAAGCCTATGGGTGCTCTAGCCTAAGCCAAGGGGTGCCCTAGACTAAGCCTAGGGGTGCCCTAGCCTAAGCCTAGGGGTGCCCTAGCCTAAGGCTTGGCGTGCCCAAATCTAAGCCTATTGGTGCCCTAGCCTAAGCCTAAACCTAGGGGTGCCCTAGCCTAAGCCTAGGGGTGCCCTAGCCTAAGCCTAGGGGTGCCTTAGCCTTAGGCTAGGGGATCCTTAGCATTCGCCTAAGCCTAGGGGATCCCTAGCCTAAGCCTAGGGGTGCCCTAGCTTAAGCCTAGGGGTGCCCTAGCCTTAGGCTAGGGAACCCCTAGCCTTAGCCTAAGCCTAGGGGTGCCCTAACCTAAGCCTAGGGGTGCCCTAGCCTAAGCCTATGGGTGCCCTAGCCTAAGCCTAGGGTTGCCCTAGACTAAGCCTAGGGGTGCCCTAGCCTAAGCCTAGGGGTGCCCTAGCCTAAGCCTAGAGGTGCCCTAGCCTTAGGCTATGGGAGCCTTAACCATAGCGTAAGCCTAGGGGTGGCTTAGCTTAAGCCTAGGTGTGCCCTAGCCTAAGCCGAGGGGTGCCCTAGCCTAAGCCTAGGGGTGCCTTAGCCTTAGGCTAGGGGATCCTTAGTCTTAGCCTAAGCCTAGGGGAGCCCTAGCCTTAGCCTAAGCCTAGGGGTGCCCCAGCCTTAGGATAGGGGAGCCCTAGCTTTAGCCTAAGTCTAGGGGTGCCCTAGCCAAAGCCTAGGTGTGCCCTACCCTAAGCCTAGGGGTGCCCTAGCCTTAGGCTAGGAGAGCCCTAGCCTTAGCCTAAGCCTAGGAGTGCCCTAGCCTAAGCCTAGGGCTGCCCTAGCCTATGCCTAGGGGTGCCCTAGCCTAAGCCTAGGGGTGCCCTAGACTAAGCCTAGGGGTGCCCTAGCCTAAGCCTAGGGGTGCCCTAGCCTAAGCCTAGGGGTGTCCTAATCTAAGCCTAGGGGTGCCCTAGTCTAAGCCTAAACCTAGGGTTGCCCTAGCCTAAGCCTAGGGGTGCCCTAGCCTAAGCCTAGGGGTGCCCTAGCCTAAGCCTAGGGGTGCCTTAGCCTTAGGCTAGGGGATCCTTAGCCTTAGCCTAAGCCTAGCGGTGCCCTTGCCAAAGCATAGGGGTGCCCTAGCCTTAGGCTAGGAGAGCCCTAGCCTTAGCCTAAGCCTAGGAGTGCCCTAGCCTAAGCCTAGGGCTGCCCTAGCCTATGCCTAGGGGTGCCCTAGACTAAGCCTAGGGGTGCCCTAGCCTAAGACTAGGGGTGCCCTAGCCTAAGCCTAGGGGTGTCCTAATCTAAGCCTAGGGGTGCCCTAGCCTAAGCCTAAACCTAGGGGTGCCCTAGCCTCACCCTAGGGGTGCCCTAGCCTCAGCCTAGGGGTGCCCTAGCCTCAGCCTAGGGGTGCCCTTGCCTCAGCCTAGGGGTGCCCTAGCCTCAGCCTAGGGGTGCCCTAGCCTAAGCATAGTGGCGCCTTAGCCTAAACCTAGTGGTGCCATAGCCTTAGCCTAAGCCTAGGGGTGCCTTAGCCTAAGCCTAGGGGTGCCCTAGCCTAAGCCTAAGGGTGCCCTAGCCTAAGCCTAAGGGTGCCCTAGCCTAAGCCTAGGGGTGCCTTAGCCTTAGGCTAGGGGATCCTTAGTCTTATCCTAAGCCTAGGGGAGCCCTAGCCTTAGCCTAAGCCTAGGGGTGCCCCAGCTTTAGGCTAGGGGAGACCTAGCTTTAGCCTAAGTCTAGGGGTGCCCTAGCCAAAGCCTAGGGTTGCCCTACCCTAAGCCTAGGGGTGCCCTAACCTAAGCCTAGAGGTGCCCGAACCTTAGGCTAGGAGAGCCTTAGCCTTATCCTAAGCCTAGGGGTGCCCTAGCCTAAGCCTAGAGGTGCCCTAGCCTTAGGCTAGGGGAGCCTTAACCATAGCGTAAGCCTAGGGGTGGCTTAGCTTAAGCCTAGGTGTGCCCTAGCCTAAGCCGAGGGGTGCCCTAGCCTAAGCCTAGGGGTGCCTTAGCCTTAGGCTAGGGGATCCTTAGTCTTAGCCTAAGCCTAGGGGAGCCCTAGCCTTGGCCTAAGCCTAGGGGTGCCCCAGCCTTAGGCTAGGGGAGCCCTAGCTTGAGCCTAAGTCTAGGGGTGCCCTAGCCAAAGCCTAGGAGTGCCCTAGCCTAAGCCTAGGGCTGCCCTAGCCTATGCCCAGGGGTGCCCTAGCCTAAGCCTAGGGGTGCCCTAGCCTTAGGCTAGGGGAACCCTAGCCTTAGCCTAAGCCTAGCGGTGCCCTAGCCTAAGACTAGGGGTGCCCTAGCCTAAGCTTAGGGGTGCCATAACCTAAGCCTAGGGGTGCCCTAGTCTAAGCCTAGGGGTGCCCAAGGGTTAGGCTAGGGGAGCCCTAGCCTTAGCCTAAGCCTAGGGGTGCCCTAGCCTAAGCCTAGGGGTGCCCAAGGGTTAGGCTAGGGGAGCCCTAGCCTTGGCCTAAGCCTAGGGGTGCCCTAACCTAAGAATAGGGGTGCCCTAACCTTAGGCTGGGGGAGCCCTAGCCTTAGCCTAAGCCTAGGGGTGCCCTAGCCTAAGCCTAGGGGTACCCTAGCCTAAGCCTAGGGGTGCCCTAGCCTATGCTTAGCGGTGCCCTAGCCTAAGCCTAGGGGTGCCCTAGCCTTAGGCTAGGGGAGCCCTAGCCTAAGCCTAAGCCTAGGGGTGCCCTAGCCTAAGCCTAGGGGTGCCCTATCCTAAGCCTAGGGGTGCCCTAACCTAAACCTAGGGGTGCCTTAGCCTAAGCCTAGGGCTGCCCTAGCCTTAGGCTAGGGGAGCCCTAGCCTTAGCTTAAGCCTAGCGGTGCCCTAGCCTAAGACTAAGGGTGCCCTAGCCTAAGCTTAGGTGTGCCGTAGCCTAAGCCTAGGGTTGCCCTAGCCTAAGCCTAGGGGTGCCGTAGCCTAAGCCTAGGGGTGCCCTAGCCTAAGACTAGGGGTGCCCTAGCCTTAGGCTAGGGGAGCCCTAGCCTTACCCTAAGCCTAGGGGTGCCCTAGCCTAAGCCTAGGGGTGCACTAGCCTAAGCCTAGGGGTGCCCTAGCCTAAGCATAGGGGTGCTCTAACCTAAGCCTAGGCGTTCCCTACCTAAGCCTAGGGGTGCCCTAGACTAAGCCTATGGGTGCCCTAGCCTAAGCCTAGGGGTGCCCTAGACTAAGCCTAGGGGTGCCCTAGCCTAAGCCTAGGGGTGCCCTAGCCTAAGGCTAGGGGTGCCCTAATCTAAGCCTAGGGGTGCCCTAGCCTAAGCCTAAACCTAGGGGTGCCCTAGCCTAAGCCTAGGGGTGCACTAGCCTAAGCCTAGGGGTGCCCTAGCCTAAGCCTAGTGGTGCATTAGCCTTAGGCTAGGGGATCCTTAGCCTTAGCCTAAGCCTAGGGGAGCCCTAGCCTAAGCCTAGGGGTGCCCTAACCTAAGCCGAGGGGTGCCCTAGCCTTAGGCTAGGGGAGCTCTAGCCTTAGCCTAATCCTAGGGGTGCCCTAGCCTAAGCCTATGGGTGCCCTAGCCTAAGCCTAGGGCTGCCCTAGCCTAAGCCAAGGTGTATCCTAGCCTACTCCTAGGGGTGCCCTAGCCTACGCCTAGGGGTGCCCTAGCCTAAGCCTGGGGGTGCCGTAGCCTAAGTCTAGGGGTGCCCTAGCCTTAGGCTAGGAGAGCCCTTGCCTTAGCCTAAGCCTAGGGGTGCCCTAGCCAAGGCCTAGGTGTGCCCTAGCCTAAGACTAGAGGTGCCCTATCCTAAGCCTAGAAGTTCCCTATCCTAAGCCTAGGGTTGCCCTTGCCAAAGCCTACGGGTGCCCTAGCCTTAGGCTAGGGTAACCCTAGCCTTAGCCTAAGCGTAGGGGTGCCCTAGCCTCAGCCTAGGGGTGCCCTAGCCTCAGCCTAGGGGCGCCCTAGCCTCAACCTAGGGGTGCCCTAGCCTCAGCCTAGGGGTGCCCTAGCCTCAGCCTAGGGGTGCCCTAGCCTCAGCCTAGGGGTGCCCTAGCCTCAGCCTAGGGGTGCCCTAGTCTTAGGCTAGGAGAGACCTAGCCTTAGCTTAAGCCTAGGGGTGCCCTAGCCTAAGCCTAGGGCTGCCCTAGCCTGAGCCTAGGGGTGCCGTAGCCTTAGGCTAAGGGAGCCCTAGCCTTAGCCTAAGCCTAGGGGTGCCCTAGTCTAAGAGTAGGGGTGCCCTATCCTGAGCCTAGGTGTGCCCTAGTCTGAGGCTAGGGGAGCCCTAGCCTTAGCCTAAGCCTACGATTGCCCTAGCCTAAGTTTAGGGGTGCCCTAGCCTGAGTCTAGGGGTGCCCTAGCATGAGGCTAGGGGAGTCGTAGCCTTAGCCTAAGCCTAGAGGATCCCTATCTAAAGCATAGGGGTGCCCTAGCCTAAGCCTAGGGGTGCCCTAGCCTTAGGCTAGGGGAGCCCTAGCCTTTTCCTAAGCCAAAGGGTGCCCTAGTCCAAGCCTAGGGGTACCCTATCCTGAGCCTAGGGGTGTCCTAGTCTGAGGCTAGGGGAGCCCTAGCATTAGCCTAAGCCTATGATTGCCCTAGCCTAAGCTTAGGGGTGCCCTAGCCTGAGTCTAGGGGTGCCCTAGCCTGAGGCTAGTGGAGCCGTTGCCTTATCCTAAGTCTAGGGGTGCCCTAGCCTAAGCCTAGGGGTGCTCTAGACTAAGCCTAGGGGTGCCCTAGCCTAAGCCTAGGGGTGCCCTAGCCTAAGCCTAGGGGTGCCCTAATCTAAGCCTAGGGGTGCCCTAGCCTAAGCCTAAACCTAGGGGTGCCCTAGCCTAAGCCTAGGTGTGCCCTAGCCTAAGCCTAGGGGTGCCCTAGCCTAAGCCTAGGGGTGCCTTAGCAGTAGGCTAGGGGATCCTTAGCATTAGCCTAAGCCTAGGGGAGCCCTAGCCTAAGCCTAGGGGTGCCCTAGTCTAAGCCTAGGGGTGCCCTAGCCTTAGGCTAGGGAAGCCCTAGCCTTAGCCTAAGCCTAGGGGTGCCCTAACCTAAATCTACGGGTGCCCTAGCCTAACCTTAGGCGTTCCCTAGCCTTAGGCTAGGGGAGCCCTAGCCTTAGTCTAAGCCTAGGGGTGCCCTAGCCTAAGCATAGGGGAGCCCTATCCTTAGGCTAGAGGAGTCCTCGCCTTAGCCGAAGCCTAGGGATGCCCTAACGTAAGCCTACGGGTGCCCTAGCCTAAGCCTAGGGGTGCCCTAGCCTAAGCCTAGGTGGGCCCAAGGTTTAGGCTAGGGGAGCCCTAGCCTTAGCCTAAGCCTAGGGGTGCCCTAACCTAAGCCTAGGGGTGCCCTAGCCTTAGGCTAGGGGAGCCCTAGCCTTAGGCTAGGGGAGCGCTAGCCTTAGCCTAAGCCTAGGGGTGCCCTAGCCTACGCCTAGGGGTGCACTCGCCTAAGCCTAGGGGTGACTTGCCTAAGCATAGGGGTGCTCTAACCTAAGCCTAGGCGTTCCCTACCTAAGCCTAGGGGTTCCCAGGCTTAAGCCTAGGGGTGCCCTAGCCTTAGTCTAGGGAAGCCCTAGCCTTAGCCTAAGCCTTGGTGTGCCCTAACGTAAGCCTAGGGGTGCCCTAGCCTAAGCCTATGGGTGCCCTAGCCTAAGCCTAGGGGTGTCCTAGACTACGCCTAGGGGTGCCCTAGCCTAAGCCTAGGGGTGCCCTAGCCTAAGCCTAGGGGTGCCCTAATCTAAGCCTAGGGGTGCCCTAGCCTAAGCCTAAACCTAGGGGTGCCCTAGCCTCAGCCTAGGGGTGCCGTAGCCTCAGCCTCGGGGTGCCCTAGCCTCATCCTAGGGGTGCCCTAGCCTAAGCATAGTGGAGCCTTAGCCTAAACCTAGGGGTGCCATAGCCTTAGCCTAAGCCTAGGGGTGCCCTAGCCTAAGCCTAGGGGTGCCCTAGCCTAAGCCTAGGGGTGCGTTAGCCTAAGCCTAGGGGTGCCCTAGCCTAAGCCTAAGGGTGCCCTAGCCTAAGCCTAAGGGTGCCCTAACCTAAGCCTAGGGGTGCCTTAGCCTTAGGCTAGGGGATCCTTAGTCTTAGCCTAAGCCTAGGGGAGCCCTAGCCTTAGCCTAAGCCTAGGGGTGCCCCAGCCTTAGGCTAGGGGAGCCCTAGCTTTAGCCTAAGTCTAGGGGTGCCCTAGCCAAAGCCTAGGGTTGCCCTACCCTAAGCCTAGGGGTGCCCTAGCCTTAGGCTAGGAGAGCCCTAGCCTTAGCCTAAGCCTGGGGGTGCCCTAGCCTAAGCCTAGGGCTGCCTTAGCCTATGCCTAGGGGTGCCCTAGCCTAAGCCTAGGGGTGCCCTAACCTAAGCCTAGAGGTGCCCTAGCCTTAGTCTAGGAGAGCCTTAGCCTTATCCTAAGCCTAGGGGTGCCCTAGCCTAAGCCTAGAGGTGCCCTAGCCTTAGGCTAGGGGAGCCTTAACCATAGCGTAAGCCTAGGGGTGGCTTAGCTTAAGCCTAGGTGTGCCCTAGCCTAAGCCGAGGGGTACCCTAGCCTAAGCCTAGGGGTTCCTTAGCCTTAGGCTAGGGGATCCTTAGTCTTAGCCTAAGCCTAGGGGTGCCCTAGCCTAAGCCTAGGGGTGCCCTATCCTAAGCCTAGGGGTGCCCTAGCCTAAACCTAGGGGTGCCCTAGCCTAAGCCTAGGGCTGCCCTAGCCTTAGGCTAGGGGAGCCCTAGCCTTAGCCTAAGCCTAGGGTCACCCTAGCCTAAATCTACGGGTGCCCTAGCCTAAGCTTAGGCGTTCCCTAGCCTTAGGCTAGGGGAGCCCAAGCCTTAGTCTAAGCCTAGGGTTGCCCTAGCCTAAGGATAGGGGTGCCCTAGCCTTAGGCTAGGGGAGCCCTAGCCTTAGCCTAAGCCTAGGGGTGCCCTAGCCTAAGCCTAGGGGTGCACTAGCCTAAGCGTAGGGGTGCCCTAGCCTAAGCATAGGGGTGCTCTGACCTAAGCCTAGGCGTTCCCTACCTAAGCCTAGGGGTGCCCTAGCCTAAGCCTAGGGGTGCCCTAGCTTAAGCCTAGGGGTGTCCTAGCCTTAGTCTAGGGAAGCCCTAGCCTTAGACTAAGCCTAGCTGTGCCCTAACGTAAGCCAAGGGGTGCCCTAGTCTAAGCCTATGGGTGCTCTAGCCTAAGCCAAGGGGTGCCCTAGACTAAGCCTAGGGGTGCCCTAGCCTAAGCCTAGGGGTGCCCTAGCCTAAGGCTAGGGGTGCCCAAATCTAAGCCTATTGGTGCCCTAGCCTAAGCCTAAACCTAGGGGTGCCCTAGCCTAAGCCTAGGGGTGCCCTAGCCTAAGCCTAGGGGTGCCTTAGCCTTAGGCTAGGGGATCCTTAGCATTCGCCTAAGCCTAGGGGATCCCTAGCCTAAGCCTAGGGGTGCCCTAGCTTAAGCCTAGGGGTGCCCTAGCCTTAGGCTAGGGAAGCCCTAGCCTTAGCCTAAGCCTAGGGGTGCCCTAAACTAAGCCTAGGGGTGCCCTAGCCTAAGCCTATGGGTGCCCTAGCCTAAGCCTAGGGTTGCCCTAGACTAAGCCTAGGGGTGCCCTAGCCTAAGCCTAGGGGTGCCCTAGCCTAAGCCTAGAGGTGCCCTAGCCTTAGGCTATGGGAGCCTTAACCATAGCGTAAGCCTAGGGGTGGCTTAGCTTAAGCCTAGGTGTGCCCTAGCCTAAGCCGAGGGGTGCCCTAGCCTAAGCCTAGGGGTGCCTTAGCCTTAGGCTAGGGGATCCTTAGTCTTAGCCTAAGCCTAGGGGAGCCCTAGCCTTAGCCTAAGCCTAGGGGTGCCCCAGCCTTAGGATAGGGGAGCCCTAGCTTTAGCCTAAGCCTAGGGGTGCCCTAGCCAAAGCCTAGGTGTGCCCTACCCTAAGCCTAGGGGTGCCCTAGCCTTAGGCTAGGAGAGCCCTAGCCTTAGCCTAAGCCTAGGAGTGCCCTAGCCTAAGCCTAGGGCTGCCCTAGCCTATGCCTAGGGGTGCCCTAGCCTAAGCCTAGGGGTGCCCTAGACTAAGCCTAGGGGTGCCCTAGCCTAAGCCTAGGGGTGCCCTAGCCTAAGCCTAGGGGTGTCCTAATCTAAGCCTAGGGGTGCCCTAGCCTAAGCCTAAACCTAGGGTTGCCCTAGCCTAAGCCTAGGGGTGCCCTAGCCTAAGCCTAGGGGTGCCCTAGCCTAAGCCTAGGGGTGCCTTAGCCTTAGGCTAGGGGATCCTTAGCCTTAGCCTAAGCCTAGCGGTGCCCTTGCCAAAGCATAGGGGTGCCCTAGCCTTAGGCTAGGAGAGCCCTAGCCTTAGCCTAAGCCTAGGAGTGCCCTAGCCTAAGCCTAGGGCTGCCCTAGCCTATGCCTAGGGGTGCCCTAGACTAAGCCTAGGGGTGCCCTAGCCTAAGACTAGGGGTGCCCTAGCCTAAGCCTAGGGGTGTCCTAATCTAAGCCTAGGGGTGCCCTAGCCTAAGCCTAAACCTAGGGGTGCCCTAGCCTCACCCTAGGGGTGCCCTAGCCTCAGCCTAGGGGTGCCCTAGCCTCAGCCTAGGGGTGCCCTTGCCTCAGCCTAGGGGTGCCCTAGCCTCAGCCTAGGGGTGCCCTAGCCTAAGCATAGTGGCGCCTTAGCCTAAACCTAGTGGTGCCATAGCCTTAGCCTAAGCCTAGGGGTGCCTTAGCCTAAGCCTAGGGGTGCCCTAGCCTAAGCCTAAGGGTGCCCTAGCCTAAGCCTAGGGGTGCCCTAGCCTAAGCCTAGGGGTGCTTTAGCCTTAGGCTAGGGGATCCTTAGTCTTATCCTAAGCCTAGGGGAGCCCTAGCCTTAGCCTAAGCCTAGGGGTGCCCCAGCTTTAGGCTAGGGGAGACCTAGCTTTAGCCTAAGTCTAGGGGTGCCCTAGCCAAAGCCTAGGGTTGCCCTACCCTAAGCCTAGGGGTGCCCTAACCTAAGCCTAGAGGTGCCCGAACCTTAGGCTAGGAGAGCCTTAGCCTTATCCTAAGCCTAGGGGTGCCCTAGCCTAAGCCTAGAGGTGCCCTAGCCTTAGGCTAGGGGAGCCTTAACCATAGCGTAAGCCTAGGGGTGGCTTAGCTTAAGCCTAGGTGTGCCCTAGCCTAAGCCGAGGGGTGCCCTAGCCTAAGCCTAGGGGTGCCTTAGCCTTAGGCTAGGGGATCCTTAGTCTTAGCCTAAGCCTAGGGGAGCCCTAGCCTTGGCCTAAGCCTAGGGGTGCCCCAGCCTTAGGCTAGGGGAGCCCTAGCTTGAGCCTAAGTCTAGGGGTGCCCTAGCCAAAGCCTAGGAGTGCCCTAGCCTAAGCCTAGGGCTGCCCTAGCCTATGCCCAGGGGTGCCCTAGCCTAAGCCTAGGGGTGCCCTAACCTAAGCCTAGGGGTGCCCTAGCCTAAGCTTAGCGGTGCCCTAGCCTAAGCCTAGGGGTGCCCTAGCCTTAGGCTAGGAGAGCCTTAGCCTTATCCTAAGCCTAGGGGTGCCCTACCCTAAGCCTAGAGGTGCCCTAGCCTTAGGCTAGGGGAGCCTTAACCATAGCATAAGCCTAGGGGTGGCTTAGCTTAAGCCTAGGTGTGCCCTAGCCTAAGCCGACGGGTGCCCTAGCCTAAGTCTAGGGGTGCCTAGCCTGAGCCTAGGGGTGCCCTAGCCTGAGCATACGGGTGCCCTAGACTGAGGCTAGGGGAGCCCTAGTGTTAGTCTAGCCTAGGATTGCCCTAGCCTAAGCCTAGGGGTGTGATAGCCTGAGTCTAGGGGTGCACTACCCTGAGGATAGGGAAGCCCTAGCCTTAGCCTAAGCCTTGGGGTGCCCTAGCCTAAGCCTAAACCTAGTGGTGCCCTAGCCTAAGCCTAGAGGTGCCCTAACCTAAGCCTATGGGTGCCCTAGCCTTAGGCTAGGGGAGCCCTATCTTTAGCCTAAGCCTAGGTGTGCCCTAGCCAAAGCCTAGGGGTGCCCTAGCCTAAGCCTAGGGGTGCCCTAGCCTTAGGCTAGCTGAGCCCTAGCCTTAGCCTAAGCCTAGGGGTGCCCTAGCCTAAGCTTAGGGGTGCCCTAGCCTAAGCCTAGGGGTGCCCTAGCCTAAGCCTAGGGGTGCCCTAGCCTAAGCCTAGGGGTGCCCTAGCCGTAGGCTAGGGGAGCCCTAGCCTAAGCTTAGGTGTGCCGTAGCCTAAGCCTAGGGGTTCCCTAGCCTAAGCCTAGGGGTGCCAAGGGTTAGGCTAGTGGAGCCCGAGCCTTAGCCTAAGCCTAGGGGTGCCCTAGCCTAAGCCTAGGGGTGCCCTAGCCTAAGCCTAGGGGTCCCCTAGCCTAAGCATGGGGGTTCACTAGCCTAAGTCTAGGGGTGCCCTAGCCTAAGCATAGGGGTGCTCTAACCGAAGCCTAGGCGTTCCCTACCTAAGCCTAGGGGTGCCCTAGCCTAAGCCTAGGGGTGCCCTAACTTAAGCCTAGGCGTGCCCTAGCCTTAGGCTAGGGAAGCCCTAGCCTTAGCCTAAGCCTAGGGCTGCCCTAACCAAGCCTAGGGGTGCCCTAGCCTAAGCCTATGGGTGCCCTAGCCTAAGCCTAGGGGTGCCCTAGATTAAGCCTAGGGGTGCCCTAAACTAAGCCTAGGGGTGCCCTAGCCTAAGCCTAGGGGTGCCCTAGCCTAAGCCTAGGGGTTCCCTAATCTAAGCCTAGGGGTGCCCTAGCCTAAGCCTAAAACTTGGGGTACCCTAGCCTAAGCCTAGGGGTGCCTTAGCCTTAGGCTAGGGGATCCTTAGCCATAGCCTAAGCCTAGGGAAGCCCTATCCTAAGCCTAGGGCTGCCCTAGCCTAAGTCGAGGGGTGCACTAGCCTTAGGCTAGGGGAGACCTAGCCTTAGCCTAATCCTAGGGGTGCCCTAGCCTAAGCCTAGGGGTGCCCTACCTAAGCCTAGGGGTGCCCTAGCTTACTCCTAGGGGTGCCCTTGCCTACGCCTAGGGGTTCCCTGGCCTAAGCCTAGGGGTGCCCTAGCCTAAGTCTAGGGGTGCCCTAGCCTAAGCCTAAAACTTGGGGTGCCCTAGCCTAAGCCTAGGGGTGCCTTAGCCTTAGGCAAGGGGATCCTTAGCCATAGCCTAAGCCTAGGGGAGCCCTATCCTAAGCCTAGGGCTGCCCTAGCCTAAGTCGTGGGGTGCCCTAGCCTTAGGCTAGGGGAGACCTAGCCTTAGCCTAATCCTAGGGGTGCCTTAGCCTAAGCCTAGGGGTGCCCTAGCCAAGGCCTCGGGGTGCCCTAGCCTAAGCCTAGAGGTGCCCTAGCCTAAGCCTAGAAGTTCCCTATCCTAAGCCTAGGGGTGCCCTTGCCAAAGCTTAGGGGTGCCCTAGCCTTAGGCTAGGGTAACCCTAGCCTTAGCCTAAGCGTAGGGGAGCCCTAGACTCAGCCTAGGGGTGCCCTAGCCTCAGCCTAGGGGTGCCCTAGCTTCAGCCTAGAGGTGCCCTAGCCTCAGCCTAGGGGTGCCCTAGCCTCAGCCTAGGTGTGCCCTAGCCTAAGCATAGTGGCGCCTTAGCCTAAACCTAGGGGTGCCATAGCCTTAGCCTAAGCCTAGGGGTGCCCTAGCCTAAGCCTAGGCGTGCCCTAGCTTAAGCCTCTGGGTGCCCTAGCCTAAGCCTAGGGGTGCCCTAGCCTAAGCCTTGGGTGCCCTAGTCTTAGGCTAGGAGAGCCCTAGCCTTAGCCTAAGCATAGGGGTGCCCTAGCCTAAGCCTAGGGCTGCCCTAGCCTGAGCCTAGGGGTGCCGTAGCCTTAGGCTAAGGGAGCCCTAGCCTTAGCCTAAGCCTAGGGGTGCCCTAGTCTAAGACTAGGGGTGCCCTATCCTGAGCCTAGGGGTGCCCTAGTCTGAGGCTAGGGGAGCCCTAGCCTTCGCCTAAGCCTACGATTGCCCTAGCCTAAGTTTAGGGGTGCCCTAGCCTGAGGCTAGGGGAGCCGTAGCCTTAGCCTAAGCCTAGGGGAGCCCTGTCTAAAGCCTAGGGGTGCCCTAGCCTAAGCCTAGTGGTGCCCTAGCCTAAGCCTAGGGGTGCCCTAGCCTTAGGCTAAGGGAGCCCTAGCCTTTTCCTAAGCCTAGGGGTGCCCTAGTCTAAGCTAGGGGTGCCCTATCCTGAGCCTAGGGGTGTCCTAGTCTGAAGCTAGGGGAGCCCTAGCCTTAGCCTAAGCCTACGATTGCCCTAGCCTAAGCTTAGGGGTGCCCTAGCCTGAGTCTAGGGGTGCCCTAGCCTGAGGCTAGGGGAGCCGTTGCCTTATCCTAAGTCTAGGGGTGTCCTAGCATAAGTCTAGGGGTGCCCTACCCTAAGGCTAGGGGTGCCCTAGCCTAAGCCTAGGGGTGCCCTAGCCTTAGGCTAACTGAGCCCTAGCCTTAGCCTAAGCCTAGGGGTGCCCTACCCTAAGCCTAGGGGTGCCGTATCCTTAGGCTAGGGGAGCCCTAGCCTTAGCCGAAGCCTAGCGGTGCCCTAGCCTAAGACTAGTGGTGCCCTAGCCTAAGCTTAGGGGTGCCATAACCTAAGCCTAGGGGTGCCCTAGCCTAAGCCTAGGGGTGCCCAAGTGTTAGACTAGGGGAGCCCTAGCCTTAGCCTAAGCCTAGGGGTGGCCTAGCCTAAGACTAGGGGTGCCCTAGCCTTAGGCTAGGGGAGCCCTAGCCTTAGCCTAAGCCTAGGGGTGCCCTAGCCTAAGCCTAGGGGTGCCCTAGCCTAAGTTTAGCGGTGCCCTAGCCTAAGCCTAGGGGTGCCCTAGCCTTAGGCTAGGGGTGCCCTAGCCTAAGCCTAGGGGTGCCCTAGCCTAAGCCTA
This sequence comes from Tenrec ecaudatus, assembly GCF_050624435.1. Classification (NCBI taxonomy): domain Eukaryota; kingdom Metazoa; phylum Chordata; class Mammalia; order Afrosoricida; family Tenrecidae; genus Tenrec; species Tenrec ecaudatus. The sequence goes on from NW_027459491.1 coordinate 980,609, forward strand.
GGGGTGCCCTATCCTAAGCCTAGCGGTGCCCTAGCCTAAACCTAGGGGTGCCCTAACCTAAGCTTAGGGGTTCCCTAGCCTTAGGCTAGGGGAGCCCTAGCCTTAGCCTAAGCCTAGGGACACCCTAGCCTAAGCATAGGGGTGCCCTATCCTTAGGCTAGGGGTGTCCTCGCCTTAGCCGAAGCCTAGGGATGCCCTAGCGTAAGCCTAGGGGTGCCCTAGCCTAAGCCTAGGGGTGCCCTAGCCCAAGCCTAGTGATGCCCTGGCATTAGGCTAGAGGAGCCCTAGCCTTAGCCTAAGCCTAGGGGTACCTTAGCCTAAGCATAGGGGTGCCCTAACCTAAGCCTAGGCGTTCCCTACCTAAACCTAGGGGTGCCCAGCCTAAGCCAAGTGGTGCCCTAGCCTTAGGCAAGGGAAGCCCTAGCCTTAGCCTAAGCCTAGGGGTGCCCTAGCCTAAGCCTAGGGGTGCCCTTGCCTAAGCCTAGGGGTGCCCTAGCCTAAGCTTAGGGGTGCCATAGCCTAAGCTTAGGGGTGACCTAACCTAAGCCTAGGGGTGCCCTAGACTAAGCCTAGGGGTGCCCTAGCCTAAGCCTAGGGGTGCCCTAAACTAAGCCTTTGGGTGCCCTAGCCTAAGCCTAAATCTAGGGATGCCCTAGCCTAAGCCTAGGGGTGCCCTAGTCTAAGCCTATGGTTGCCCTAGCCTTAGGCCAGGGGAGCCCTAGCTTTAGCCTAAGCCTAGGGGTGCCCTAGCCAAAGCCTAGGGGTGCCCTAGCCTAAGCCTAGGGGTGCCTTAGCATTAGGCTATGGGATCCTTAGCCTTAGCCTAAGCCTAGGGGAGCCCTAGCCTAATCCTAGGGGTGCCCTAGGCTAAGCCTAGGGGTGCCCTAGCCTAAGCCTAGGGCAGCCCTAGCCTAAGCCTAGGGGTGCCCTAGCCTACGCCTAGGGGTGCCCTAGCCTTAGGCTAGGAAGCCCTAGCCTTAGCCTAAGCCAAGAGGTGCCCTAGCCTTAGGCTAGGGGAGCTCAAACCTTAGCGTAAGCCTAGGGGTGCCTTAGCCTAGCCTTGTGGTGCCCTAGCCTATGCCTAGTGGTGCCCTAGCCTAAGCCTAGAAGTTCCCTATCCTAAGCCTAGGGGTGCCCTTGCCAAAGCCTAGGGTGCCCTAGCCTAAGCCTAGGGATGCCCTAAACTAAGCCTAGGGGTGCCCTAGTCTTAGGCTAGGAGAGCCCTAGCCTTAGCCTAAACATAGGGGTGCCCTAGCCTAAGCCTAGGGCTGCCCCAGCCTAAGCCTAGGGCTGCCCTAGCCTGAGCCTAGAGGTGCCCTAGCCTAAGCCTAGGGGTGCCCTAGACTTAGGCTAGGAGAGCCCAAGCCTTAGCCTAAGCCTAGGGGTATCCTAGCCAAGGCCTAGGGGTGCCCTAACCTAAGCCTAGAGGTGCCCTAGCGTTAGGCTAGGGGAACCCTAACCTTAGCGTCAGCCTAGGGGTGCCTTAGCCTATCCTTGGGGTGCCCTAGCCTAAGCCTCGTGGTGCCCTAGCCTAAGCCTAGAAGTTCCCTATCCTAAGCCTAGGGGTGCCCTTGCCAAAGCCTACGGGTGCCCTAGCCTCAGGCTAGGGTAACCCTAGCCTTAGCCTAAGCGTAGGGGTGCCCTAGCCTCATCCTAGGGGTGCCCTAGCCTCAGGCTAGGGGTGCCCTAGCCTCAGCCTAGGGGTGCCCTAGCCTAAGCCTAGGGGTGCCCTAGCCTAAGCATAGTGGCGCCTTAGCCTAAACCTAGGGGTGCCATAGCCTTAGCCTAAGCCTAGGGGTGCCCTAGCCTAAGCCTAGGGGTGCCCTAGCCTAAGCCTATGGGTGCCCTAGCCTAAGCCTAGGGGTGCCCTAGCCTAAGCCTAGGGGTGCCTTAGCCTTAGCCTAAGCCTAGGGGTTCCCTAGCTTAAGCCTAGGGGTGCCCAAGCCTAAGCCTAGGGGTGCCCTAGCCTAAGCCTAGGGGTGCCCTAGCCTAAGCTTAGGTGTGCCGTAGCCTAAGCCTAGGGATACCCTAGCCTAAGCCTAGGGGTGCCCAAGGGTTAGGCTAGGGGAGCCCTAGCCTTAGCCTAAGCCTAGTGGTGCCCTAGCCTAAGACTAGGGGTGCCCTAGCCTTAGGCTAGGGGAGCCCTAGCCTTAGCCTAAGCCTAGGGGTGCCCTAGCCTAAGCCTAGGGGTGCCTTAGCCTAAGCATAGTGGCGCCTTAGCCTAAACCTAGGGGTGCCATAGCCTTAGCCTAAGGCTAGGGGTGCCCTAGCCTAAGCCTAGGGGTGCCCTAGCCTAAGCCTAGGGGTGCCCTAGCCTAAGCTTAGGTGTGCCGTAGCCTAAGCCTAGGGGTACCCTAGCCGAAGCCTAGGGGTGCCCAAGGGTTAGGCTAGGGGAGCCCTAGCCTTAGCCTAAGCCTAAGGGTGCCCTAGCCTAAGACTAGGGGTGCCCTAGCCTTAGGCTAGGGGAGCCCTAGCCTTAGCCTAAGCCTAGGGGTGCCCTAGCCTAAGCCTGGGGGTGCAGTAGCCTAAGCGTAGGGGTGCCCTAACCTAAGCATAGGGGTGCTCTAACCTAAGCCTAGGCGTTCCCTACCTAAGCCTAGGGGTGCCCTAGCCTAAGCCTAGGGGTGCCCTAGCTTAAGCCTAGTGGTGCCCTAGCCTTAGGCTAGGGAAGCCCTAGCCTTAGCCTAAGCCTAGGGGTGCCCTAACCTAAGCCTAGGGGTGCCCAAGCCTAAGCCTATGGGTGCCCTAGCCTAAGCCTAGGGGTGCCCTAGACTAAGCCTAGGGGTGCCCTAGCCTAAGCCTAGGGGTGCCCTAGCCTAAGCCTAGGGGTGCCCTAATCTAAGCCTAGGGGTGCCCTAGCCTAAGCCTAAACCTAGGGGTGCCCTAGCCTAAGCCTAGGGGTGCCCTAGCCTAAGCCTAGGGGTGCCCTAGCCTAAGCCTAGGGGTGCCTTAGCCTTAGGCTAGGGAATACTTAGCCATAGCCTAAGCCTAGGGGAGCCCTAGCCTAAGCCTAGGGGTGCCCTAGCCTAAGCCGAGGGGTGCCCTAGCCTTAGGCTAGGGGAGAACTAGCCTTAGCCTAATCCTAGGGGTGTCCTAGCCTAAGCCTAGGGGTGCCCTAGCCTAAGCCTAGGGGGGTCCTAGCCTACTCCTACGGGTGCCCTAGGCTACGCCTAGGGGTGCCCTAGCCTAAGCCTAGGGGTGTCCTAGTCTAAGTCTAGGGGTGCCCTAGCCTTAGGCTAGGAGAGCCCTAGCCTTAGCCTAAGCCTAGGGGTGCTCTAGCCAAGGCCTAGGGGTGCCCTAGCCTAAGCCTAGAGGTGCCCTAGCCTAAGCCTAGAAGTTCCCTATCCTAAGCCTAGGGGTTCCCTTGCCAAAGCTTAGGGGTGCCCTAGCCTTAGGCTAGGGTAACCCTAGCCTTAGCCTAAGCGTAGGGGTGCCCTAGCCTCAGCCTAGGGGTGCCCTAGCCTCAGCCTAGGGGTGCCCTAGCTTCAGCCCAGAGGTGCCCTAGCCTCAGCCTAGGGGTGCCCTAGCCTAAGCATAGTGGCACCTTAGCCTAAACCTAGGGGTGCCATAGCCTTAGCCTAAGCCTAGGGGTGCCCTAGCCTAAGCCTAGGGGTGCCCTAGCCTAAGCCTAGGGGTGCCCTAGCCTAAGCCTAGGGGTGCCCTAGCCTAAGCCTAGGGGTGCCCTAGCCTACGCTTAGGGGTGCCCTAGCCTAAGCCTAGGGGTGACCTAACCTAAGCCTAGGGGTGCCCTAGCCTAAGCCTAGGGGTGCCCTAGCCTAAGCTTAGGGGTGCCCTAGCCTAAGCCTAGGGGTGACCTAACGTAAGCCTAGGGGTGCCCTAGCCTAAGCCTAGGGGTGCCCTAGCCTAAGCCTAGGGCTGCCCTAGCCTAAGCCTAGGGGTGCCCAAGCCTACGCCTAGGAGTGCCCTAGCCTTAGGCTAGGAAGCCCTAGCCTTAGCCTAAGCCTAGGGATGCCCTAGCCAAAGCTTAGGGGTGCCCTAGCCTAAGCCAAGAGGTGCCCTAGCCTTAGGCTAGGGGAGCGCTAACCTTAGCGTAAGCCTAGGGGTGCCTTAGCCTAGCCTTGGGGTGCCCTAGCCTAAGCCTAGTGGTGCCCTAGCCTAAGCCTAGAAGTTCCCTATCCTAAGCCTAGTGGTGCCCTTGCCAAAGCCTAGGGGTGCCCTAGCGTAAGCCTAGGGATGGCCTAAACTAAGCCTAGCGGTGCCCTAGCCAAAGCCTAGGGGTGCCCTAGCCCAAGCCTAGGGGTGCCATAGCCTAAGCCTAGGGGTGCCCTAGCCTACGCCTAGGGGTGCCCTAGCCTATGCCTAGGGGTGACCTAGCCTAAGCCTCGTGGTGCCCTAGCCTAAGCCTAGAAGTTCCCTATCCTAAGCCTAGGGGTGCCCTTGCCAAAGCCTACGGGTGCCCTAGCCTAAGCATAGGGGTGCTCTAACCTAAGCCTAGGCGTTCCCTACCTATGCCTAGGGTTGCCCTAGCCTAAGCCTAGGGGTGCCCTAGCTTAAGCCTAGTGGTGCCCTAGCCTTAGGCTAGGGAAGTCCTAGCCTTAGCCTAAGCCTAGGGGTGCCCTAACCTAAGCCTAGGGGTGCCCAAGCCTAAGCCTATGGGTGCCCTAGCCTAAGCCTAGGGGTGCCCTAGACTAAGCCTAGGGGTGCCCTAGCCTAAGACTAGGGGTGCCCTAGCCTAAGCCTAAACCTAGGGGTGCCCTAGCCTAAGCCTAGGGGTGCCCTAGCCTAAGCCTAGGGGTGCCTTAGCCTTAGGCTAGGGAATACTTAGCCATAGCCTAAGCCTAGGGGAGCCCTAGCCTAAGCCTAGGGGTGCCCTAACCTAAGCCGAGGGGTGCCCTAGCCTTAGGCTAGGGGAGACCTAGCCTTAGCCTAATCCTAGGGGTGCCCTAGCCTAAGCCTAGGGGTGCCCTAGCCTAAGCCTAGGGGTGCCCTAGCCTACTCCTACGGGTGCCCTAGCCTACGCCTAGGGGTGCCCTAGCCTAAGCCTAGGGGTGCCCTATTCTAAGTCTAGGTGTGATCTAGCCTTAGGCTAGGAGAGCCCTAGCCTTAGCCTAAGCCTAGGGCTGCCCTAGCCAAGGCCTAGGGGTGCCCCAGCCTAAGCCTAGGGGTGCCCTAGCCTAAGCCTAGGGGTGCCCTAGCCTAAGCATTGTGGCGCCTTAGCCTAAACCTAGGGGTGCCATAGCCTTAGCCTAAGCCTAGGGGTGCCCTAGCCTAAGCCTAGGGGTGCCCTAGCTTAAGCTTGTGGGTGCCCTAGCCTAAGCCTAGGGGTGCCCTAGCCTAAGCCTAGGGGTGCCCTAGTTTTAGGCTAGGAGAGCCCTAGCCTTAGCCTAAGCCTAGGGGTGCCCTAGCCTAAGCCTAGGGCTACCCTAGCCTGAGCCTAGGGATGCCGTATCCTTAGGCTAAGGGAGCCCTAGCCTTAGAATAAGCCTAGGGGTGCCCTAGTCTAAGACTATGGGTGCCCTATCCTGAGCCTAGGGGTGCCCTAGTCTGAGGCTAGGGGAGCCCTAGCCTTAGCCTAAGCCTACGATTGCCCTAGCCTAAGTTTAGGGGTGCCCTAGCCTGAGGCTAGGGGAGCCGTAGCCTTAGCGTAAGCCTAGGGGAGCCCTATCTAAAGCCTAGGGGTGCCCTAGCCTAAGCCTAGGGGTGCCCTAGCCTAAGCTTAGAGGTGCCCTAGCCTTAGGCGAGCTGAGCCGTAGCCTTAGCCTAAGCCTAGGGGTGACCTAGCCTAAGCCTAGGGGTGCCCTAGCCTTAGGCTAGGGGAGCCCTAGCCTTAGCCTAAGACTAGCGGTGCCCTAGCCTAAGATTAGGGGTGCCCTAGCCTAAGCTTAGGGGTGCCATAACCTAAGCCTAGGGGTGCCCTAGCCTAAGCCTAGGGGTGCCCAAGGGTTAGACTAGGGGAGCCCTAGCCTTAGCCTAAGCCTAGGGCTGGCCTAGCCTAAGACTAGGGGTGCCCTAGCCTTAGGCTAGGGGAGCCCTAGCCTTAGCCTAAGCCTAGGGGTGCCCTAGCCTAAGCCTAGGGGTGCCCTAACCTAAGCGTAGGAGTGTCCTAGCCTAAGCTTAGCGGTGCCCTAGCCTAAGCCTAGGGGTGCCCTAGCCTTAGGCTAGGGGAGCCCTAGCCTTAGCCTAAGCCTAGGGGTGCCCTAGCCTAAGCCTAGGGGTGCCCTATCCTAAGTCTACGGGCACCCTAGCCTAAATCTACGGGTGCCCTAGCCTAAGCTTAGGGGTTCCCTAGCCTTAGGCTAGGGGAGACCTAGCCTTAGTCTAAGCCTAGGGGTGCCCTAGCCTAACATAGGGGTGCCCTATCCTTAGGCTTGGGGAGTCCTCCCCGTAGCCGAAGCCTAGGGATGCCCTAGCGTAAGCCTAGGGGTGCCCTAGCCTAAGCCTAGGGGTGCCCAAGCCCAAGCCTATTGATGCCCTAGCGTTAGGCTAGAGGAGCCCTAGCCTTAGCCTAAGCCTAGGGGTACCCTAGCCTAAGCATAGGTGTGCTCTAACCTAAGCCTAGGCGTTCCCTACCTAAGCCTAGGGGTGCCCTAGCCTAAGCTTAGCCGTGCCCTAGCCTTAGGCAAGGGAAGCCCTAGCCTTAGCCTAAGCCGAGGGGTGCCCTAGCCTAAGCCTAGGGGTGCCCTAGCCTAAGCCTAGGGGTGCCCTAGCCTAAGCCTAGGGGTGACCTAACCTAAGCCTAGGGGTGCCCTAGACTAAGCCTTTGGGTGCCCTAGCCTAAGCCTAAACCTAGGGATGCCCTAGCCTAAGCCTAGGGGTGCCCTAGTCTAAGCCTATGGTTGCCCTAGCCTTAGGCTAGGGGAGCCCTATCTTTAGCCTAAGCCTAGGGGTTCCCTAGCCAAATCCTAGGGGTGCCCTTGCCTAAGCCTAGGGGTGCCTTAGCCTTAGGCTAGGGGATCCTTAGCCTTAGCCTAAGCCTAGGGGAGCCCTAGCCTAATCCTTGGGATGCCCTAGCCTAAGCCTAGGGCTGCCCTAGCCTAAGCCTAGGGGTGCCCTAGCCTTAGGCTAGGAAGCCTTAGCATTAGCCTAAGCCTAGGGGTGCCCTATCCAAAGCCTAGGGGTGCCCTAGCCTAAGCCTAGAGGTGCCCTAGCCTTAGGCTAGGAGAGCCCTAACCTTAGCGTAAGCCTAGGGGTGCCTTAGCCTAGCCTTGGGGTGCCCTAGCCTAAGCCTAGTGGTGCCCTAGCCTAAGCCTAGAAGTTCCCTATCTTAAACCTAGGTGTGTCCTTGCCAAAGCCTAGGGGTGCCCTAGCCTAAGCCTAGGGGTGCCCTAGCCTAAGCCTAGAGGTGCCCAAGCCTAAGCCTAGGGGTGCCCTAGCCTTAGGCTAAGAGAGCCCAAGCCTTAGCCTAAGCCTAGGGGTATCCTAGCCAAGGCCTAGGGGTGCCCTAGCCTAAGCCTAGAGGTGCCCTAGCGTTAGGGTAGGGGAGCCCTAACCTTAGCGTAAGCCTAGGGGTGCCTTAGCCTATCCTTGGGGTGCCCTAGCCTAAGCCCAGTGGTGCCCTAGCCTAAGTCTAGAAGTTCCCTATCCTAAGCCTAGGGGTGCCCTTGCCAAAGCCTAGGGGTACCCTAGCCTCAGGCTAGGGTAACCCTAGCCTTAGCCTAAGCGTAGGGGTGCCCTAGCCTCAGCCTAGGGGTGCCCTAGCCTCAGCCTAGGGGTTCCCTAGCCTCAGCCTAGGGGTGCCCTAGCCTAAGCCTAGGGGTGCCCTAGCCTAAGCATAGTGGCGCCTTAGCCTAAACCTAGGGGTGCCATAGCCTTAGCCTAAGCCTAGGGGTGCCCTAGCCTAAGCCTAGGGGTGCCCTAGCCTAAGCCTCAGGGTGCCCTAGCCTAAGCCTAGGGGTGCCCTAGCCTAAGCCTAGGGGTGCCTTAGCCTTAGGCTAGGGGATCCTTAGTCTTAGCCTAAGCCTAGGAGAGCCCTAGCCTAAGCCTAGGGGTGCCCAAGCCTAAGCTTAGGGATGCGCTAGCCTTAGGCTCGGGGAGCCCTAGCCTTAGCCTAATCCTAGGGGTGCCCTTGCTTAAGCCTAGGGGTGCCGTAGCCTAAGCCTAGGGGTGCCCTAGTCTTAGGCTAGGAGAGCCCTAGCCTTAGCCTCAGCCTAGGGGTGCCCTAGCCTAAGCCTAGGGCTGCCCTAGGCTGAGCCTAGGGGTGCCGCAGCCTTAGGCTAAGGGACCCTAGCTTTAGCCTAAGCCTAGGGGTGCCTTAGTCTAAGACTAGGGGTGCCATATCCTGAGCCTAGGGGTGCCCTAGTCTGAGGCTAGGGGAGCCCTAGCCTTAGCCTAAGCCTGTGATTGCCTAGCCTAAGCTTAGGGGTGCCCTAGCCTGAGTCTAGGGGTGCCCTAGATTGAGGCTAGGGGAGCCGTTGCCTTATCCTAAGTCTAGGGGTGTCCTAGCGTAAGCCTAGTGGTGCCCTACCCTAATGCTAGGGGTGCCCTAGCCTAAGCCTAGGGGTGCCCTAGCCTTAGTTTAGGTGAGCCCTAGCCTTAGCCTAAGCCTAGGGGTGCCCTAGCCTAAGCCTAGGGGTGCCCTAGCCTAAGCCTAGGGGTGCCCTAGCCTAAGCCGAGGGGTGCCCTAGCCTACGCCTACGGGTGCCCTAGCCTACGGCTAGGGGTGCCCTAGCCTATGCCTAGGGGTGCCCTAGCCTTAGGCTAGGGGAGCCCTAACCTTAGCGTAAGCCTAGGGGTGCCTTAGCCTATCCTTGGGGTGCCCTAGCCTAAGCCTAGTGGTGCCCTAGCCTAAGCCTAGAAGTTCCCTATCCTAAGCCTAGGGGTGCCCTTGCCAAAGCCTAGGGGTGCCCTAGCCTCAGGCTAGGGTAACCCTAGCCTTAGCCTAAGCGTAGGGGTGCCCTAGCCTCAGCCTAGGGGTACCCTTACCTCAGCCTAGGGGTGCCCTACCCTCAGCCTAGGGGTGCCCTAGCCTAAGCCTAGGGGTGCCCTAGCCTAAGCATAGTGGCGCCTTAGCCTCAACCTAGGGGTGCCATAGCCATAGCCTAAGCCTAGGGGTGCCCTAGCCTAAGCCTAGGCATGCCCTAGCCTAAGCTTATGGGTGCCCTAGCCTAAGCCTAGGGGTGCCCAAGCCTAAGCCTAGGGGTGCCCTAGCCTAAGCCTAGGGGAGCCCTAGCCTTAGCCCAATCCTAGGGGTGCCCTTGCCTAAGCCTAGGGGTGCCCTAGCCTAAGCCTAGGGGTGCCCTAGTCTTAGGCTTGGAGAGCCCTATCCTTAGCCTAAGCCTAGGGGTGCCCTAGCCTAAGCCTAGGGCTGCCCTAGCCTGGGCCTAGGGGTGCCGTAGCCTTAGGCTAAGGGACCCTAGCTTTAGCCTAAGCCTAGGGGTGCCCTAGTCTAAGCCTAGGGGTGCCATATCCTGAGCCTAGGGGAGCCCTAGCCTTAGCCTAAGCCTATGATTGCCTAGCCTAAGCTTAGGGGTGCCCTAGCCTGAGTCTAGGGGGGCCCTAGATTGAGGCTAGAGGAGCCGTTGCCTTATCCTACGTCTAGGGGTGTCCTAGTCTAAGCCTAGTCGTGCCCTAACCTAAGGCTAGGGGTGCCCTAGCCTAAGCCTAGGGGTGCCCTAGCCTTAGGCTAGCTGAGCCCTAGCCTTAGCCTAAGCCGCGGGTTCCCTAGACTAAGCCTAGGGGTGCCCTAGCCTACGCCTAGGGGTGCCCTAGCCTACGCCTAGGGGTGCCCTAGCCTAAGCCTAGGGGTGCCCTAGCCTTAGGCTAGGAGAGCCCAAGCCTTAGCCTAATCCTAGGGGTATCCTATCCAAGGCCTAGGGGTGCACTAGCCTAAGCCTAGAGGTGCCCTATCCTTAGGCTAGGGTACCCCTAACCTTAGCGTAAGCCTAGGGGTGCCTTAGCCTATCCTTGGGGTGCCCTATCCTAAGCCTAGTGGTGCCCTAGACTAAGCGTAGAAGTTCCCTATCCTAAGCCTAGGGGTGCCCTTGCCAAAGCCTAGGGGTGCCCTAGCCTCAGGCTAGGGTAACCCTAGCCTTAGCCTAAGCGTAGGGGTCTCCCTAGGCTCTGCCTAGGGGTACCCTTGCCTCATCCTAGGGGTGCCCTAGCCTCAGCCTAGGGGTGCCCTAGCCTAAGACTAGGGGTGCCCTAGCCTAAGCATAGTGGCGCATTAGCCTAAACCTAGTGGTGCCATAGCCTTAGCCTAAGCCTAGGGGTGCCCTAGCCTAAGCCTAGGGGTGCCCTAGTCTAAGCCTAGGGGTGCCATATACTGAGCCTAGGGGTGCCCTAGTCTGAGGCTAGGGGAGCCCTAGCCTTAGCCTAAGCCTATGATTGCCTTAGCCTAAGCTTAGGGGTGTCCTAGCCTGAGTCTAGGGGTGCCCTAGATTGAGCTAGGGGAGCCGTTGCCTTATCCTAAGTCTAGGGGTGTCCTAGCCTAAGCCTTGTGGTGCCCTACCCTAAGGCTAGGGGTGCCCTAGTCTAAGCCTAGGGGTGCCCTAGCCTTACGCTAGCTGAGCCCTAGCCTTAGCCTAAGCCTCGGGGTGCCCTAGCCTAAGCCTAGGGGTGCCCTAACCTAAGCCTAGGGGTGCCCTAGCCTAAGCCTAGGGGTGCCCTAGCCTTAGGTTACGGGAGCCCTAGCCTTAGCCTAAGCCTAGCGGTGCCCTAGCCTAAGACTAGGGGTGCCCTAGCCTAAGATTAGGGGTGCCATAATCTAAGCCTGGGGGTGCCCTAGGCTAAGCTTAATGGTGCCCTAGCCTAAGACTAGGGGTGCCCTAACCTTAGGCTAGGGGAGCCCTAGCCTTAGCCTAAGCCTAGGGTTGCCCTAGCCTAAGCCTAGGGGTTCCCTAGCCTAAGCCTAGGGGTGCCCTAGCCTAAGCCTAGCGGTGCCCTAGCCTAAGCCTAGGGGTGCCCTAGCCTAAGCCTAGGGGTGCCCTAGCCTAAGCCTAGCGGTGCCCTAGCCTAAGCCTAGGGGTGCCCTAGCCTAAGCTTAGGGGTGCCCTAGCCTTAGGCGAGCTGAGCCGTAGCCTTAGCCTAAGCCTAGGGGTGACCTAGCCTAAGCCTAGGGGTGCCCTAGCCTTAGGCTAGGGGAGCCCTAGCCTTAGCCTAAGCCTAGCGGTGCCCTAGCCTAAGACTAGGGGTGCCCTAGCCTAAGCTTAGGGGTGCCCTAGCCTAAGCTTAGGGGTGCCATAACCTAAGCCTAGGGGTGCCCTAGCCTAAGCCTAGGGGTGCCCAAGGGTTAGACTAGGGGAGCCCTAGCCTTAGCCTAAGCCTAGGGGTGCCCTAGCCTAAGCATAGGGGTGCCCTAACCTAAGCGTAGGGGTGTCCTAGCCTAAGCTTAGCGGTGCCCTAGCCTAAGCCTAGGGGTGCCCTAGCCTTAGGCTAGGGGAGCCCTAGCCTTAGCCTAAGCCTAGGGGTGCCCTAGCCTAAGCCTAGGGGTGCCCTATCCTAAGTCTACGGGCACCCTAGCCTAAATCTACGGGTGCCCTAGCCTAAGCTTAGGGGTTCACTAGCCTTAGGCTAGGGGAGCCCCAGCCTTAGTCTAAGCCTAGGGGTGCCCTAGCCTAACATAGGGGTGCCCTATCCTTAGGCTTGGGGAGTCCTCACCGTAGCCGAAGCCTAGGGATGCCCTAGCGTAAGCCTAGGGGTGCCCTAGCCTAAGCCTAGGGGTGCCCAAGCCCAAGCCTATTGATGCCCTAGCGTTAGGCTAGAGGAGCCCTAGCCTTAGCCTAAGCCTAGGGGTACCCTAGCCTAAGCATAGGGGTGCTCTAACCTAAGCCTAGGCGTTCCCTACCTAAGCCTAGGGGTGCCCTAGCCTAAGCTTAGCCGTGCCCTAGCCTTAGGCAAGGGAATCCCTAGCCTTAGCCTAAGCCGAGGGGTGCCCTAGCCTAAGCCTAGGGGTGCCCTAGCCTAAGCCTAGGGGTGCCCTAGCCTAAGCCTAGGGGTGACCTAACCTAAGCCTAGGGGTGCCCTAGACTAAGCCTTTGGGTGCCCTAGCCTAAGCCTAAACCTAGGGATGCCCTAGCCTAAGCCTAGGGGTGCCCTAGTCTAAGCCTATGGTTGCCCTAGCCTTAGGCTAGGGGAGCCCTATCTTTAGCCTAAGCCTAGGGGTTCCCTAGCCAAATCCTAGGGGTGCCCTTGCCTAAGCCTAGGGGTGCCTTAGCCTTAGGCTAGGGGATCCTTAGCCTTAGCCTAAGCCTAGGGGAGCCCTAGCCTAATCCTAGGGGTGCCCTAGCCTAAGCCTAGGGGTGCCCTAGCCTAAGCCTAGGGCTGCCCTAGCCTAAGCCTAGGGGTGCCCTAGCCTTAGGCTAGGAAGCCCTAGCCTTAGCCTAAGCCTAGGGGTGCCCTATCCAAAGCCTAGGGGTGCCGTAGCCTAAGCCTAGAGGTGCCCTAGCCTTAGGCTAGGAGAGCCCTAACCTTAGCGTAAGCCTAGGGGTGCCTTAGCCTAGCCTTGGGGTGCCCTAGCCTAAGCCTAGTGGTGCCCTAGCCTAAGCCTAGAAGTTCCCTATCTTAAACCTAGGTGTGTCCTTGCCAAAGCCTAGGGGTGCCCTAGCCTAAGCCTAGGGGTGCCCTAGCCTAAGCCTAGAGGTGCCCTAGCCTAAGCCTAGGGATGCCCTAGCCTTAGGCTAAGAGAGCCCAAGCCTTAGCCTAAGCCTAGGGGTATCCTAGCCAAGGCCTAGGGGTGCCCTAGCCTAAGCCTAGAGGTGCCCTAGCGTTAGGGTAGGGGAGCCCTAACCTTAGCGTAAGCCTAGGGGTGCCTTAGCCTATCCTTGGGGTGCCCTAGCCTAAGCCCAGTGGTGCCCTAGCCTAAGCCTAGAAGTTCCCTATCCTAAGCCTAGGGGTGCCCTTGCCAAAGCCTAGGGGTGCCCTAGCCTCAGGCTAGGGTAACCCTAGCCTTAGCCTAAGCGTAGGGGTGCCCTAGCCTCAGCCTAGGGGTGCCCTAGCCTCAGCCTAGGGGTTCCCTAGCCTCAGCCTAGGGGTGCCCTAGCCTAAGCCTAGGGGTGCCCTAGCCTAAGCATAGTGGCGCTTTAGCCTAAACCTAGGGGTGCCATAGCCTTAGCCTAAGCCTAGGGGTGCCCTAGCCTAAGCCTAGGGGTGCCCTAGCCTAAGCCTCAGGGTGCCCTAGCCTAAGCCTAGGGGTGCCCTAGCCTAAGCCTAGGGGTGCCTTAGCCTTAGGCTAGGGGATCCTTAGTCTTAGCCTAAGCCTAGGAGAGCCCTAGCCTAAGCCTAGGGGTGCCCTAGCCTTAGGCTAGCTGAGCCCTAGCCTTAGCCTAAGCCTAGGGGTGCCCTATCCTAAGCCTAGGGGTGCCCTAGCCTAAGCCAAGGGGTGCCCTACCCTAAGCCTAGTGGTGTCCTACCCTAAGCCTAGGGCTGCCCTAGCCTAAGCCTAGGCTTACCCTAGCCTTAGGCTAGCTGAGCCCTAGCCTAAGCCTAAGTCTAGGGGTGCCCTAGCCTAAGCCTAGGGGTGCCCTAGCCTTAGGCTAGGGGAACACTAGCCTAAGCCTAAGCCTAGGGTTGCCCTAGCCTAAGCCTAGGGGTGCCCTAGCGTAAGCCGAGGGGTGCCCTACCCTAAGCCTAGGGGTGCCCTACCCTAAGACTAGGGGTGCCCTAGCCTAAGCTTAGGGGTGCCCTAGTCTAAGCCTTGGGGTGCCCTATCCTAAGCCTAAGGGTGTCCTAGGGTTAGGCTAGGGGAGCCCTAGCCTTAGTCTAACACTAGGGGTGCCTTAGTCTTAGCCTAGGGGTGCCCTAGCCTAAGCCTAGGGGTGCCCTAGGTTAGGCCTAGGGGTGCCCTAGCCTTAGGCTAGGGGAGCCCTGGCTTTAGCCTAAGCCTAGGGGTGCCCTAGCCTAATCCTAGTGGTGCCCTATCCTAAGCCTAGGGGTCCCCTAGCCTATGCCTAGGGGTGCCCTAGCCTTAGGCTAGGGGAGCCCTAGCTTTAACCTAAGCCTAGGGGTGTCCTTTCCTAAGCCGAGGGGTGCCCTACCCTAACCCTAGGGGTGCCCTAGCCTAAGCCTAGCCTTGCCCTAGCCTTAGGCTAGCTGAGCCCTAGCGTAAGCCTAAGCCTAGTGGTGCTCTAGCCTAAGCCTAGGGATGCCCTAGCCTAAGCCTAGGGGTGCCCTAGACTAAGCCTAGGGGTGCCATAGCCTTAGTCTAGAGGAGCCCTAGGCTTAGCCTAAGCCTAGGGGTGCCCTAGCCTAAGCTTAGGGGTGCCCTAGCCTAAGCCTTGGGGTGCCCTAACCAAAGCCTAGGGCTGCCCTAGGATTAGGCTAGGGGAGCCCTAGCTTAAGCCTAACCCTAGGGGTGCCCTAGCCTAAGCCAAGGGGTGCCCTAGCCTAAGCCTAGGGGTGCCCTAGACTAAGCCTAGTGGTGCCCGAGCCTTAGGCGAGGGGAGCCCTAGCCTTAGCCTAAGCCTTGGTGTGCCCTAGCCTAATCCTAGTGGTGCCCTAGCCTAAGCCTAGGGGTGCCCTAGCCTAAGCCTAGGGGTTACCTAGCCTTAGGCTAGGGGAACCCTAACCTTAGCCTAAGCCTAGGGGTGCCCTAGCCCAAGCCTAGGGGTGCCCTAGCCTAAGCCTAGGGGTGCCCTAGCCTAAGCCTAGGGGTGCCCTAGCCTAAGCCTAGGGGTGCCCTAGCCTAAGGCTAGGGGTGCCCTAGCCTTAGTCTAGTGGAGCCCTAGCCTTAGGCTAGGGGAACACTAGCCTTAGCCTAAGCCTAGGGGTGCCCTAGCCTAAGCCTAGGCGTGCCCTAGCCTAAGCCGAGGGGTGCCCTACCCTAAGCCTAGGGGTGCCCAACCCTAAGCCTAGGATTACCCTAGCCTTAGGGTAGCTGAGCCCTAGCCTAAGCCTAAGCCTATGGTTGCCCTAGCCTAAGCTTAGGGATGCCCTAGCCTAAGGCTAGGGGTGCCCTAGCCTAAGCCTAGGGGTGCCATAGCCTTAGGCTAGAGGAGGCCTAGCCTTAGCCTAAGCCTAGGGTTGCCCTAGCCTAAGCCTAGGGGTGCCCTAGCCTAAGCTTAGGGGTGCCCGAACCTAAGCCTTGGGGTGCCCTATCCTAAGCCTAGGGGTACCCTAGCCTAAGCCTAGGGGTGCCCTAACCTTAGACTAGGGGAGCCCTAACCTTAGCCTAAGCCTAGGGGTGCCCTAGCCCAAGCCAAGGGGTGCCCTAGCCTAAGCCTAGGGGTGCCCTAGCCTAAGCCTAGGGGTGCCCAAGCCTAAGCCTAGGGGTGCCCTAGCCTTAGCCTAGTGTATCCCTAGCCTTAGCCTAAGCCTAGGGGTGCCCTAGCCTAAGCCTAGATGTGCCCTAGCCAAAGCCTAGGGCTGCCCTACCATAAGCCTAGAGGTGCCCTAGCCTAAGCCTAGGGGTGCCCTAGCCTTAGGTTAGCTGAGCCTTAGCCTTAGCCTAAGCCTAGGGGTGCCCTATCCTAAGCCTAGGGGTGCCCTAGCCTAAGCCTAGGTGTGCCCTAGCCTAAGCCAAGGGGTGCCCTAGCCTATTCATAGGGGTGCCCTAGCCTTAGACTAGGGGAGCCCTAGCATTAGCCTAAGCCTAGGGGTGCCCTTGCCTAAGACTAGGGGTGCCCTAGCCTAAGCTTAGGTGTGCCCTAGCTTAAGCCTAGGGCTGCCCTAGCCTAAGCCTAGGCTTACCCTAGCCTTAGGCTAGCTGAGCCCTAGCCTAAGCCTAAGTCTAGGGGTGCCCTAGCCTAAGCCTAGGGGTGCCCTAGCCTTAGGCTAGGGGAACACTAGCCTAAGCCTAAGCCTAGGGTTGCCCTAGCCTAAGCCTAGGGGTGCCCTAGCGTAAGCCGAGGGGTGCCCTACCCTAAGCCTAGGGGTGCCCTACCCTAAGACTAGGGGTGCCCTAGCCTAAGCTTAGGGGTGCCCTAGTCTAAGCCTTGGGGTGCCCTATCCTAAGCCTAAGGGTGTCCTAGGGTTAGGCTAGGGGAGCCCTAGCCTTAGTCTAACACTAGGGGTGCCTTAGTCTTAGCCTAGTGGTGCCCTAGCCTAAGCCTAGGGGTGCCCTAGGTTAGGCCTAGGGGTGCCCTAGCCTTAGGCTAGGGGAGCCCTGGCTTTAGCCTAAGCCTAGGGGTGCCCTAGCCTAATCCTAGTGGTGCCCTATCCTAAGCCTAAGGGTCCCCTAGCCTATGCCTAGGGGTGCCCTAGCCTTAGGCTAGGGGAGCCCTAGCTTTAACCTAAGCCTAGGGGTGTCCTTTCCTAAGCCGAGGGGTGCCCTACCCTAACCCTAGGGGTGCCCTAGCCTAAGCCTAGCCTTGCCCTAGCCTTAGGCTAGCTGAGCCCTAGCGTAAGCCTAAGCCTAGTGGTGCTCTAGCCTAAGCCTAGGGATGCCCTAGCCTAAGCCTAGGGGTGCCCTAGACTAAGCCTAGGGGTGCCATAGCCTTAGTCTAGAGGAGCCCTAGGCTTAGCCTAAGCCGAGGGGTGCCCTAGCCTAAGCTTAGGGGTGCCCTAGCCTAAGCCTTGGGGTGCCCTAACCAAAGCCTAGGGCTGCCCTAGGATTAGGCTAGGGGAGCCCTAGCTTAAGCCTAACCCTAGGGGTGCCCTAGCCTAAGCCAAGGGGTGCCCTAGCCTAAGCCTAGGGGTGCCCTAGACTAAGCCTAGTGGTGCCCGAGCCTTAGGCGAGGGGAGCCCTAGCCTTAGCCTAAGCCTTGGTGTGCCCTAGCCTAATCCTAGTGGTGCCCTATCCTAAGCCTAGGGGTGCCCTAGCCTAAGCCTAGGGGTTACCTAGCCTTAGGCTAGGGGAACCCTAACCTTAGCCTAAGCCTAGGGGTGCCCTAGCCCAAGCCTAGGGGTGCCCTAGCCTAAGCTTGGGGTGCCCTAGCCTAAGCCTAGGGGTGCCCTAGCCTAAGCCTAGGGGTGCCCTAGCCTAAGGCTAGGGGTGCCCTAGCCTTAGTCTAGTGGAGCCCTAGCCTTAGGCTAGGGGAACACTAGCCTTAGCCTAAGCCTAGGGGTGCCCTAGCCTAAGCCTAGGCGTGCCCTAGCCTAAGCCGAGGGGTGCCCTACCCTAAGCCTAGGGGTGCCCTACCCTAAGCCTAGGATTACCCTAGCCTTAGGGTAGCTGAGCCCTAGCCTAAGCCTAAGCCTATGGTTGCCCTAGCCTAAGCTTAGGGATGCCCTAGCCTAAGGCTAGGGGTGCCCTAGCCTAAGCCTAGGGGTGCCATAGCCTTAGGCTAGAGGAGGCCTAGCCTTAGCCTAAGCCTAGGGTTGCCCTAGCCTAAGACTAGGGGTGCCCTAGCCTAAGCTTAGGGGTGCCCGAACCTAAGCCTTGGGGTGCCCTATCCTAAGCCTAGGGGTACCCTAGCCTAAGCCTAGGGGTGCCCTAACCTTAGACTAGGGGAGCCCTAACCTTAGCCTAAGCCTAGGGGTGCCCTAGACCAAGCCAAGGGGTGCCCTAGCCTAAGCCTAGGGGTGCCCTAGCCTAAGCCTAGGGGTGCCCTAGCCTAAGCCTAGGTGTGCCCTAGCCTTAGCCTAGTGTATCCCTAGCCTTAGCCTAAGCCTAGGGGTGCCCTAGCCTAAGCCTAGATGTGCCCTAGCCAAAGCCTAGGGTTGCCCTACCGTAAGCCTAGAGGTGCCCTAGCCTAAGCCTAGGGGTGCCCTAGCCTTAGGCTAGCTGAGCCTTAGCCTTAGCCTAAGCCTAGGGGTGCCCTATCCTAAGCCTAGGGGTGCCCTAGCCTAAGCCTAGGTGTGCCCTAGCCTAAGCCAAGGGGTGCCCTAGCCTATTCATAGGGGTGCCCTAGCCTTAGACTAGGGGAGCCCTAGCATTAGCCTAAGCCTAGGGGTGCCCTTGCCTAAGACTAGGGGTGCCCTAGCCTAAGCTTAGGTGTGCCCTAGCCTAAGCCTGGGGGTGCCCTAGCCTAAGCCTAGGGGTGCCCTAGGCTAAGCTTAGGGGTGCCCTAGCGTAAGCCTACGGGTGCCCTAGCCTAAGCCTATGGGTGCCCTAGCCTAAGCCTAGGGGTGCCATAGGTTAGGCCTAGGGGTGCCCTAGCCTTAGGCTAGGGGAGCCCTGGCCTTAGCCTAAGCCTAGGGGTGCCCTAGCCTAATCCTAGTGGTGCCCTCTCCTAAGCCTTGGGGTGCCCTAGCCTAAGCCTAGGGGTGCCCTAGCCTTAAGCTAGGGGAGCCCTAGCTTTAGCCTAAGCCTAGGGGTGTCCTTGCCTAAGCCGAAGGGTGCCCTACCCTAACCCTAGGGGTGCCCTAGCCTAAGCCTAGCCTTGCCCTAGCCTTAGGCTAGCTGAGCCCTAGCCTAAGCCTAAGCCTAGGGGTGCCCTAGCCTAAGCCTAGGGATGCCCTAGCCTAAGCCTAGGGGTGCCCTACACTAAGCCTAGGGGTGCCATTGCCTTAGGCTAGAGGAGCCCTAGCCTTAGCCTAAGCCTAGGGGTGCCCTAGCCCAAGACTAGGGGTGCCCTAGCCTAAGCTTAGGGGTGCCCTAGCCTAAGCCTTGTGGTGCCCTATCCAAAAGCCTAGGGCTGCCCTAGGGTTAGGCTAGGGGAGCCCTAGCCTTAGCCTAATCCTAGGCGTGCCCTAGCCTAAGCCAAGGGGTGCCCTATCCTAAGCCTAGGAGTGCCCTAGCCTAAGCCTAGGGGTTACCTAGCCTTAGGCTAGGGGAACCCTAACCTTAGCCTAAGCCTAGGGGTGCCCTAGCCCAAGCCTAGGGGTACCCTAGCCTAAGCCTAGGGGTGCCCTAGCCTAAGGCTAGGGGTGCCCTAGCCTTAGTCTAGTGGAGCCCTAGCCTTAGGCTAGGGGAACACTAGCCTTAGCCTAAGCCTAGGGGTGCCCTAGCCTAAGCCTAGGCATGCCCTAGCCTAAGCCGAGGGGTGCCCTACCCTAAGCCTAGGGGTGCCATACCCTAAGGCTAGGGTTGCCCTAGCTTAAGCCTAGGCTTACCCTAGCCTTAGGGTAGCTGAGCCCTAGCCTAAGCCTAAGCCTAGGGGTGCCCTAGCCTAAGCCTAGGGGTGCCCTAGCCTAAGCCTAGGGGTGCCCTAGCCTTAGGCTAGGGTAGCCCTAGCCTTAGCCTAAGCCTAGGGGTGCCCTAGCCTAATCCTAGTGGTTCCCTTTCCTAAGCCTAGTGGTGCCCTAGCCTAAGCCTAGGGGTGCCCTAGCCTTAGGCTAGGGGAGCCCTAACCTTAGCCTAAGCCTTGTTGTGCCCTAGACCAAGCCTAGGGGTGCCCTAGCCTAAGCCTAGGGGTGCCATAGCCTTAGGCTAGAGGAGGCCTAGCCTTAGCCTAAGCCTAGGGGTGCCCTAGCCTAAGACTAGGGGTGCTCTAGCCTAAGCTTAGGAGTGCCTAGCGTAAGCCTTGGGGTGCCCTATCCTAATCCTAGGGGTGCCCTAGCCTAAGCCAAGGGGTGCCCTAGCCTATGCATAGGGGTGCCCTAGCCTTAGACTAGGGGAGCCCTAGCCTTAGCCTAAGCCTAGGGGTGCCCTAGCCTAAGAATAGGGGTGCCCTAGCCTAAGCTTAGGGGTGCCCTAGCCTAAGCCTAGGGGTGCCCTAGCCTAAGACTAGGGGTGCGCTAGCCTAAGCTTAGGGGTGCCCTAGCGTAAGCCTAAGGGTGCCCTAGCCTAAGCCTAGTGTTGCCCTAGCCTAAGCCTAGGGGTGCCCTAGCCTAAGCCTAGGGGTGCCCTAGCCTTAGGCTAGGGGAGCCCTAGCTTTATCCTAAGCCTAGGGGTGCCCTAGCCTAATCCTAGTGGTGCCCTATCCTAAGCCTAGGGGTGCCCTAGCCTAAGCCTAGGGGTGCCCTAGCCTAAGCCTAGGGGTGCCCTAGCCTTAGTCTAGGGGAGCCCAAACCTTAGCCTAAGCCTAGGGGTGCCCTAGCCCAAGCTTAGGGGTGCCCTAGCCTAAGCCTAGGGGTACCCAAGCCCAAGCCTAGGGGTGCCCTAGCCTAAGCCTATGGGTGCCCTAACCTAAGGCTAGGGGTGCCCTAGCCTTAGTCTAGTGGAGCCCTAGCCTTAGGCTAGGGGAACACTAGCCTTAGCCTAAGCCTAGGGGTGCCCTACCCTAAGCCTAGGCTTGCCCTAGCCTAAGCCGAGGGGTGCCCTACCCTAAGCCTAGGAGTGCCCTACCCTAAGCCTAGGGGTGTCCTAGCTTAAGCCTAGGCTTACCCTAGCCTTAGGCTAGCTGAGCCCTAGCCTAAGCCGAAGCCTAGGGGTGCCCTAGCCTAAGCTTAGGGATGCCCTAGCCTAAGGCTAGGGGTGCCCTAGCCTAAGCCTAGGGGTGCCATAGCCTTAGGCTAGAGGAGGCCTAGCCTTAGCCTAAGACTAGGGGTGCTTAGCCTAAGACTAGGGGTGCCCTAGCCTAAGTTTAGGGGTGCCCGAGCCGAAGCCTTGGGGTGCCCTATCCTAAGCCTAGCGGTACCCTAGCCTAAGCCTAGGGGTGCCCTAACCTTAGATTAGGGGAACCCTAACATTAGCCTAAGCCTAGGGGTGCCCTAGCCCAAGCCTAGGGGTGCCCTAGCCTAAGACTAGGGGTGCCCTAGCCTAAGCCTAGGGGTGCCCTAGCCTTAGGCTAGCTGAGCCCTAGCCTTAGCCTAAGCCTAGGGGTGCCCTATCCTAAGTCTTGGGGTGCCCTAGCCTAAGCCTAGGGTTCCCTAGCCTAACACAAGGGGTGCCCTAGCCTTAGACTAGGGGAGCCCTAGCCTTAGCCTAAGCCTAGGGGTGCCCTAGCATAAGACTAGGGGTGCCCTAACCTAAGTTAGGGGTGCCCTAGCCTAAGCCTAGGGGTGCCCTAGCCTAAGCCTAGGGGTGCCCTAGCCTAAGTTAGGGGTGCCCTAGCATAAGCCTAGAGGTACCCTAGCATAAGCCTAGGGGTGCCCTAGCCTAAGCCTAGGGGTGCCCTAGCCTTAGTTTAGGGGTCCCTAGCCTTAGCCTAAGCCCATGGGTGCCCTAGCCTAATCCTAGTGGTGCCCTATCCTAAGCCTAGGGGTGCCCTAGCCTAAGCCTAGGGGTGCCCTAGCCTTAGGCTAGGGGAGCCCTAACCTTAGCCTAAGCCTAGGAGTGCCCTAGCCCAAGCCTAGGGGTGCCCTAGCCTTAGGCTCGCTGAGCCCTAGCCTTAGCCTAAGCCTAGGGGTGCCCTATCCTAAGTTTAGGGGTGCCCTAGCCTAAGACTAGGGGTGCCCTAGCCTAAACCTAGTGGTGCCCTAGCCTTAGTCTAGTGGAGTCCTAGCCTTAGCCTAAGCCTAGTGATGCCCTAGCCTAAGCCTAGATGTGCCCTAGCCTAAGCCTAGGGGTGCCCTACCCTAAGCCTAGGTGTGCCCAAGCCTAAGCCTTGGGGTGCCCTAGCCCTAGGCTAGCTGAGCCCTAGCCTTCGCCTAAGCCTAGGGGTGCCCTATCCTAAGCCTAGGGGTGCCCTAGCATAAGCCTAGGGGTGCCCTAGCCTAAGCCAAGGGGTGCCCTAGCCTATGCATAGGGGTACCCTAGCCTTAGACTAGGGGAGCCCTAGCCTTAGCCTAAGCCTAGGGGTGCCCTAGCATAAGACTAGGGGTGCCCTAGCCTAAGCTTAGGGGTGCCCTAGCCTAAGCCTAGGGGTGCCCTAGCCTAAGATTAGGGGTGCCGTAGCCTAAGCTAAGGGGTGCCCTAGCGTAAGCCTAGGGGTGCCTTAGCCTAATCCTAGGGGTGCCCTAGCCTAAGCCTAGGGGTGCCCTAGCCTTAGGCTAGGGGAGCCCTAGCCTTAGCCTAAGCCTAGGGGTGCCCTAGCCAAATCCTAGTGGTGCCCTATCCTAAGACTAGGGGTGCCCTAGCCTAAGCCTAGGGGTGCCCTAGCCTTAGGCTAGGGGAGCCCTAACCTTAGCCTAAGCCTAGGCGTGCCCTAGCCCAAGTCTAGGGGTGCCCTAGCCTATGCATAGGGGTGCCCTAGCCTAAGAATAGTGGTTGCCTAGCCTAAGCTTAGGGGTGCCCTAGCCTAAGCCTAGGGGTGCCCTAGCCTAAGACTAGGGGTGCCCTAGCCTAAGCTTAGGAGTGCCCTAGCGTAAGCCTAGGGGTGCCCTAGCCTAAGCCTAGGGGTGCCCTAACCTAAGCCTAGGGGTGCCCTATCCTAAGCCTAGGGGTGCCCTAGCCTAAGCCTAGGGGTGCCCTAGCCTTAGTCTAGGGGAGCCTTTACCTTAGCCTAAGCCTAGGGGTGCCCTAGCCCAAGCTTAGGGGTGCCCTAGCCTAAGCCTAGGGGTACCCTAGCCTAAACCTAGGGGTGCCCTAGCGTAAGCCTAGGGGTGCCCTAACCTAAGGCTAGTGGTGCCCTAGCCTTAATCTAGTGGAGCCCTAGCCTTAGGCTAGGGGAACACTAGCCTTAGCCTAAGCCTAGGGGTGCCCTACCCTAAGCCTAGGCGTGCCCAAGCCTAAGCCGAGGGGTGCCCTACCCTAAGCCTAGGAGTGCCCTACCCTAAGCCTAGGGGTGCCCTAGCTTAAGCCTAGGCTTACCCTAGCCTTAGGCTAGCTGAGCCCTAGCCTAAGCCTAAGCCTAAGGGTGCCCTAGCCTACGATTAGGGATGCCCTAGCCTAAGGCTAGGGGTGCCGTAGCCTAAGCCTAGGGGTGCCATAGCCTTAGGCTAGAGGAGGCCTAGCCTTAGCCTAAGCCTAGGGGTGCTTAGCCTAGGACTAGTGGTGCCCTAGCCTAAGCTTAGGGGTGCCCTAGCCTAACCCTTGGGGTGCCCTATCCTAAGCCTAGGGGTACCCTAGCCTAAGCCTAGGGGTGCCCTAACCTTAGATTAGGGGAGCCCTAACCTTAGCCTAAGCCTAGGGGTGCCCTAGCCCAAGCCTAGTGGTGCCCTAGCCTAATACTAGGGGTGCCCTAGCCTAAGCCTAGGGGTGCGCTAGCCTTAGTCTAGTGGAGCCCTAGCCTTAGCCTAAGCCTAGGGATGCCCTACCCTAAGCCTAGGGTTGCCCTAGCCTAAGCCTATGGGTGCCCTAGCCTTAGGCTAGCTGAGCCCTAGCCTTAGCCTAAGCATAGGGGTGCCCTATGCTAAGTCTAGGGTTGCCCTAGCCTAAGCCTAGGATGCCCTAGCCTAAGCCAAGGGGTGCCCTAGCCTATGCATAGGGGTGCCCTAGCCTTAGACTAGGGGAGCCCTAGCCTTAGCCTAAGCCTAGGGGTGCCCTAGCATAAGACTAGGGGTGCCCTAGTCTAAGCTTACGGGTACCCTAGCCTAAGCCTAGGGGTGCCCTAGCCTAAGATTGGGGTGCCCTAGCCTAAGCTTAGGGGTGCCCTAGCGTAAGCCTAGGGGTACCCTAGCCTAAGCCTAGGGGTGCCCTAGCCTAAGCCTAGGGCTGCCCTAGCCTTAGGCTAGGGGAGCCCTAGCCTTAGCCTAAGCCTAGGGGTGCCCTAGCCTAATCCTAGTGGTGCCCTATCCTAAGCCTAGGGGTGCCCTAGCCTAAGCCTAGGGGTGCCCTAGCCTTAGTCTAGGGGAGCCCTAACCTTAGCCTAAGCCTAGGGGTGCCTTAGCCCAAGCCTAGGGGTGCCCTAGCCTAAGCCTAGGGGTACCCTAGCCTAAGTATAGGGGTGCCCTAGCCTAAGCCTATGCGTGCCGTAGCCTAAGCCGAGGGGTGCCCTACCCTAAGCCTAGGGGTGCCCTAGCTTAAGCCTAGACTTACCCTAGCCTTAGGCTAGCTGAGCCCTAGCCTAAGCCTAAGCCTAGGGGTGCCCTAGCCTAAGCTTAGGGATGCGCTAGCCTAAGGCTAGGGGTGCCCTAGCCTAAGCTAGGGGTGCCATAGCCTTAGGCTAGAGGAGGCCTAGCCTTAGCCTAAGCCTAGGGGTGCTTAGCGTAAGACTATGGGTGCCCTAGCCCAAGCTTAGGGGTGCCCTAGCCTAAACCTTGGGGTGCCCTATCCTAAGCCTAAGGGTACCCTAGCCTAAGCTTAGGGGTGCCCTAACCTTAAATTAGGGGAGCCCTAACCTTAGCCTAACCTAGGGGTGCCTTAGCCCAAGCCTAGGGGTGCCCTAGCTTAAGACTAGGGGTGCCCTAGCCTAAGCCTAGGGGTGCCCTAGCCTTAGTCTAGTGGAGCCCTAGCCTTAGCCTAAGCCTAGGGATGCCCTAGCCTAAGCCTAGATGTGCCCTAGCCTAAGCCTAGGGGTGCCCTATCCTAAGCCTAGGGGTGCCCTAGCCTAAGCCTAGGGGTGCCCAAGCCTAAGCCAAGGGGTGCCCTAGCCTATGCATAGTGGTACCCTAGCCTTTGACACGGGGAGCCCTAGCCTTAGCCTAAGCCTAGGGGTGCCCTAGCATAAGACTAGGGGTGCCCTAGCCTAAGTTTAGGGGTGCCCTAGCCTAAGCCTAGGGGTGCCCTAGCCTAAGCCTAGGGATGCCCTACCCTAAGCCTAGGGGTGCCCTAGCCTAAGCCTATGGGTGCCCTAGCCTTAGGCTAGCTGAGCCCTAGCCTTAGCCTAAGCCTAGGGGTGCCCAGCCTTAGGCTAGGGGAGCCCTAACCTTAGCCTAAGCCTAGGGATGCCCTAGCCCAAGCCTAGGGGTGCCCTAGCCTAAGCCTAGGGGTACCCTAGCCTAAGCCTAGGGGTGCCCTAGCCTAAGCCTAGGGGTGCCCTAGCCTATGGCTAGGGGTGCCCTAGCCTTAGTCTAGTGGAGCCCTAGCCTTAGGCTAGGGGAACACTAGCCTTAGCCTAAGCCTAGGGGTGCCCTAGCCTAAGCCTAGGCCTACCCTAGCCTAAGCCGAGGGGTGCCCTACCCTAAGCCTAGGGGTGCCCTAGCTTAAGCCTAGGCTTACCCTAGCCTTAGGCTAGCTGAGCCCTAGCCTAAGCCTAAACCTAGGCGTGCCCTAGCCTAAGCTTAGGGATGCCCTAGCCTAAGGCTAGGGGTGCCCTAGCCTAAGCCTAGGGGTGCCCTAGCCTTAGGCTAGAGGAGGCCTAGCCTTAGCCTAAGCCTAGGGGTGCCCTAGCCTAAGCCTAGGGGTGCCCTAGGGTTAGGGTAGGGGAGCCCTAGCCTTAGCCTAACCCTAGGGTTGCCCTAGCCTAAGCCTAGGGTGCCCTAGCCTAAGCCTAGGGGTGCACTAGGCTAAGCCTAGGGGTGCCCTAGCCTCAGGCTAGGGGAGCCCTGGCCTTAACCTAAGCCTAGGGGTGCCCTAGCCTAATCCTAGTGGTGCCCTATCCTAAGCCTAGGGGTGCCCTAATCTAAGCCTAGGGGTGTCCTAGCCTTAGGTTAGGGGAGCCCTAGCATTAGCCTAAGCCTAGGGGTGTCCTAGCCTAAGCCGAGGGGTGTCCTACCCTAACCCTAGGGGTGCCCTACCCTAAGTCTAGAGGTGCCCTAGCCTAAGCCTAGCCTTGCCCTAGCCTTAGGCTAGCTGAGCCCTAGCCTAAGCCTAAGCCTAGGGGTGCCCTAGCCTAAGCCTAGGGATGCCCTAGCCTAAGCCTAGGGGTGCCCTACACTAAGCCTAGGGGTGCCATTGCCTTAGGCTAGAGGAGCCCTAGCCTTAGCCTAAGCCTAGGTGTGCCCTAGCCTAAGATTAGGGGTGCCCTAGCCTAAGCTGAGGGGTGCCCTAGCCTAAGCCTTGGGGTGCCCTATCCAAAGCCTAGGGCTGCCCTAGGGTTAGGCTAGGGGAACCCTAGCCTTAGCGTAACCCTAGGGGTGCCCTAGCCTAAGCCAAGGGGTGCCCTAGCCTAAGCCTAGGGGTGCCCTAAGCTAAGCCTAGGGGTGCCCTAACCTTAGGCGACGGGAGCCCTAGCCTTAGCCTAAGCCTGGGGTGCCCTAGCCTAAGAATAGGGGTGCCCTAGCCTAAGCTTAGGGGTGCCCTAGCGTAAGCCTAGGGGTGCCCTAGCCTAAGCCTTAGGGTGCCCTAGCCTATGCCTAGGGGTGCCCTAGCCTTAGGCTAGGGGAGCCCTAGCCTTAGCCTAAGCCTAGTGGTGCCCTAGCCTAATCCTAGTGGTGCCCTATCCTAAGCCTAGGGGTTCCCTAGCCTTAGGCTAGGGGAGCCCTAAACTTAGCCTAAGCCTAGGGGTGCCCTAGCCCAAGCTTAGGGGTGCCCTAGCCTAAGCCTTGGGGTACCCTAGCCTAAGCCTAGGGGTGCCCTAGCCAAAGCCTAGGCGTGCCCTAGCCTAAGCCAAGTGGTGCCCTACCCTAATCCTAGGAGTGCCCTAACCTAAGCCTAGGGGTGACCTAGCTTAAGCCTAGGCTTAAACCTAGCCTTAGGCTAGCTGAGCCCTAGCCTAAGCCTAAGCCTAGGGGTGCCCTAGCCTAAGCTTAGGGATGCCCTAGCCTAAGGCTAGGGGTGCCATAGCCTTAGACTAGAGGAGCCCTAGCCTTACCCTAAGCCTAGGGGTGCTTAGCCTAAGACTAGGGGTGCCCTAGCCTAAGCTTAGGGGTGCCCTAGCCTAAGCCTTGGGGTGCACTATCCTAAGCCTAGGGGTACCCTAGCCTAAGCCTAGGGGTGCCCTAACCTTAGATTAGGGGAGCCCAAACCTTAGCCTAAGCCTAGGGGTTCCCTAGCCCAAGCCTAGGGGTGCCCTAGCCTAAGACTAGGGGTGCCCTAGCCTAAGCCTAGTGGTGCCCTAGCCTTAGCCTAGTGTAGCCCTAGCCTTAGCCTAAGCCTAGGGGTGCCATAGCCTAAGCCTAGATGTGCCCTAGCCTAAGCCTAGGGGTGCCCTACCCTAAGCCTAGGGGTGCCCTACCCTAAGCCTAGGGATGCCCTAGCCTAAGGCAGGCTGAGCCCTAGCCTTATCCTAATCCTAGGGGTGCCCTATCCTAAGCCTAGGGGTGCCCTAGCCTAAGCCTAGGGGTGCCCTAGCCTAAGCCTAGGGGTGCCCTAGCCTTAGGCTAGGGGAGCCCTAGCCTTAGCCTAAGCCTAGGGGTGCCCTAGCCTAATCCTAGTGGTGCCCTATCCTAAGCCTAGGGGTTCCCTAGCCTTAGGCTAGGGGAGCCCTAAACTTAGCCTAAGCCTAGGGGTGCCCTAGCCCAAGCTTTGGGGTGCCCTAGCCTAAGCCTTGGGGTACCCTAGCCTAAGCCTAGGGGTGCCCTAGCCAAAGCCTAGGCGTGCCCTAGCCTAAGCCAAGGGGTGCCTTACCCTAATCCTAGGAGTGCCCTACCCTAAGCCTAGGGGTGACCTAGCTTAAGCCTAGGCTTACCCTAGCCTTAGGCTAGCTGAGCCCTAGCCTAAGCCTAAGCCTAGGGGTGCCCTAGCCTAAGTTTAGGGATGCCCTAGCCTAAGGCTAGGGGTTCCATAGCCTTAGGCTAGAGGAGCCCTAGCCTTAGCCTAAGCCTAGGGGTGCATAGCCTAAGACTAGGGGTGCCCTAGCCTAAGCTTAGGGGTGCCCTAGCCTAAGCCTTGGGGTGCACTATCCTAAGCCTAGGCGTACCCTAGCCTAAGCCTAGGGGTGCCCTATCCTTAGATTAGGGGAGCCCTAACCTTAGCCTAAGCCTAGGGGTGCCCTAGCCCATGCCTAGTGGTGCCCTAGCCTAAGAATAGGGGTGCCCTAGCCTAAGCCTATTGGAGCCATAGCCTTAGCCTAAGCCTAGGGATGCCCTAGCATAAGCCTAGATGTGCCCTAGCCGAAGCCTAGGGGTGCCCTACCATAAGCCTAGGGGTGCCCTAGCCTAAGCCTAGGGGTGCCCTAGCCTTAGGCTAGCTGAGCCCTAGCCTTAGCCTAAGCCTAGGGGTGCCCTATCCTAAGCCTAGGGGTGCCCTATCCTAAGCCTAGGGGTGCCCTAGCCTAAGCCAAGGGGTGCCCTAGCCTATGCATAGGGGTGCCCTAGCCTTAGACTAGGGGGCCCTAGCCTTAGCCTAAACCTAGGGGTGCCCAGCATAAGACTAGTGGTGCCCTATCCTAGGCCTAGGGGTGCCCTAGGCTAAGCCTAGGGGTTACCTAGCCTTAGGCTAGGGGAACCCTAACCTTACCCTAAGCCTAGGGGTGCCCTAGCCCAAGCCTAGGGGTGCCCTAGCCTAAGCCTAGGGGTACCCTAGCCTAAGCCTAGGGGTGCCCTAGCCTAAGGCTAGGGGTGCCCTAGCCTTAGTCTAGTGGAGCCCTAGCCTTAGGCTAGGGGAACACTAGCCTTAGCCTAAGCCTAGGGGTGCCCTAGCCTAAGCCTAGGCGTGCCCTAGCCTAAGCCAAGGGGTGCCCTAGCCTATGCATAGGGATGCCCTAGCCTTAGACTAGGGGAGCCCTAGCTTTAGCCTAAGCCTAGGGGTGCCCTAGCCTAAGACTAGGGGTGCCCTAGCCTAAGCTTAGGGGTGCCCTAGACTAAGCCTAGGGGTGCCCTAGCCTAAGAATAGGGGTGCCCTAGCCTAAGAATAGGGGTGCCCTAGCCTAACCTTAGGGGTTCCCTAGCGTAAGCCTAGGGGTGCCCTAGCCTAAGCCTAGGGGTGCCCTAGCCTAAGCCTAGGGGTACCCTAGCCTTAGGCTAGGGGAGCCCTAGCCTTAGCCTAAGCCTAGGGGTGCCCTAGCCTAATCCTAGTGGTGCCCTATCCTAAGCCTAGGGGTGCCCTAGCCTAAGCCAAGGGGCGCCTTAACCTTAGGCTAGGGGAGCCCTAACCTTAGCCTAAGCCTAGGGGTGCCCTAGCCCAAGCTTAGGGGTGCCCTAGCCTAAGCCTAGGGGTGCCCTAGCCTAAGGCTAGGGGTGCCCTAGCCTTAGTCTAGTGGAGCCCTAGCCTTAGGCTAGGGGAACACTAGCCTTAGCCTAAGCCTAGGGGTGCCCTAGCCTAAGCCTAGGCGTGCCCTAGCCTAAGGCTAGGGGTGCCCTAGCCTAAGCCTAGGGGTGCCATAGCCTTAGGCTAGAGGAGGCCTAGCCTTAGCCTAAGCCTAGGAGTGCTTAGCCTAAGACTAGGGCTGCCCTAGCCTTAGCTTAGGGGTGCCCTAGCCTAAGCCTTGGGGTGCCCTATCCTAAACCTAGGGGTACCCTAGCCTAAGCCTAGGGGTGCCCTAACCTTAGATTAGGGGAACCCTAACCTTAGCCTAAGCCTAGGGGTGCCCTAGCCCAAGCCTAGGGGTGCCCTAGCCTAAGACTAGGGGTGCCCTAGCCTAAGCCTAGGGGTGCCCTAGCCTAAGCCTAGGGGTGCCCTAGCCTTAGGCTAGCTGAGCCCTAGCCTTAGCCTAAGCTTAGGGGTGCCCTATCCTAAGCCTAGGGGTGCCCTAGCCTAAGCCTAGGGGTGCCATAGCCTAAGCCAAGGGGTGCCCTAGACTATGCATAGGGGTGCCCTAGCCTTAGACTAGGGGAGCCCTAGCCTTAGCCTAAGCTTAGGGATGCTCCAGCCTAAGCTTAGGGGTGCCCTATCATAAGCCTAGGGGTGCCCTAGCCTAAGCCTAGGGCTGCCCTAGCCTAAGCCTAGGGGTGCCCTAGCCCAAGCCTAGGGGTGCCCTAGCCTTAGGCTAGGGGAGCCCTAGCCTTAGCCTAAGCCTAGGGGTGCCCTAGCCTAATCCTAGTGGTGCCATATCCTAAGCATAGGGGTGCCCTAGCCTAAGCCTAGGGGTGCCCTAGCCCAAGCCTAGGGGTGCCCTTGCCTAAGCCTAGGGGTACCCCAGCCTAAGCCTAGGGGTTCCCTAGCCTAAGCCTAGGGGTGCCCTAGCCTATGGCTAGGGGTGCCCTAGCCTTAGTCTACTGGAGCCCTAGCCTTAGGCTAGGGGAACACTAGCCTTAGCCTAAGCCTAGGGGTGCCCTAGCCTAAGCCTAGGCGTGCCCTAGCCTAAGCCGAGGGGTGCCCTACCCTAAGCCTAGGGGTGCCCTACCCTAAGCCTAGGGGTGCCCTAGCTTAAGCCTAGGCTTACCCTAGCCTTAGGCTAGCTGAGCCCTAGCCTAAGCCTAAGCCTAGGGGTGCCCTAGCCTAAGCTTAGGGATGCCCTAGCCTAAGGCTAGGGGTGCCCTAGCCTAAGCCTAGGGGTGCCATAGCCTTAGGCTAAAGGAGGCCTTGCATTAGCCTAAGCCTAGGGGTGCCGTAGCCTAAGACTAGGGGTGCCCTAGGCTAAGCTTAGGGGTGCCCTAACCTAAGCCTTGGGGAGCCCTATCCTAAGCCTAGGGGTACCCTAGCCTAAGCCTAGGGGTGCCCTAACATTAGACTAGGGGAGCCCTAATCTTAGCCTAAGCCTAGGGGTGCCCTAGCCCAAGCCTAGGGGTGCCCTAGCCTAAGCCTAGGGGTGCCCTAGCCTAAGCCTAGGGGTGCCCTAGCCTATGCTTAGGGGTTCCCTAGCCTTAGTCTAGTGGAGCCCTAGCCTTAGCCTAAGCCTAGGGGTGCCCTCGCCTAAGCCTAGATTAGCCCTAACCTAAGCCTAGGGGTGCCCTACCCTAAGCCTAGGGGTGCCCTAGCCTAAGCCTAGGGATGCCCTAGCCTTAGGCTAGGTGAGCCCTAGCCTTATCCTAAGCCTAGGGGTACCCTAGCTTAAGCTTAGGGGTGCCCTACCCTAAGCCTAGGGGTGCCCTAGCCTAAGCCTAGGGGTGCTCTAGCCTTAGGCTAGCTGAGCCCTTGCTTTAACCTAAGCCTAGGAGTGCCCTAGCCTAAGCCTAGGGGTGCCCTAGCCTAAGCCTAGGGGTGCCCTAGCCTAAGCTTAGGGGTGCCCTAGCCTAAGCCTAGGGGTGCCCTAGCCTTAGCCTAGCTGAGCCCTAGCCTTAGCCTAAGCCTAGGGGTGCCCTAGCCTAAGCCTAGGGGTGCCCTAGCCTAAGCTTAGGGGTGCCCTACCCTAAGCCTTGGGGTGCCCTAGCCTATGCTTAGGGGTGCCCTAGCCTAAGCCTAGGGGTGCCTTAGCCTAAGCCTAGGGGTGCCCTAGCCTTAGGCTAGGGGGCCCTAGCCTTAGCCTAAGCCTAGGGCTGACCTAGCCTAAGCCAAGTGGTGTCCTAGCCTAAGCCTAAGGGTGCCCTATCCTAAGCCTAAGTGTGCCCTAGCCTTAGACTAGGGGAGCCCTAGCCTTAGCCTAAGCCTATGGCTGCCCTAGCCTAATCCTAGGGGTGCCCTAGCCTAAGCCTAGGGGTGCCCTAGCCTAACCCTAGGGGTGCCCTAGCCTTAGGCTAGGGGAGCACTAGCCTTAGCCTAAGCCTAGGGGTGCCCTAGCCTAAGCCTTGGCGTGCCGAAGCCTAAGCCTAGGGGTGCCCTAGCCTTAGCCTAGGCGTGCCCTAGCCTAAGCCTAGGGGTGCTCTAGCCTAAACCTAGGGGTGCCGTAGCCTAAGCTTAGGGGTGCCCTATCCTAAGCCTAAGGGTGCCCTAGCCTAAGCTTAGGGGTGCCCTAGCCTAAGCCTAAGGGTGCCCTAGCCTAAGCCTAGTGGTCCTCTAGCCTTAGGCTAGGGGAGCCCTAGCCTTAGCCTAAGCCTAGGGGTGCCCTAGCCTAAGCTTAGGGGTGCCCTAACCTAAGCCTTGGGGAGCCCTATCCTAAGCCTAGGGGTACCCTAGCCTAAGCCTAGGGGTGCCCTAACATTAGACTAGGGGAGCCCTAATCTTAGCCTAAGCCTAGGGGTGCCCTAGCCCAAGCCTAGGGGTGCCCTAGCCTAAGCCTAGGGGTGCCATAGCCTAAGCCTAGGGGTGCCCTAGCCTATGCTTAGGGGTTCCCTAGCCTTAGTCTAGTGGAGCCCTAGCCTTAGCCTAAGCCTAGGGGTGCCCTCGCCTAAGCCTAGATGTGCCCTAGCCTAAGCCTTGGGGTGCCCTACCCTAAGCCTAGGGGTGCCCTAGCCTAAGCCTAGGGATGCCCTAGCCTTAGGCTAGGTGAGCCCTAGCCTTATCCTAAGCCTAGGGGTACCCTAGCCTAAGCTTAGGGGTGCCCTACCCTAAGCCTAGGGGTGCCCTAGCCTAAGCCTAGGGGTGCTCTAGCCTTAGGCTAGCTGAGCCCTTGCCTTAGCCTAAGCCTAGGAGTGCCCTAGCCTAAGCCTAGGGGTGCCCTAGCCTAAGCCTAGGGGTGCCCTAGCCTAAGCTTAGGGGTGCCCTAGCCTAAGCCTAGGGGTGCCCTAGCCTTAGCCTAGCTGAGCCCTAGCCTTAGCCTAAGCCTAGGGGTGCCCTAGCCTAAGCCTAGGGGTGCCCTAGCCTAAGCTTAGGGGTGCCCTACCCTAAGCCTTGGGGTGCCCTAGCCTATGCTTAGGGGTGCCCTAGCCTAAGCCTAGGAGTGCCTTAGCCTAAGCCTAGGGGTGCCCTAGCCTTAGGCTAGGGGGCCCTAGCCTTAGCCTAAGCCTAGGGCTGGCCTAGCCTAAGCCAAGTGGTGTCCTAGCCTAAGCCTAAGGGTGCCCTATCCTAAGCCTAAGTGTGCCCTAGCCTTAGACTAGGGGAGCCCTAGCCTTAGCATAAGCCTATGGCTGCCCTAGCCTAATCCTAGGGGTGCCCTAGCCTAAGCCTAGGGGTGCCCTAGCCTAACCCTAGGGGTGCCCTAGCCTTAGGCTAGGGGAGCACTAGCCTTAGCCTAAGCCTAGGGG
The DNA here is from genome assembly GCF_050624435.1 of Tenrec ecaudatus. Lineage (NCBI taxonomy): Eukaryota > Metazoa > Chordata > Mammalia > Afrosoricida > Tenrecidae > Tenrec > Tenrec ecaudatus. The sequence continues at coordinate 1,012,847 of NW_027459491.1, forward strand.
TGCCCTAGCCTAAGCCTTGGCGTGCCGAAGCCTAAGCCTAGGGGTGCCCTAGCCTTAGCCTAGGCGTGCCCTAGCCTAAGCCTAGGGGTGCTCTAGCCTAAACCTAGGGGTGCCGTAGCCTAAGCTTAGGGGTGCCCTATCCTAAGCCTAAGGGTGCCCTAGCCTAAGCTTAGGGGTGCCCTAGCCTAAGCCTAAGGGTGCCCTAGCCTAAGCCTAGTGGTCCTCTAGCCTTAGGCTAGGGGAGCCCTAGCCTTAGCCTAAGCCTAGGGGTGCCCTAGCCTAAGCTTAGGGGTGCCCTAACCTAAGCCTTGGGGAGCCCTATCCTAAGCCTAGGGGTACCCTAGCCTAAGCCTAGGGGTGCCCTAACATTAGACTAGGGGAGCCCTAATCTTAGCCTAAGCCTAGGGGTGCCCTAGCCCAAGCCTAGGGGTGCCCTAGCCTAAGCCTAGGGGTGCCATAGCCTAAGCCTAGGGGTGCCCTAGCCTATGCTTACGGGTTCCCTAGCCTTAGTCTAGTGGAGCCCTAGCCTTAGCCTAAGCCTAGGGGTGCCCTCGCCTAAGCCTAGATGTGCCCTAGCCTAAGCCTTGGGGTGCCCTACCCTAAGCCTAGGGGTGCCCTAGCCTAAGCCTAGGGATGCCCTAGCCTTAGGCTAGGTGAGCCCTAGCCTTATCCTAAGCCTAGGGGTACCCTAGCCTAAGCTTAGGGGTGCCCTACCCTAAGCCTAGGGGTGCCCTAGCCTAAGCCTAGGGGTGCTCTAGCCTTAGGCTAGCTGAGCCCTTGCCTTAGCCTAAGCCTAGGAGTGCCCTAGCCTAAGCCTAGGGGTGCCCTAGCCTAAGCCTAGGGGTGCCCTAGCCTAAGCTTAGGGGTGCCCTAGCCTAAGCCTAGGGGTGCCCTAGCCTTAGCCTAGCTGAGCCCTAGCCTTAGCCTAAGCCTAGGGGTGCCCTAGCCTAAGCCTAGGGGTGCCCTAGCCTAAGCTTAGGGGTGCCCTACCCTAAGCCTTGGGGTGCCCTAGCCTATGCTTAGGGGTGCCCTAGCCTAAGCCTAGGAGTGCCTTAGCCTAAGCCTAGGGGTGCCCTAGCCTTAGGCTAGGGGGCCCTAGCCTTAGCCTAAGCCTAGGGCTGGCCTAGCCTAAGCCAAGTGGTGTCCTAGCCTAAGCCTAAGGGTGCCCTATCCTAAGCCTAAGTGTGCCCTAGCCTTAGACTAGGGGAGCCCTAGCCTTAGCCTAAGCCTATGGCTGCCCTAGCCTAATCCTAGGGGTGCCCTAGCCTAAGCCTAGGGGTGCCCTAGCCTAACCCTAGGGGTGCCCTAGCCTTAGGCTAGGGGAGCACTAGCCTTAGCCTAAGCCTAGGGGTGCCCTAGCCTAAGCCTTGGCGTGCCGAAGCCTAAGCCTAGGGGTGCCCTAGCCTTAGCCTAGGCGTGCCCTAGCCTAAGCCTAGGGGTGCTCTAGCCTAAACCTAGGGGTGCCGTAGCCTAAGCTTAGGGGTGCCCTATCCTAAGCCTAAGAGTGCCCTAGCCTAAGCTTAGGGGTGCCCTAGCCTAAGCCTAAGGGTGCCCTAGCCTAAGCCTAGTGGTCCTCTAGCCTTAGGCTAGGGGAGCCCTAGCCTTAGCCTAAGCCTAGGGGTGCCCTAGCCTAAGCCTAGGGGTCCCCTAGCCTAAGCCTAGGTGTGCCCTAGGTTTAGGCTAGGGGAGCCCTAGCCTTAGCCTAATCCAAGGGGTGCCCTAGCCTAAGCCTAGGAGTGCCTTAGCTAAAGCCTAGGGGTGCCCTAGCCTTAGGATAGGGGAGCCCTAGCCTTAACCTAAGCCTACGGGTGCCCTAGCTTAAGCCTAGGGGTGCCCTAGCCTAAGCCTAGGGGTTCCCTAACCTTAGGCTAGGGGAGCCCTAGCCTTAGCCTAAGCCTATGGGTGCCCTAGCCTCAGCCTAGGGGTGCCCTAGCCTAAGCCTAGGAGTGCCATAGCCGAAGCCTAAGGGTGCCCTAGCCTAAGCCTAGTGGTGCCTTAACCTAAGCCTAGGGTTGACCTACCCTTAGCATAAGCCTAGGGGTGCCCTAGCCTAAGCCTAGGGGTGCCCTAGCCTAAGCCTAGTGGTGCCCTAGCCTTAGGCTAGGTGAGCCCTAGCCTTATCCTAAGCCTAGGGGTACCCTAGCTTAAGCTTAGGGGTGCCCTACCCTAAGCCTAGGGGTGCCCTAGCCTAAGCCTAGGGGTGCTCTAGCCTTAGGCTAGCTGAGCCCTTGCTTTAACCTAAGCCTAGGAGTGCCCTAGCCTAAGCCTAGGGGTGCCCTAGCCTAAGCCTAGGGGTGCCCTAGCCTAAGCTTAGGGGTGCCCTAGCCTAAGCCTAGGGGTGCCCTAGCCTAAGCCTAGGGGTGCCCTAGCCTAAGCTTAGGGGTGCCCTACCCTAAGCCTTGGGGTGCCCTAGCCTATGCTTAGGGGTGCCCTAGCCTAAGCCTAGGGGTGCCTTAGCCTAAGCCTAGGGGTGCCCTAGCCTTAGGCTAGGGGGCCCTAGCCTTAGCCTAAGCCTAGGGCTGACCTAGCCTAAGCCAAGTGGTGTCCTAGCCTAAGCCTAAGGGTGCCCTATCCTAAGCCTAAGTGTGCCCTAGCCTTAGACTAGGGGAGCCCTAGCCTTAGCCTAAGCCTATGGCTGCCCTAGCCTAATCCTAGGGGTGCCCTAGCCTAAGCCTAGGGGTGCCCTAGCCTAACCCTAGGGGTGCCCTAGCCTTAGGCTAGGGGAGCACTAGCCTTAGCCTAAGCCTAGGGGTGCCCTAGCCTAAGCCTTGGCGTGCCGAAGCCTAAGCCTAGGGGTGCTCTAGCCTTAGCCTAGGCGTGCCCTAGCCTAAGCCTAGGGGTGCTCTAGCCTAAACCTAGGGGTGCCGTAGCCTAAGCTTAGGGGTGCCCTATCCTAAGCCTAAGAGTGCCCTAGCCTAAGCTTAGGGGTGCCCTAGCCTAAGCCTAAGGGTGCCCTAGCCTAAGCCTAGTGGTCCTCTAGCCTTAGGCTAGGGGAGCCCTAGCCTTAGCCTAAGCCTAGGGGTGCCCTAGCCTAAGCCTAGGGGTCCCCTAGCCTAAGCCTAGGTGTGCCCTAGGTTTAGGCTAGGGGAGCCCTAGCCTTAGCCTAATCCAAGGGGTGCCCTAGCCTAAGCCTAGGAGTGCCTTAGCTAAAGCCTAGGGGTGCCCTAGCCTTAGGATAGGGGAGCCCTAGCCTTAACCTAAGCCTACGGGTGCCCTAGCTTAAGCCTAGGGGTGCCCTAGCCTAAGCCTAGGGGTTCCCTAACCTTAGGCTAGGGGAGCCCTAGCCTTAGCCTAAGCCTATGGGTGCCCTAGCCTCAGCCTAGGGGTGCCCTAGCCTAAGCCTAGGAGTGCCATAGCCGAAGCCTAAGGGTGCCCTAGCCTAAGCCTAGTGGTGCCTTAACCTAAGCCTAGGGTTGACCTACCCTTAGCATAAGCCTAGGGGTGCCCTAGCCTAAGCCTAGGGGTGCCCTAGCCTAAGCCTAGTGGTGCCTTAGCCTAAGCCTAGGGGTGACCTAGCCTTAGCCTAAGCCTAGGTGTGCCTTAGCCTAAGCCTAGTGGTCCCCTAGCCTTAGCCTAAGCCTAGGGGTGCCCTAGCCTAAGCCTAGGGGTGCCCTAGCCTAAGCCTACGGATGCCCTAGCATAAGCCTAGGGGTGCCCCAGCCTAAGACTAGGGGTGCCCTAGCCTAAGCCTAGGCGTGCCCTAGCCTAAGCCTATGGGTGACTTACCCTAAGCCTAGGGGTGCCCTACCCTAAGCCTAGGGGTGCCCTAGCCTAAGCCTAGGCTTGCCCTAGCCTTAGGCTAGCTGAGCCCTAGCCTAAGTGTAAGCCTAGGGGTGCCCTAGCCTAAGCCTTGGGGTGCCCTAGCCTAAGCCTACGAGTGCCCTAGCCTTAGGCTAGGGGAGCCCTAGCCTTAGCCTAAGCCTACTGGTGTCCTAGCCTAAGCCTAGGGGTGTCCTAGCCTAAGCCTAGGGGTGCCCTAGCCTAAGCCTAGGGGTGCCCTAGCCTAAGCATAAAGGGTGCCCTAGCCTAACCCTAGTGGTGCCCTATCCTTAGGCTAGGGGAACACTAGCCTAAGCCTAAGCCTAGGGTTGCCCTAGCCTAAGCCTAGGCGTGCCCTAGCCTAAGCGGAGGGGTGCGTTACGCTAAGCCTAGGGGTGCCCTACCCTAAGCCTAGGGGTGCCCTAGCCTAAGCCTAGGCTTACCCTAGCCTTAGGCTAGCTGAGCCCTAGCCTAAGCCTAAGCCTAGGGGTGCCATAGCCTAAGCTTAGGGATGTCCTAGCCTAAGCCTAGGGGTGCCATAGCCTTAGGCTAGAGGAGGCCTAGCCTTAGCCTAAGCCTAGGGGTGCCCTAGCCTAAGACTAGGGGTGCCCTAGCCTAAGCTTAGGGGTGCCCTAGCCTAAGCCTTGGGGTGCCCTATCCTAAGCCTAGGGGTGCCCTAGGGTTAGGCTAGGGGAGCCCTAGCCTTAGCCTAAGCCTAGGGGTGCCCTAGCCTAATCCTAGCGGTGCCCTATCCTAAGCCTAGGGGTGCCCTAGCCTGAGCCTAGGGGTGCCCTAGCCATAGGCTAGGGGAGCCCTAGCTTTAGCCTAAGCCTAGGGGTGTCCTAGCCTAAGCCGAGGGGTGTGCTACCCTAACCCTAGGAGTGCCCTACCCTAAGCCTGGGGGTGCCCTAGCCTAAGCCTAGCCTTGCCTAGCCTTAGGCTAGCTGAGTCCTAGCCTAAGCCTAAGCCTAGGGGTGCCCTAGCCTAAGCCTAGGGATGCCCTAGCCTAAGCCTAGGGGTGCCCTAGACTAAGCCTTGGGGTGCCATAGCCTTAGGCTAGAGGAGCCCTAGCCTTAGCCTAAGCCTAGGGGTGCCCTAGCCTAAGAATAGGGGTGCCATAGCCTAAGCTTAGGGGTGCCCTAGCCTAAGCCTTGGGGTGCCCTATCCAAAGCCTAGGGCTGCCCTACGGTTGGGCTAGGGGAGCCCTAGCCTTAGCCTAACCCTAGGGGTGCCCTGGCCTAAGCCAAGGGGTGCCCTAGCCTAAGCCTAGGTGTGCCCTAGGCTAAGCCTCGGGGTGCCCTAGCCTAAGCCTAGGGGTGCCCTAGCCTTAGGCTAGGGGAGCCCTAGCATTAGCCTAAGCCTAGGGGTGCCCTAGCATAATCCTAGTGGTGCCCTATCCTAAGCCTAAGGTGCCCTAGCCTAAGCCTAGGTGTGCCCAAGCCTTAGGCTTGGGGAGCCCTAACCTTAGCCTAAGCCTAGGGGTGCCCTAGCCCAAGCCTAGGGGTGCCCTAACCTAAGCCTAGGGATACCCTAGCCTAAGCCTAGGGGTGCCCTAGCCTAAGCCTAGGGGTGCCCTAGCCTAAGGCTAGGGGTGCCCTAGCCTTAGTCTATTGGAGCCCTAGCCTTAGGCTAGGGGAACACTAGCCTTAGCCTAAGCCTAGGGGTGCCCTAGCTTAAGCCTAGGCTTACCCTAGCCTTAGGCTAGCTGAGCCCTAGCCTAACCCTAAGCCTAGGGGTGCCCTAGCCTAAGGTTAGGGATGCCCTAGCCTAAGGCTATGGGTGCCCTAGCCTAAGCCTAGGGGTGCCATAACAATAGGCTGGAGGAGGCCTTGCCTTAGCCTAAGCCTAGGGGTGCCCTAGCCTAAGACTAGGGGTGCCCTAGCCTAAGCTTAGGGGTGCTCTAGCCTAAGCCTTGGGGTGCCCTATCCTAAGCCTAGGGGTACCCTAGCGCAAGCCTAGGGGTGCCCTAGCCTAAGCCTAGGGGTGCCCTAGCCTAAGCCTAGGGGTGCCCTAGCCTTAGTCTAGTGGAGCCCTAGCCTTAGCCTAAGCCAAGGGGTGCCCTAGCCTAAGCCTAAATGTGCCCTAGCCTAAGCCTAGGGGTGCCCTACCCTAAGCCTAGGGGTGCCCTAGCCTAAGCCTAGGGGTGCACTAGCCTTAGGCTAGGGGAACACTAGCCTAAGCCTAAGCATAGGGTTGCCCTAGCCTAAGCCTAGGTGTGCCCTAGCCTAAGCCAAGGGGTGCCCGACCCTAAGTCTAGGGGTGCCCTACCCTAAGCCTAGGGGTGTCCTAGCGTATGCCTAGGCTTACCCTAGCCTTAGGCTAGCTGAGCCCTAGCCTAAGCCTAAGCATAAGGGTGCCATAGCCTATGCTTAGGGATGCCCTAGCCTAAGCCTAGGGGTGCCATAGCCTTAGGCTAGAGGAGGCCTAGCCTTAGCCTAAGCCTAAGGGTGCCCTAGCCTAAGACTAGGGGTGCCCTAGCCTAAGCTTAGGGGTACCCTAGCCTAAGCCTTGGGGTGCCCTATCCTAAGCCTAGGGGTGCCCTAGGGTTAGGGTAGGGGAGCCCTAGCCTTAGCCTAACCCTAGGGGTGCCCTAGCCTAAGCCTAGGGGTGCCCTAGCCTAAGCCTAGGAGTGCCCTAGGCTAAGCCTAGGGGTGCCCTAGCCTCAGGCTAGGGGAGCCCTGGCCTTAGCCTAAGCCTAATGGTGCCCTAGCCTAATCCTAGGGGTGCCCTATCCTAAGCCTAGGGGTGCCCGAACCTAAGCCAAGGGGTGCCCTAGCCTTAGGTTAGGGGAGCCCTAGATTTAGCCTAAGCCTAGGGGTGTCGTAGCCTAAGCCGAGGGGTGCCCTACCCTAACCCTAGGGGTGCCCTACCCTAAGTCTAGAGGTGCCCTAGCCTAAGCCTAGCCTTGCCCTAGCCTTAGGCTAGCTGAGCCCTAGCCTAAGCCTAAGACTAGGGGTGCCCTAGCCTATGCCTAGGGATGCCCTAGCCTAAGCCTAGGGGTGCCCTAGACTAAGCCTAGGGGTGCCATAGCCTTAGGCTAGAGGAGCCCTAGCCTTAGCCTAAGCCTAGGGGTGCCCTAGCCTAAGACTAGGGGTGCCCTAGCCTAAGCTTTGGGGTGCCCTAGCCTAAGCCTTGGGGTGCCCTATCCAAAGCCTAGGGCTGCCCTAGGGTTAGGCTAGGGGAACCCTAGCCTTAGCCTAACCCTAGGGGTGCCCTAGCCTAAGCCAAGGGGTGCCCTAGCCTAAGCCTAGGGGTGCCCTAGGCTAAGCCTAGGGGTGCCCTAACCTTAGGCGAGGGGAGCCCTAGCCTTAGCCTAAGCCTAGGGGTGCCCTAGCCTAAGAATAGGGGTGCCCTAGCCTAAGCTTAGGGGTGCCCTAGTGTAAGCCTAGGGGTGCCCTAGCCTAAGCCTAGGGGTGCCCTAGCCTAAGCCTAGGGGTGCCCTAGCCTTAGGCTAGGGGAGCCCTAGCCTTAGCCTAAGCATAGGGGTGCCCTAGCCTAATCCTAGTGGTGACCTATCCTAAGCCTAGGGGTTCCTTAGCCTTAGGCTAGGGGAGCCCTAAACTTAGCCTAAGCCTAGGGGTGCCCTAGCCCAAGCCTAGGGGTGCCCTAGCCTAAGCCTTGGGGTACCCTAGCCTAAGCCTAGGGGTACCCTAGCCTAAGCCTAGGGGTGCCCTAGCCTAAGGCTAGGGGTGCCCTAGCCTTAGTCTAGTGGAGCCCTAGCCTTAGGCTAGGGGAACACTAGCCTTAGCCTAAGCTTAGGGGTGCCCTAGCCAAAGCGAAGGCGTGCCCTAGCCTAAGCCGAGGGGTGCCCTACCCTAATCCTAGGAGTGCCCTACCCTAAGCCTAGGGGTGACCTAGCTTAAGCCTAGGCTTTCCCTAGCCTTAGGCTAGCTGAGCCCTAGCCTAAGCCTAAGCCTAGGGGTGCCCTAGACTAAGCTTAGGGATGCCCTAGCCTAAGGCTAGGGGTGCCCTAGCCTAAGCCTAGGGGTGTCATAGCCTTAGGATAGAGGAGCCCTAGCCTTAGCCTAAGCCTAGGGGTGCCCTAGCCCAATCCTAGTGGTGCCCTATCCTAAGCCTAGGGGTGCCCTAACCTAAGCCTAGGGGTGCCCTAGCCTTAGGTTAGGGGAGCCCTAGCTTTAGCCTAAGCCTAGGGGTGTCCTAGCCTAAGCCGAGGGGTGCCCTACCCTAAGTCTAGAGGTGCCCTAGCCTAAGCCTCTCCTTGCCCTAGCCTTAGGCTAGCTGAGCCCTAGCCTAAGCCTAAGCCTAGGGGTGCCCTAGCCTAAGCCTAGGGATGCCCTAGCCTAAGCCTAGGGGTGCCCTAGACTAAGCCTAGGGGTGCCATAGCCTTAGGCTAGAGGAGCCCTAGCCTTAGCCTAAGCCTAGGGGTGCCCTAGCCTAAGACTAGGGGTGCCCTAGCCTAAGCTTTGGGGTGCCCTAGCCTAAGCCTTGGGGTGCCCTATCCAAAGCTTAGGGCTGCCCTAGGGTTAGGCTAGGGGAACCCTAGCCTTAGCATAACCCTAGGGGTGCCCTAGCCTAAGCCAAGGGGTGCCCTAGCCTAAGCCTAGGGGTACCCTAGGCTAAGCCTAGGGGTGCCCTAACCTTAGGTGAGGGGAGCCCTAGCCTTAGCCTAAGCCTAGGGGTGCCCTAGCCTAAGAATAGGGGTGCCCTAGCCTAAGCTTAGGGGTGCCCTAGCGTAAGCCTAGGGATGCCCTAGCCTAAGCCTAGGGGTACCCTAGCCTAAGCCTAGGGGTGCCCTAGCCTTAGGCTAGGGGAGCCCTAGCCTTAGCCTAAGCTTAGGGGTGCCCTAGCCTAATCCTAGTGGTGCCCTATCCTAAGCCTAGGGGTTCCCTAGCCTTAGGCTAGGGGAGCCCTAAACTTAGCCTAAGCCTAGGGGTGCCCTAGCCCAAGCCTAGGGGTGCCCTAGCCTAAGCCTAGCGGTGCCCTAGCCTAAGCCTAGGGGTGCCCTAGCCTAAGCCTAGGGGTGCCCCAGCCTTAGTCTAGTGGAGCCCTAGCCTTAGGCTAGGGGAACACTAGCCTTAGCCTAAGCTTAGGGGTGCCCTAGCCAAAGCCTAGGCGTGCCCTAGCCTAAGCCGAGGGGTGCCCTACCCTAATCCTAGGAGTGCCCTACCCTAAGCCTAGGGGTGACCTAGCTTAAGCCTAGGCTTACCCTAGCCTTAGGCTAGCTGAGCCCTAGCCTAAGCCTAAGCCTAGGGGTGCCCTAGACTAAGCTTAGGGATGCCCTAGCCTAAGGCTAGGGGTGCCCTAGCCTAAGCCTAGGGGTGCCATAGCCTTAGCCTAGAGGAGCCCTAGCCTTAGCCTAAGCCTAGGGGTGCTTAGCCTAAGACTAAGGGTGCCCTAGCCTAAGCTTAGGGGTGCCCTAGCCTAAGCCTTGGGGTGCACTATGCTAAGCCTAGGGGTACCCTAGCCTAAGCCTAGGGGTGCCCTAACCTTACATTAGGGGAGCCCTAACCTTAGCCTAAGCATAGGGGTGCCCTAGCCCAAGCCTAGGGGTGCCCTAGCCTAAGACTAGGGGTGCCCTAGCCTAAGCCTATTGGAGCCATAGACTTAGCCTAAGCCTAGGGATGCCCTAGCCTAAGCCTAGATGTGCCCTAGCCTAAACCTAGGGGTGCCCTACCCTAAGCCTAGGGGTGCCCTAGCCTAAGCCTAGGGGTGCCCTAGCCTTAGGCTAGCTGAGCCCTTGTCTTAGCCTAAGCCTAGGGGTGCCCTATCCTAAGCCTAGGGGTGCCCTAGCCTAAGCCTAGGGGTGCCCTAGCCTAAGCCAAGAGGTGCCCTAGCCTATGCATAGGGGTGCCCTAGCCTTAGACTAGGGGGCTCTAGCCTTAGCCTAAACCTAGGGGTGCCCTAGCATAAGACTAGTGGTGCCCTATCCTAGGCCTAGGGGTGCCCTAGCCTAAGCCTAGGGGTTACCTAGCCTTAGGCTCGGGGAACCCTAACCTTACCCTAAGCCTAGGGGTGCCCTAGCCCAAGCCTAGGGGTGCCATAGCCTAAGCGTAGGGGTACCCTAGCCTAAGCCTAGGGGTGCCCTAGCCTAAGCCTAGGGGTACCCTAGCCTAAGGCTAGGGGTGCCCTAGCCTTAGTCTAGTGGAGCCCTAGCCTTAGGCTAGGGGAACACTAGCCTTAGCCTAAGCCTAGGGGTGCCCTAGCCTAAGCCTAGGCATGCCCTAGCCTAAGCCGAGGGGTGCCCTACCCTAAGCCTAGGGGTGCCCTACCCTAAGCCTAGGGGTGCCCTAGCTTAAGCCTAGGCTTACCCTAGCCTTAGGCTAGCTGAGCCCTAGCCTAAGCCCAAGCCTAGGGGTGCACTAGCCTAAGCTTAGGGATGCCCTAGCCTAAGGCTAGGGGTGCCCTAGCCTAAGCCTAGGGGTGCCATAGCCTTAGGCTAGAGGAGGCCTAGCCTTAGCCTAAGCCTAGTGGTGCCCTAACCTTAGATTAGGGGAGCCCTAACATTAGCCTAAGCCTAGGGGTGCCCTAGCCCAAGCCTAGGGGTGCCCTAGCCTAAGCCTATGGGTGCACTAGCCTAAGCCTAGGGGTGCCCTAGCCTAAGCCTAGTGGTGCCCTACCCTAAGCCTAGGGGTGCCCTACCCTAAGCCTAGGGATGCCCTAGCCTAAGGCAGGTGGAGCCCTAGCCTTAGCCTAAGCCTAGGGGTGCCCTATCCTAAGCCTAGGGGTGCCCTAGCCTAAGCCTAGGGGTGCCCTAGCCTAAGCCAAGGGGTGCCCTAGCCTATGCATAGGGGTGCCCTAGCCTTAGGCTAGGGGAGCCCTAGCCTTAGCCTAAGCCTAGGGGTGCCCTAGCCTAATCCTAGTGGTGCCCTATCCTAAGCCTAGGGGTGCCCTAGCCTAAGCCAAGGGGTGCCCTAGCCTTAGGCTAGGGGAGCCCTCACCTTAGCCTAAGCCTAGGGGTGCCCTAGCCCAAGCTTAGGGGTGCCCTAGCCTAAGCCTAGTGGTACCCTAGCCTAAGCCTAGGGGTGCCCTAGCCTAAGCCTAGGGGAGCCCTAGCCTAAGGCTAGGGGTGCCCTAGCCTTAGTCTAGTGGAGCCCTAGCCTTAGGCTAGGGGAACACTAGCCTTAGCCTAAGCCTAGGGGTGCCCTAGCCTAAGCCTAGGCGTGCCCTAGCCTAAGCCGAGGGGTGCCCTACCCTAAGCCTAGGAGTGCCCTACCCTAAGCCTAGGGGTGCCCTAGCTTAAGCCTAGGCTTACCCTAGCCTTAGGCTAGCTGAGCCCTAGCCTAAGCCTAAGCCTAGGGGTGCCCTAACCTAAGCTTAGGAATGCCCTAGCCTAAGGCTAGGGGTGCCCTAGCCTAAGCCTAGGGGTGCCATAGCCTTAGGCCAGAGGAGGCCTAGGCTTAGCCTAAGCCTAAGAGTGCTTAGCCTAAGACTAGGGGTGCCCTAGCCTAAGCTTACGGGTGCCCTAGCCTAAGCCTTGGGGTGCCTTATCCTAAGCCTAGGGGTACCCTCGCCTATGCCTAGGGGTGCCCTAACCTTAGATAAGGGGAGCCCTAACCTTAGCCTAAACCTAGGGGTGCCCTAGCCTAAGCCTAGGGGTGCCCTAGCCTAAGACTAGGGGTGCTCTAGCCTAAGCCTAGGGGTGCCCTAGCCTTACTCTAGTGGAGCCCAAGCCTTAGCCTAAGCCTAGGGATGCCCTAGCCTAAGCCTAGATGTGCCCTAGCCTAAGCCTAGGGGTGCCCTACCCTAAGCCTAGGGGTGCCCTAGCCTAAGCCTAGGGGTGCCCTAGCCTTAGGCTAGCCGAGCCCTAGCCTTAGCCTAAGCTTAGGGGTGCCCTATCCTAAGCTTAGGGGTGCCCTAGCCTAAGCCTAAGCGTAGGGGTGCCCTAGCATAAGATTAGGGGTGCCCTAGCCTAAGCTTAGGGGTGCTCCAGCCTAAGCATAGGGGTGCCCTATCGTAAGCCTAGGGGTGCCCTAGCCTAAGCCTAGGGGTACCCTAGCCTAAGCCTAGGGGTGCCCTAGCCTAAGCCTAAGGGTGCCCTAGCCTTAGGCTAGGGGAGCCCTAGCCTTAGCCTAATCCTAGGGGTGCCCTAGCCTAATCATAGTGGTGCCATATCCTAAGCCTAGGGGTGCCCTAGCCTAAGCCTAGGGGTGCCCTAGCCTTAGGCTAGGGGAGCCCTAACCTTAGCATAAGCCTAGGGGTACCCTAGCCTAAGCCTAGGGGTGCCCTAGCCTATGGCTAGGGGTGCCCTAGCCTTAGTCTACTGGAGCCCTAGCCTTAGGCTAGGGGAACACTAGCTTTAGCCTAAGCCTAGGGGTGCCCTAGCCTAAGCCTAGGCGTGCCCTAGCCTAAGCCGAGGGGTGCCCTACCCTAATCCTAGGAGTGCCCTTCCCTAAGCCTAGGCGTGACCTAGCTTAAGCCTAGGCTTACCCTAGCCTTAGGCTAGCTGAGCCCTAGCCTAAGCCTAAGCCTAGGGGTGCCCTAGACTAAGCTTAGGGATGCCCTAGCCTAAGGCTAGGGGTGCCCTAGCCTAAGGCTAGGGGTGCCATAGCCTTAGGCTAGAGGAGCCCTAGCCTTAGCCTAAGCCTAGGGGTGCTTAGCCTAAGACTAAGGGTGTCCTAGCCTAAGCTTAGGGGTGCCCTAGCCTAAGCCTTGGGGTGCACTACCCTAAGCCTACGGGTACCCTAGCCTAAGCCTAGGGGTGCCCTAACTTTAGATTAGGGGAGCCCTAACCTTAGCCTAAGCCTAGGGGTGCCCTAGCCCAAGCGTAGGGGTGCCCTAGCCTAAGACTAGGGGTGCCCTAGCCTAAGGCTATTGGAGCCATAGCCTTAGCCTAAGCCTAGGATGCCCTAGCCTAAGCCTAGATGTGCCCTAGCCTAAGCCTAGGGGTGCCCTACCCTAAGCCTAGGGGTGCCCTAACCTAAGCCTAGGGGTGCCATAGCCTAAGCCTAGGGGTGCCCTAGCCTAAGCCTAGGGGTGCCCTAGCCTAAGCCTAGGGGTGCCCTAGCCTAAGCCTAGGGGTGCCCTAACCTTAGTCTAGTGGAGCCCTAGCCTTAGCCTAAGCCTAGGGGTGCCCTCGCCTAAGCCTAGATGTGCCCTAGCCTAAGCCTAGGGGTGCCCTACCCTAAGCCTAGGGGTGCCCTAGCCTAAGCCTAGGGATGCCCTAGCCTTAGGCTAGGGGAGCCCTAGCCTTATCCTAAGCCTAGGGGTGCCCTAGCTTAAGCTTAGGGGTGCCCTACCCTAAGCCTAGGGGTGCCCTAGCCTAAGCCTAGGGGTGCTCTAGCCTTAGGCTAGCTGAGCCCTTGCCTTAGCCTAAGCCTAGGAGTGCCCTAGCCTAAGCCTAGGGGTGCCCTACCCTAAGCCTAGGGGTGCCCTAACCTAAGCCTAGGGGTGCCCTAGCCTTACACTAGCTGAGCACTAGCCTTAGCCTAAGCCTAGGGGTGCCCTATCCTAAGCCTAGGGGTGCCCTAGCCTAAGCCTAGGGGTGCCCTAGCCTATGCCAAGGGGTGCCCTAGCCTATGCATAGGGGTGCCCTAGCCTTAGACTAGGGGGCCCTAGCCTTAGCCTAACCCTGGGGTGCCCTAGCCTAAGCCTAGGCGTGCCCTAGCCTAAGCCGAGGGGTGCCCTACCCTAAGCCTAAGAGTGCCCTACCATAAGCCTAGGGGTGCCCTAGCTTAAGCCTAGGCTTACCCTAGCCTTAGGCTAGCTGAGCCCTAGCCTAAGCCTAAGCCTAGGGGTGCCCTAGCCTAAGCTTAGGGATGCCCTAGCCTAAGGCTAGGGGTGCCCTAGCCTAAGCCTAGGGGTGCCATAGCCTTAGGCTAGAGGAGGCCTAGCCTTAGCCTATGCCTAGGAGTGCTTAGCCTAAGACTAGGGGTGCCCTAGCCTAAGCTTAGGGGTGCCCTAGCCTAAGCTTATGGGTGCCCTAGCCTAAGCCTTGGGGTGCCCTATCCTAAGCCTAGGGGTACCCTAGCCTAAGCCTAGGGGTGCCCTAACCTTAGATTAGGGGAGCCTTAACCTTAGCCTAAGCCTAGGGGTGCCCTAGCCCAAGCCTAGGGGTGCCCTAGCCTAAGACTAGGGGTGCCCTAGCCTAAGCCTAGGGGTGCCCTAGCCTTAGTCTAGTGGAGCCCTAGCCTTAGCCTAAGCCTAAGGATGCCCTAGCCTAAGCCTAGATGTGCCCTAGACTAAGCCTAGGGGTGCCCTGCCCTAAGCCTAGGGGTGCCCTAGCCTAAGCCTAGGGGTGCCCTAGCCTTAGGCTAGCTGAGCCCTAGCCTTAGCCTAAGATTAGGGGTGCCCTATCCTAAGCCTAGGGGTGCCATAGCCTAAGCCTAGGGGTGCCCTAGCCTAAGCCTAGGGGTGCCCTAGCCTAAGCCTAGGGGTGCCCTAGCCTAAGCCTAGGGGTGCCCTAACCTTAGTCTAGTGGAGCCCTAGCCTTAGCCTAAGCCTAGGGGTGCCCTCGCCTAAGCCTAGATGTGCCCTAGCCTAAGCCTAGGGGTGCCCTACCCTAAGCCTAGGAGTGCCCTAGCCTAAGCCTAGGGGTGCCCTAGCCTAAGCCTAGGGGTGCCCTAGCCTAAGCTTAGGGGTGCCCTAGCCTAAGCTTAGGGGTGCCCTAGCCTTAGCCTAGCTGAGCCCTAGCCTTAGCCTAAGCCGAGGGGTGCCCTAGCCTAAGCCTAGGGGTGCCCTAGCCTAAGCTTAGGGGTACCCTACCCTAAGCCTAGGGGTGCCCTAGCCTATGCTTAGGGGTGCCCTAGCCTAAGCCTACGGGTGCCCTAGCCTAAGCCTAGTGGTGCCTTAGCCTAAGCCTAGGGGTGCCCTAGCCTAACCCTAGGGGGGCCCTAGCTTTAGAGTAGGGGAGCACTAGCCTTAGCCTAAACCTAGGGGTGCCCTAGCCTAAGCCTAGGCGTGCCGTAGCCTAAGCCTAGGGTTGCCCTAGCCTTAGCCTAGGCGTGCCCTAGCCTAAGCCTAGGGGTGCTCTAGCCTAAACCTAGGGGTGCCGTAGCCTTAGCTTAGGGGTGCCCTATCCTAAGCCTAAGGGTGCCCTAGCCTAAGCTTAGGGGTGCCCTAGCCTAAGCCTAGGGGTGCCCTAGCCTAAGCCTAGGGGTGCACTAGGCTAAGCCTAGGGGTGCCCTAGCCTCAGGCTAGGGGAGCCCTGGCCTTAACCTAAGCCTAGGGGTGCCCTAGCCTAATCCTAGTGGTGCCCTATCCTAAGCCTAGGGGTGCCCTAATCTAAGCCTAGGGGTGTCCTAGCCTTAGGTTAGGGGAGCCCTAGCATTAGCCTAAGCCTAGGGGTGTCCTACCCTAAGCCGAGGGGTGTCCTACCCTAACCCTAGGGGTGCCCTACCCTAAGTCTAGAGGTGCCCTAGCCTAAGCCTAGCCTTGCCCTAGCCTTAGGCTAGCTGAGCCCTAGCCTAAGCCTAAGCCTAGGGGTGCCCTAGCCTATGCCTAGGGATGCCCTAGCCTAAGCCTAGGGGTGCCCTAGACTAAGCCTAGAGGTGCCATAGCCTTAGCCTAGAGGAGCCCTAGCCTTAGCCTAAGCCTAGGTGTGCCCTAGCCTAAGATTAGGGGTGCCCTAGCCTAAGCTGAGGGGTGCCCTAGCCTAAGCCTTGGGGTGCCCTATCCAAAGCCTAGGGCTGCCCTAGGGTTAGGCTAGGGGAACCCTAGCCTTAGCGTAACCCTAGGGGTGCCCTAGCCTAAGCCAAGGGGTGCCCTAGCCTAAGCCTAGGGGTGCCCTAAGCTAAGCCTAGGGGTGCCCTAACCTTAGGCGACGGGAGCCCTAGCCTTAGCCTAAGCCTGGGGTGCCCTAGCCTAAGAATAGGGGTGCCCTAGCCTAAGCTTAGGGGTGCCCTAGCGTAAGCCTAGGGGTGCCCTAGCCTAAGCCTAGGGGTGCCCTAGCCTATGCCTAGGGGTGCCCTAGCCTTAGGCTAGGGGAGCCCTAGCCTTAGCCTAAGCCTAGGGGTGCCCTAGCCTAATCCTAGTGGTGCCCTATCCTAAGCCTAGGGGTTCCCTAGCCTTAGGCTAGGGGAGCCCTAAACTTAGCCTAAGCCTAGGGGTGCCCTAGCCCAAGCTTAGGGGTGCCCTAGCCTAAGCCTTGGGGTACCCTAGCCTAAGCCTAGGGGTGCCCTAGCCAAAGCCTAGGCGTGCCCTAGCCTAAGCCAAGTGGTGCCCTACCCTAATCCTAGGAGTGCCCTACCCTAAGCCTAGGGGTGACCTAGCTTAAGCCTAGGCTTACCCTAGCCTTAGGCTAGCTGAGACCTAGCCTAAGCCTAAGCCTAGGGGTGCCCTAGCCTAAGCTTAGGGATGCCCTAGCCTAAGGCTAGGGGTGCCATAGCCTTAGACTAGAGGAGCCCTAGCCTTACCCTAAGCCTAGGGGTGCTTAGCCTAAGACTAGGGGTGCCCTAGCCTAAGCTTTGGGGTGCCCTAGCCTAAGCCTTGGGGTGCACTATCCTAAGCCTAGGGGTACCCTAGCCTAAGCCTAGGGGTGCCCTAACCTTAGATTAGGGGAGCCCAAACCTTAGCCTAAGCCTAGGGGTTCCCTAGCCCAAGCCTAGGGGTGCCCTAGCCTAAGACTAGGGGTGCCCTAGCCTAAGCCTAGTGGTGCCCTAGCCTTAGCCTAGTGTAGCCCTAGCCTTAGCCTAAGCCTAGGGGTGCCATAGCCTAAGCCTAGATGTGCCCTAGCCTAAGCCTAGGGGTGCCCTACCCTAAGCCTAGGGGTGCCCTACCCTAAGCCTAGGGATGCCCTAGCCTAAGGCAGGCTGAGCCCTAGCCTTATCCTAATCCTAGGGGTGCCCTATCCTAAGCCTAGGGGTGCCCTAGCCTAAGCCTAGGGGTGCCCTAGCCTAAGCCTAGGGGTGCCCTAGCCTTAGGCTAGGGGAGCCCTAGCCTTAGCCTAAGCCTAGGGGTGCCCTAGCCTAATCCTAGTGGTGCCCTATCCTAAGCCTAGGGGTTCCCTAGCCTTAGGCTAGGGGAGCCCTAAACTTAGCCTAAGCCTAGGGGTGCCCTAGCCCAAGCTTTGGGGTGCCCTAGCCTAAGCCTTGGGGTACCCTAGCCTAAGCCTAGGGGTGCCCTAGCCAAAGCCTAGGCGTGCCCTAGCCTAAGCCAAGGGGTGCCTTACCCTAATCCTAGGAGTGCCCTACCCTAAGCCTAGGGGTGACCTAGCTTAAGCCTAGGCTTACCCTAGCCTTAGGCTAGCTGAGCCCTAGCCTAAGCCTAAGCCTAGGGGTGCCCTAGCCTAAGTTTAGGGATGCCCTAGCCTAAGGCTAGGGGTTCCATAGCCTTAGGCTAGAGGAGCCCTAGCCTAAGCCTTGGGGTGCACTATCCTAAGCCTAGGCGTACCCTAGCCTAAGCCTAGGGGTGCCCTATCCTTAGATTAGGGGAGCCCTAACCTTAGCCTAAGCCTAGGGGTGCCCTAGCCCATGCCTAGTGGTGCCCTAGCCTAAGAATAGGGGTGCCCTAGCCTAAGCCTATTGGAGCCATAGCCTTAGCCTAAGCCTAGGGATGCCCTAGCATAAGCCTAGATGTGCCCTAGCCGAAGCCTAGGGGTGCCCTACCATAAGCCTAGGGGTGCCCTAGCCTAAGCCTAGGGGTGCCCTAGCCTTAGGCTAGCTGAGCCCTAGCCTTAGCCTAAGCCTAGGGGTGCCCTATCCTAAGCCTAGGGGTGCCCTATCCTAAGCCTAGGGGTGCCCTAGCCTAAGCCAAGGGGTGCCCTAGCCTATGCATAGGGGTGCCCTAGCCTTAGACTAGGGGGCCCTAGCCTTAGCCTAAACCTAGGGGTGCCCAGCATAAGACTAGTGGTGCCCTATCCTAGGCCTAGGGGAGCCCTAGGCTAAGCCTAGGGGTTACCTAGCCTTAGGCTAGGGGAACCCTAACCTTACCCTAAGCCTAGGGGTGCCCTAGCCCAAGCCTAGGGGTGCCCTAGCCTAAGCCTAGGGGTACCCTAGCCTAAGTCTAGGGGTGCCCTAGCCTAAGCCTAGGGGTGCCCTAGCCTAAGGCTAGGGGTGCCCTAGCCTTAGTCTAGTGGAGCCCTAGCCTTAGGCTAGGGGAACACTAGCCTTAGCCTAAGTCTAGGGGTGCCCTAGCCTAAGCCTAGGCATGCCCTAGCCTAAGCCGAGGGGTGCCCTACCCTAAGCCTAGGGGTGCCCTACCCTAAGTCTAGCGGTGCCCTAGCCTAAGCCTAGGGGTGCCATAGCCTTAGGCTAGAGGAGGCCTAGCCTTAGCCTAAGCTTAGGGGTGCACTAGCCTAAGACTAGGGGTGCCCTAGCCTAAGCTTTGGGGTGCCCTATCCTAAGCCAAGGGGTACCATAGCCTAAGCCTAGTGGTGCCCTAACCTTAGACTAGGGGAGCCCTAACCTTAGCCTAAGCCTAGGGGTGCCCTAGCCCAAGCCTAGGGGTGCCCTAGCCTAAGCCTAGGGGTGCCCTAGCCTAAGCCTAGGGGTGCCCTAGCCTAAACCTAGATTTGCCCCAGCCTAAGCCTAGGGGTGCACTACCCTAAGCCTAGGGGTGCCCTACCCTAAGCCTAGGGATGCCCTAGCCTAAGGCAGGCTGAGCCCTAGCCTTAGCCTAAGCCTAGGGGTGCCCTATCCTAAGCCTAGGGGTGCCCTAGCCTAAGCCTAGGGGTGCCCTAGCCTAAGCCAAGGGGTGCCCTAGCCTATGCATAGGGATGCCCTAGCCTTAGACTAGGGGAGCCCTAGCTTTAGCCTAAGCCTAGGGGTGCCCTAGCCTAAGACTAGGGGTGCCCTAGCCTAAGCTTAGGGGTGCCCTAGACTAAGCCTAGGGGTGCCCTAGCCTAAGAATAGGGGTGCCCTAGCCTAAGAATAGGGGTGCCCTAGCCTAACCTTAGGGGTTCCCTAGCGTAAGCCTAGGGGTGCCCTAGCCTAAGCCTAGGGGTGCCCTAGCCTAAGCCTAGGGGTACCCTAGCCTTAGGCTAGGGGAGCCCTAGCCTTAGCCTAAGCCTAGGGGTGCCCTAGCCTAATCCTAGTGGTGCCCTATCCTAAGCCTAGGGGTGCCCTAGCCTAAGCCAAGGGGCGCCTTAACCTTAGGCTAGGGGAGCCCTAACCTTAGCCTAAGCCTAGGGGTGCCCTAGCCCAAGCTTAGGGGTGCCCTAGCCTAAGCCTAGGGGTGCCCTAGCCTAAGGCTAGGGGTGCCCTAGCCTTAGTCTAGTGGAGCCCTAGCCTTAGGCTAGGGGAACACTAGCCTTAGCCTAAGCCTAGGGGTGCCCTAGCCTAAGCCTAGGCGTGCCCTAGCCTAAGGCTAGGGGTGCCCTAGCCTAAGCCTAGGGGTGCCATAGCCTTAGGCTAGAGGAGGCCTAGCCTTAGCCTAAGCCTAGGAGTGCTTAGCCTAAGACTAGGGCTGCCCTAGCCTTAGCTTAGGGGTGCCCTAGCCTAAGCCTTGGGGTGCCCTATCCTAAGCCTAGGGGTACCCTAGCCTAAGCCTAGGGGTGCCCTAACCTTAGATTAGGGGAACCCTAACCTTAGCCTAAGCCTAGGGGTGCCCTAGCCCAAGCCTAGGGGTGCCCTAGCCTAAGACTAGGGGTGCCCTAGCCTAAGCCTAGGGGTGCCCTAGCCTAAGCCTAGGGGTGCCCTAGCCTTAGGCTAGCTGAGCCCTAGCCTTAGCCTAAGCTTAGGGGTGCCCTATCCTAAGCCTAGGGGTGCCCTAGCCTAAGCCTAGGGGTGCCATAGCCTAAGCCAAGGGGTGCCCTAGACTATGCATAGGGGTGCCCTAGCCTTAGACTAGGGGAGCCCTAGCCTTAGCCTAAGCTTAGGGGTGCTCCAGCCTAAGCTTAGGGGTGCCCTATCATAAGCCTAGGGGTGCCGTAGCCTAAGCCTAGGGCTGCCCTAGCCTAAGCCTAGGGGTGCCCTAGCCTAAGCCTAGGGGTGCCCTAGCCTTAGGCTAGGGGAGCCCTAGCCTTAGCCTAAGCCTAGGGGTGCCCTAGCCTAATCCTAGTGGTGCCATATCCTAAGCATAGGGGTGCCCTAGCCTAAGCCTAGGGGTGCCCTAGCCCAAGCCTAGGGGTGCCCTTGCCTAAGCCTAGGGGTACCCCAGCCTAAGCCTAGGGGTTCCCTAGCCTAAGCCTAGGGGTGCCCTAGCCTATGGCTAGGGGTGCCCTAGCCTTAGTCTACTGGAGCCCTAGCCTTAGGCTAGGGGAACACTAGCCTTAGCCTAAGCCTAGGGGTGCCCTAGCCTAAGCCTTGGCGTGCCCTAGCCTAAGCCGAGGGGTGCCCTACCCTAAGCCTAGGGGTGCCCTACCCTAAGCCTAGGGGTGCCCTAGCTTAAGCCTAGGCTTTCCCTAGCCTTAGGCTAGCTGAGCCCTAGCCTAAGCCTAAGCCTAGGGGTGCCCTAGCCTAAGCTTAGGGATGCCCTAGCCTAAGGCTAGGGGTGCCCTAGCCTAAGCCTAGGGGTGCCATAGCCTTAGCCTAGAGGAGCCCTAGCCTTAGCCTAAGCCTAGGGGTGCTTAGCCTAAGACTAAGGGTGCCCTAGCCTAAGCTTAGGGGTGCCCTAGCCTAAGCCTTGGGGTGCACTATGCTAAGCCTAGGGGTACCCTAGCCTAAGCCTAGGGGTGCCCTAACCTTACATTAGGGGAGCCCTAACCTTAGCCTAAGCATAGGGGTGCCCTAGCCCAAGCCTAGGGGTGCCCTAGCCTAAGACTAGGGGTGCCCTAGCCTAAGCCTATTGGAGCCATAGACTTAGCCTAAGCCTAGGGATGCCCTAGCCTAAGCCTAGATGTGCCCTAGCCTAAACCTAGGGGTGCCCTACCCTAAGCCTAGGGGTGCCCTAGCCTAAGCCTAGGGGTGCCCTAGCCTTAGGCTAGCTGAGCCCTTGTCTTAGCCTAAGCCTAGGGGTGCCCTATCCTAAGCCTAGGGGTGCCCTAGCCTAAGCCTAGGGGTGCCCTAGCCTAAGCCAAGAGGTGCCCTAGCCTATGCATAGGGGTGCCCTAGCCTTAGACTAGGGGGCTCTAGCCTTAGCCTAAACCTAGGGGTGCCCTAGCATAAGACTAGTGGTGCCCTATCCTAGGCCTAGGGGTGCCCTAGCCTAAGCCTAGGGGTTACCTAGCCTTAGGCTCGGGGAACCCTAACCTTACCCTAAGCCTAGGGGTGCCCTAGCCCAAGCCTAGGGGTGCCATAGCCTAAGCGTAGGGGTACCCTAGCCTAAGCCTAGGGGTGCCCTAGCCTAAGCCTAGGGGTACCCTAGCCTAAGCCTAGGGGTGCCCTAGCCTAAGCCTAAGGGTGCCCTAGCCTTAGGCTAGGGGAGCCCTAGCCTTAGCCTAAGCCTAGGGGTGCCCTAGCCTAATCATAGTGGTGCCATATCCTAAGCCTAGGGGTGCCCTAGCCTAAGCCTAGGGGTGCCCTAGCCTTAGGCTAGGGGAGCCCTAACCTTAGCATAAGCCTAGGGGTGCCCTAGCCCAAGCCTAGGGGTGCCCTTGCCTAAGCCTAGGGGTACCCTAGCCTAAGCCTAGGGGTGCCCTAGCCTATGGCTAGGGGTGCCCTAGCCTTAGTCTACTGGAGCCCTAGCCTTAGGCTAGGGGAACACTAGCTTTAGCCTAAGCCTAGGGGTGCCCTAGCCTAAGCCTAGGCGTGCCCTATCCTAAGCCGAGGGGTGCCCTACCCTAATCCTAGGAGTGCCCTTCCCTAAGCCTAGGCGTGACCTAGCTTAAGCCTAGGCTTACCCTAGCCTTAGGCTAGCTGAGCCCTAGCCTAAGCCTAAGCCTAGGGGTGCCCTAGACTAAGCTTAGGGATGCCCTAGCCTAAGGCTAGGGGTGCCCTAGCCTAAGGCTAGGGGTGCCATAGCCTTAGGCTAGAGGAGCCCTAGCCTTAGCCTAAGCCTAGGGGTGCTTAGCCTAAGACTAAGGGTGTCCTAGCCTAAGCTTAGGGGTGCCCTAGCCTAAGCCTTGGGGTGCACTACCCTAAGCCTACGGGTACCCTAGCCTAAGCCTAGGGGTGCCCTAACTTTAGATTAGGGGAGCCCTAACCTTAGCCTAAGCCTAGGGGTGCCCTAGCCCAAGCGTAGGGGTGCCCTAGCCTAAGACTAGGGGTGCCCTAGCCTAAGGCTATTGGAGCCATAGCCTTAGCCTAAGCCTAGGATGCCCTAGCCTAAGCCTAGATGTGCCCTAGCCTAAGCCTAGGGGTGCCCTACCCTAAGCCTAGGCGTGCCCTAACCTAAGCCTAGGGGTGC
Organism: Tenrec ecaudatus; assembly: GCF_050624435.1. Classification (NCBI taxonomy): domain Eukaryota; kingdom Metazoa; phylum Chordata; class Mammalia; order Afrosoricida; family Tenrecidae; genus Tenrec; species Tenrec ecaudatus. The sequence goes on from NW_027459491.1 coordinate 1,034,726, forward strand.
CATAGCCTAAGCCTAGGGGTGCCCTAGCCTAAGCCTAGGGGTGCCCTAGCCTAAGCCTAGGGGTGCCCTAGCCTAAGCCTAGGGGTGCCCTAACCTTAGTCTAGTGGAGCCCTAGCCTTAGCCTAAGCCTAGGGGTGCCCTCGCCTAAGCCTAGATGTGCCCTAGCCTAAGCCTAGGGGTGCCCTACCCTAAGCCTAGGGGTGCCCTAGCCTAAGCCTAGGGATGCCCTAGCCTTAGGCTAGGGGAGCCCTAGCCTTATCCTAAGCCTAGGGGTGCCCTAGCTTAAGCTTAGGGGTGCCCTACCCTAAGCCTAGGGGTGCCCTAGCCTAAGCCTAGGGGTGCTCTAGCCTTAGGCTAGCTGAGCCCTTGCCTTAGCCTAAGCCTAGGAGTGCCCTAGCCTAAGCCTAGGGGTGCCCTACCCTAAGCCTAGGGGTGCCCTAACCTAAGCCTAGGGGTGCCCTAGCCTTACACTAGCTGAGCACTAGCCTTAGCCTAAGCCTAGGGGTGCCCTATCCTAAGCCTAGGGGTGCCCTAGCCTAAGCCTAGGGGTGCCCTAGCCTATGCCAAGGGGTGCCCTAGCCTATGCATAGGGGTGCCCTAGCCTTAGACTAGGGGGCCCTAGCCTTAGCCTAACCCTGGGGTGCCCTAGCCTAAGCCTAGGCGTGCCCTAGCCTAAGCCGAGGGGTGCCCTACCCTAAGCCTAAGAGTGCCCTACCATAAGCCTAGGGGTGCCCTAGCTTAAGCCTAGGCTTACCCTAGCCTTAGGCTAGCTGAGCCCTAGCCTAAGCCTAAGCCTAGGGGTGCCCTAGCCTAAGCTTAGGGATGCCCTAGCCTAAGGCTAGGGGTGCCCTAGCCTAAGCCTAGGGGTGCCATAGCCTTAGGCTAGAGGAGGCCTAGCCTTAGCCTATGCCTAGGAGTGCTTAGCCTAAGACTAGGGGTGCCCTAGCCTAAGCTTAGGGGTGCCCTAGCCTAAGCTTATGGGTGCCCTAGCCTAAGCCTTGGGGTGCCCTATCCTAAGCCTAGGGGTACCCTAGCCTAAGCCTAGGGGTGCCCTAACCTTAGATTAGGGGAGCCTTAACCTTAGCCTAAGCCTAGGGGTGCCCTAGCCCAAGCCTAGGGGTGCCCTAGCCTAAGACTAGGGGTGCCCTAGCCTAAGCCTAGGGGTGCCCTAGCCTTAGTCTAGTGGAGCCCTAGCCTTAGCCTAAGCCTAAGGATGCCCTAGCCTAAGCCTAGATGTGCCCTAGACTAAGCCTAGGGGTGCCCTGCCCTAAGCCTAGGGGTGCCCTAGCCTAAGCCTAGGGGTGCCCTAGCCTTAGGCTAGCTGAGCCCTAGCCTTAGCCTAAGATTAGGGGTGCCCTATCCTAAGCCTAGGGGTGCCATAGCCTAAGCCTAGGGGTGCCCTAGCCTAAGCCTAGGGGTGCCCTAGCCTAAGCCTAGGGGTGCCCTAGCCTAAGCCTAGGGGTGCCCTAACCTTAGTCTAGTGGAGCCCTAGCCTTAGCCTAAGCCTAGGGGTGCCCTCGCCTAAGCCTAGATGTGCCCTAGCCTAAGCCTAGGGGTGCCCTACCCTAAGCCTAGGAGTGCCCTAGCCTAAGCCTAGGGGTGCCCTAGCCTAAGCCTAGGGGTGCCCTAGCCTAAGCTTAGGGGTGCCCTAGCCTAAGCTTAGGGGTGCCCTAGCCTTAGCCTAGCTGAGCCCTAGCCTTAGCCTAAGCCGAGGGGTGCCCTAGCCTAAGCCTAGGGGTGCCCTAGCCTAAGCTTAGGGGTACCCTACCCTAAGCCTAGGGGTGCCCTAGCCTATGCTTAGGGGTGCCCTAGCCTAAGCCTACGGGTGCCCTAGCCTAAGCCTAGTGGTGCCTTAGCCTAAGCCTAGGTGTGCCCTAGCCTAACCCTAGGGGGGCCCTAGCTTTAGAGTAGGGGAGCACTAGCCTTAGCCTAAACCTAGGGGTGCCCTAGCCTAAGCCTAGGCGTGCCGTAGCCTAAGCCTAGGGTTGCCCTAGCCTTAGCCTAGGCGTGCCCTAGCCTAAGCATAGGGGTGCTCTAGCCTAAACCTAGGGGTGCCGTAGCCTTAGCTTAGGGGTGCCCTATCCTAAGCCTAAGGGTGCCCTAGCCTAAGCTTAGGGGTGCCCTAGCCTAAGCCTAGGGGTGCCCTAGCCTAAGCCTAGGGGTGCACTAGGCTAAGCCTAGGGGTGCCCTAGCCTCAGGCTAGGGGAGCCCTGGCCTTAACCTAAGCCTAGGGGTGCCCTAGCCTAATCCTAGTGGTGCCCTATCCTAAGCCTAGGGGTGCCCTAATCTAAGCCTAGGGGTGTCCTAGCCTTAGGTTAGGGGAGCCCTAGCATTAGCCTAAGCCTAGGGGTGTCCTAGCCTAAGCCGAGGGGTGTCCTACCCTAACCCTAGGGGTGCCCTACCCTAAGTCTAGAGGTGCCCTAGCCTAAGCCTAGCCTTGCCCTAGCCTTAGGCTAGCTGAGCCCTAGCCTAAGCCTAAGCCTAGGGGTGCCCTAGCCTATGCCTAGGGATGCCCTAGCCTAAGCCTAGGGGTGCCCTAGACTAAGCCTAGAGGTGCCATAGCCTTAGCCTAGAGGAGCCCTAGCCTTAGCCTAAGCCTAGGTGTGCCCTAGCCTAAGATTAGGGGTGCCCTAGCCTAAGCTGAGGGGTGCCCTAGCCTAAGCCTTGGGGTGCCCTATCCAAAGCCTAGGGCTGCCCTAGGGTTAGGCTAGGGGAACCCTAGCCTTAGCGTAACCCTAGGGGTGCCCTAGCCTAAGCCAAGGGGTGCCCTAGCCTAAGCCTAGGGGTGCCCTAAGCTAAGCCTAGGGGTGCCCTAACCTTAGGCGACGGGAGCCCTAGCCTTAGCCTAAGCCTTTGGGTGCCCTAGCCTAAGAATAGGGGTGCCCTAGCCTAAGCTTAGGGGTGCCCTAGCGTAAGCCTAGGGGTGCCCTAGCCTAAGCCTAGGGGTGCCCTAGCCTATGCCTAGGGGTGCCCTAGCCTTAGGCTAGGGGAGCCCTAGCCTTAGCCTAAGCCTAGGGGTGCCCTAGCCTAATCCTAGTGGTGCCCTATCCTAAGCCTAGGGGTTCCCTAGCCTTAGGCTAGGGGAGCCCTAAACTTAGCCTAAGCCTAGGGGTGCCCTAGCCCAAGCTTAGGGGTGCCCTAGCCTAAGCCTTGGGGTACCCTAGCCTAAGCCTAGGGGTGCCCTAGCCAAAGCCTAGGCGTGCCCTAGCCTAAGCCAAGTGGTGCCCTACCCTAATCCTAGGAGTGCCCTACCCTAAGCCTAGGGGTGACCTAGCTTAAGCCTAGGCTTACCCTAGCCTTAGGCTAGCTGAGCCCTAGCCTAAGCCTAAGCCTAGGGGTGCCCTAGCCTAAGCTTAGGGATGCCCTAGCCTAAGGCTAGGGGTGCCATAGCCTTAGACTAGAGGAGCCCTAGCCTTACCCTAAGCCTAGGGGTGCTTAGCCTAAGACTAGGGGTGCCCTAGCCTAAGCTTAGGGGTGCCCTAGCCTAAGCCTTGGGGTGCACTATCCTAAGCCTAGGGGTACCCTAGCCTAAGCCTAGGGGTGCCCTAACCTTAGATTAGGGGAGCCCAAACCTTAGCCTAAGCCTAGGGGTTCCCTAGCCCAAGCCTAGGGGTGCCCTAGCCTAAGACTAGGGGTGCCGTAGCCTAAGCCTAGTGGTGCCCTAGCCTTAGCCTAGTGTAGCCCTAGCCTTAGCCTAAGCCTAGGGGTGCCATAGCCTAAGCCTAGATGTGCCCTAGCCTAAGCCTAGGGGTGCCCTACCCTAAGCCTAGGGGTGCCCTACCCTAAGCCTAGGGATGCCCTAGCCTAAGGCAGGCTGAGCCCTAGCCTTATCCTAATCCTAGGGGTGCCCTATCCTAAGCCTAGGGGTGCCCTAGCCTAAGCCTAGGGGTGCCCTAGCCTAAGCCTAGGGGTGCCCTAGCCTTAGGCTAGGGGAGCCCTAGCCTTAGCCTAAGCCTAGGGGTGCCCTAGCCTAATCCTAGTGGTGCCCTATCCTAAGAATAGGGGTTCCCTAGCCTTAGGCTAGGGGAGCCCTAAACTTAGCCTAAGCCTAGGGGTGCCCTAGCCCAAGCTTTGGGGTGCCCTAGCCTAAGCCTTGGGGTACCCTAGCCTAAGCCTAGGGGTGCCCTAGCCAAAGCCTAGGCGTGCCCTAGCCTAAGCCAAGGGGTGCCTTACCCTAATCCTAGGAGTGCCCTACCCTAAGCCTAGGGGTGACCTAGCTTAAGCCTAGGCTTACCCTAGCCTTAGGCTAGCTGAGCCCTAGCCTAAGCCTAAGCCTAGGGGTGCCCTAGCCTAAGTTTAGGGATGCCCTAGCCTAAGGCTAGGGGTTCCATAGCCTTAGGCTAGAGGAGCCCTAGCCTAAGCCTTGGGGTGCACTATCCTAAGCCTAGGCGTACCCTAGCCTAAGCCTAGGGGTGCCCTATCCTTAGATTAGGGGAGCCCTAACCTTAGCCTAAGCCTAGGGGTGCCCTAGCCCATGCCTAGTGGTGCCCTAGCCTAAGAATAGGGGTGCCCTAGCCTAAGCCTATTGGAGCCATAGCCTTAGCCTAAGCCTAGGGATGCCCTAGCATAAGCCTAGATGTGCCCTAGCCGAAGCCTAGGGGTGCCCTACCATAAGCCTAGGGGTGCCCTAGCCTAAGCCTAGGGGTGCCCTAGCCTTAGGCTAGCTGAGCCCTAGCCTTAGCCTAAGCCTAGGGGTGCCCTATCCTAAGCCTAGGGGTGCCCTATCCTAAGCCTAGGGGTGCCCTAGCCTAAGCCAAGGGGTGCCCTAGCCTATGCATAGGGGTGCCCTAGCCTTAGACTAGGGGGCCCTAGCCTTAGCCTAAACCTAGGGGTGCCCAGCATAAGACTAGTGGTGCCCTATCCTAGGCCTAGGGGTGCCCTAGGCTAAGCCTAGGGGTTACCTAGCCTTAGGCTAGGGGAACCCTAACCTTACCCTAAGCCTAGGGGTGCCCTAGCCCAAGCCTAGGGGTGCCCTAGCCTAAGCCTAGGGGTACCCTAGCCTAAGTCTAGGGGTGCCCTAGCCTAAGCCTAGGGGTGCCCTAGCCTAAGGCTAGGGTTGCCCTAGCCTTAGTCTAGTGGAGCCCTAGCCTTAGGCTAGGGGAACACTAGCCTTAGCCTAAGTCTAGGGGTGCCCTAGCCTAAGCCTAGGCATGCCCTAGCCTAAGCCGAGGGGTGCCCTACCCTAAGCCTAGGGGTGCCCTACCCTAAGTCTAGCGGTGCCCTAGCCTAAGCCTAGGGGTGCCATAGCCTTAGGCTAGAGGAGGCCTAGCCTTAGCCTAAGCTTAGGGGTGCACTAGCCTAAGACTAGGGGTGCCCTAGCCTAAGCTTTGGGGTGCCCTATCCTAAGCCAAGGGGTACCATAGCCTAAGCCTAGTGGTGCCCTAACCTTAGACTAGGGGAGCCCTAACCTTAGCCTAAGCCTAGGGGTGCCCTAGCCCAAGCCTAGGGGTGCCCTAGCCTAAGCCTAGGGGTGCCCTAGCCTAAGCCTAGGGGTGCCCTAGCCTAAACCTAGATTTGCCCCAGCCTAAGCCTAGGGGTGCACTACCCTAAGCCTAGGGGTGCCCTACCCTAAGCCTAGGGATGCCCTAGCCTAAGGCAGGCTGAGCCCTAGCCTTAGCCTAAGCCTAGGGGTGCCCTATCCTAAGCCTAGGGGTGCCCTAGCCTAAGCCTAGGGGTGCCCTAGCCTAAGCCAAGGGGTGCCCTAGCCTATGCATAGGGATGCCCTAGCCTTAGACTAGGGGAGCCCTAGCTTTAGCCTAAGCCTAGGGGTGCCCTAGCCTAAGACTAGGGGTGCCCTAGCCTAAGCTTAGGGGTGCCCTAGACTAAGCCTAGGGGTGCCCTAGCCTAAGAATAGGGGTGCCCTAGCCTAAGAATAGGGGTGCCCTAGCCTAACCTTAGGGGTTCCCTAGCGTAAGCCTAGGGGTGCCCTAGCCTAAGCCTAGGGGTGCCCTAGCCTAAGCCTAGGGGTACCCTAGCCTTAGGCTAGGGGAGCCCTAGCCTTAGCCTAAGCCTAGGGGTGCCCTAGCCTAATCCTAGTGGTGCCCTATCCTAAGCCTAGGGGTGCCCTAGCCTAAGCCAAGGGGCGCCTTAACCTTAGGCTAGGGGAGCCCTAACCTTAGCCTAAGCCTAGGGGTGCCCTAGCCCAAGCTTAGGGGTGCCCTAGCCTAAGCCTAGGGGTGCCCTAGCCTAAGGCTAGGGGTGCCCTAGCCTTAGTCTAGTGGAGCCCTAGCCTTAGGCTAGGGGAACACTAGCCTTAGCCTAAGCCTAGGGGTGCCCTAGCCTAAGCCTAGGCGTGCCCTAGCCTAAGGCTAGGGGTGCCCTAGCCTAAGCCTAGGGGTGCCATAGCCTTAGGCTAGAGGAGGCCTAGCCTTAGCCTAAGCCTAGGAGTGCTTAGCCTAAGACTAGGGCTGCCCTAGCCTTAGCTTAGGGGTGCCCTAGCCTAAGCCTTGGGGTGCCCTATCCTAAGCCTAGGGGTACCCTAGCCTAAGCCTAGGGGTGCCCTAACCTTAGATTAGGGGAACCCTAACCTTAGCCTAAGCCTAGGGGTGCCCTAGCCCAAGCCTAGGGGTGCCCTAGCCTAAGACTAGGGGTGCCCTAGCCTAAGCCTAGGGGTGCCCTAGCCTAAGCCTAGGGGTGCCCTAGCCTTAGGCTAGCTGAGCCCTAGCCTTAGCCTAAGCTTAGGGGTGCCCTATCCTAAGCCTAGGGGTGCCCTAGCCTAAGCCTAGGGGTGCCATAGCCTAAGCCAAGGGGTGCCCTAGACTATGCATAGGGGTGCCCTAGCCTTAGACTAGGGGAGCCCTAGCCTTAGCCTAAGCTTAGGGGTGCTCCAGCCTAAGCTTAGGGGTGCCCTATCATAAGCCTAGGGGTGCCGTAGCCTAAGCCTAGGGCTGCCCTAGCCTAAGCCTAGGGGTGCCCTAGCCTAAGCCTAGGGGTGCCCTAGCCTTAGGCTAGGGGAGCCCTAGCCTTAGCCTAAGCCTAGGGGTGCCCTAGCCTAATCCTAGTGGTGCCATATCCTAAGCATAGGGGTGCCCTAGCCTAAGCCTAGGGGTGCCCTAGCCCAAGCCTAGGGGTGCCCTTGCCTAAGCCTAGGGGTACCCCAGCCTAAGCCTAGGGGTTCCCTAGCCTAAGCCTAGGGGTGCCCTAGCCTATGGCTAGGGGTGCCCTAGCCTTAGTCTACTGGAGCCCTAGCCTTAGGCTAGGGGAACACTAGCCTTAGCCTAAGCCTAGGGGTGCCCTAGCCTAAGCCTAGGCGTGCCCTAGCCTAAGCCGAGGGGTGCCCTACCCTAAGCCTAGGGGTGCCCTACCCTAAGCCTAGGGGTGCCCTAGCTTAAGCCTAGGCTTTCCCTAGCCTTAGGCTAGCTGAGCCCTAGCCTAAGCCTAAGCCTAGGGGTGCCCTAGCCTAAGCTTAGGGATGCCCTAGCCTAAGGCTAGGGGTGCCCTAGCCTAAGCCTAGGGGTGCCATAGCCTTAGCCTAGAGGAGCCCTAGCCTTAGCCTAAGCCTAGGGGTGCTTAGCCTAAGACTAAGGGTGCCCTAGCCTAAGCTTAGGGGTGCCCTAGCCTAAGCCTTGGGGTGCACTATGCTAAGCCTAGGGGTACCCTAGCCTAAGCCTAGGGGTGCCCTAACCTTACATTAGGGGAGCCCTAACCTTAGCCTAAGCATAGGGGTGCCCTAGCCCAAGCCTAGGGGTGCCCTAGCCTAAGACTAGGGGTGCCCTAGCCTAAGCCTATTGGAGCCATAGACTTAGCCTAAGCCTAGGGATGCCCTAGCCTAAGCCTAGATGTGCCCTAGCCTAAACCTAGGCGTGCCCTACCCTAAGCCTAGGGGTGCCCTAGCCTAAGCCTAGGGGTGCCCTAGCCTTAGGCTAGCTGAGCCCTTGTCTTAGCCTAAGCCTAGGGGTGCCCTATCCTAAGCCTAGGGGTGCCCTAGCCTAAGCCTAGGGGTGCCCTAGCCTAAGCCAAGAGGTGCCCTAGCCTATGCATAGGGGTGCCCTAGCCTTAGACTAGGGGGCTCTAGCCTTAGCCTAAACCTAGGGGTGCCCTAGCATAAGACTAGTGGTGCCCTATCCTAGGCCTAGGGGTGCCCTAGCCTAAGCCTAGGGGTTACCTAGCCTTAGGCTCGGGGAACCCTAACCTTACCCTAAGCCTAGGGGTGCCCTAGCCCAAGCCTAGGGGTGCCATAGCCTAAGCGTAGGGGTACCCTAGCCTAAGCCTAGGGGTGCCCTAGCCTAAGCCTAGGGGTACCCTAGCCTAAGGCTAGGGGTGCCCTAGCCTTAGTCTAGTGGAGCCCTAGCCTTAGGCTAGGGGAACACTAGCCTTAGCCTAAGCCTAGGGGTGCCCTAGCCTAAGCCTAGGCATGCCCTAGCCTAAGCCGAGGGGTGCCCTACCCTAAGCCTAGGGGTGCCCTACCCTAAGCCTAGGGGTGCCCTAGCTTAAGCCTAGGCTTACCCTAGCCTTAGGCTAGCTGAGCCCTAGCCTAAGCCCAAGCCTAGGGGTGCACTAGCCTAAGCTTAGGGATGCCCTAGCCTAAGGCTAGGGGTGCCCTAGCCTAAGCCTAGGGGTGCCATAGCCTTAGGCTAGAGGAGGCCTAGCCTTAGCCTAAGCCTAGTGGTGCCCTAACCTTAGATTAGGGGAGCCCTAACATTAGCCTAAGCCTAGGGGTGCCCTAGCCCAAGCCTAGGGGTGCCCTAGCCTAAGCCTATGGGTGCACTAGCCTAAGCCTAGGGGTGCCCTAGCCTAAGCCTAGTGGTGCCCTACCCTAAGCCTAGGGGTGCCCTACCCTAAGCCTAGGGATGCCCTAGCCTAAGGCAGGTGGAGCCCTAGCCTTAGCCTAAGCCTAGGGGTGCCCTATCCTAAGCCTAGGGGTGCCCTAGCCTAAGCCTAGGGGTGCCCTAGCCTAAGCCAAGGGGTGCCCTAGCCTATGCATAGGGGTGCCCTAGCCTTAGGCTAGGGGAGCCCTAGCCTTAGCCTAAGCCTAGGGGTGCCCTAGCCTAAGGCAGGTGGAGCCCTAGCCTTAGCCTAAGCCTAGGGGTGCCCTATCCTAAGCCTAGTGGTGCCCTATCCTAAGCCTAGGGGTGCCCTAGCCTAAGCCAAGGGGTGCCCTAGCCTTAGGCTAGGGGAGCCCTCACCTTAGCCTAAGCCTAGGGGTGCCCTAGCCCAAGCTTAGGGGTGCCCTAGCCTAAGCCTAGTGGTACCCTAGCCTAAGCCTAGGGGTGCCCTAGCCTAAGCCTAGGGGAGCCCTAGCCTAAGGCTAGGGGTGCCCTAGCCTTAGTCTAGTGGAGCCCTAGCCTTAGGCTAGCTGAGCCCTAGCCTAAGCCTAAGCCTAGGGGTGCCCTAGCCTAAGCCTAGGCGTGCCCTAGCCTAAGCCGAGGGGTGCCCTACCCTAAGCCTAGGAGTGCCCTACCCTAAGCCTAGGGGTGCCCTAGCTTAAGCCTAGGCTTACCCTAGCCTTAGGCTAGCTGAGCCCTAGCCTAAGCCTAAGCCTAGGGGTGCCCTAACCTAAGCTTAGGGATGCCCTAGCCTAAGGCTAGGGGTGCCCTAGCCTAAGCCTAGGGGTGCCATAGCCTTAGGCCAGAGGAGGCCTAGGCTTAGCCTAAGCCTAAGAGTGCTTAGCCTAAGACTAGGGGTGCCCTAGCCTAAGCTTACGGGTGCCCTAGCCTAAGCCTTGGGGTGCCTTATCCTAAGCCTAGGGGTACCCTCGCCTATGCCTAGGGGTGCCCTAACCTTAGATAAGGGGAGCCCTAACCTTAGCCTAAGCCTAGGGGTGCCCTAGCCAAAGCCTAGGGGTGCCCTAGCCTAAGACTAGGGGTGCTCTAGCCTAAGCCTAGGGGTGCCCTAGCCTTACTCTAGTGGAGCCCAAGCCTTAGCCTAAGCCTAGGGATGCCCTAGCCTAAGCCTAGATGTGCCCTAGCCTAAGCCTAGGGGTGCCCTACCCTAAGCCTAGGGGTGCCCTAGCCTAAGCCTAGGGGTGCCCTAGCCTAAGCCTAAGCGTAGGGGTGCCCTAGCATAAGATTAGGGGTGCCCTAGCCTAAGCTTAGGGGTGCTCCAGCCTAAGCATAGGGGTGCCCTATCGTAAGCCTAGGGGTGCCCTAGCCTAAGCCTAGGGGTACCCTAGCCTAAGCCTATGGGTGCCCTAGCCTAAGCCTAAGGGTGCCCTAGCCTTAGGCTAGGGGAGCCCTAGCCTTAGCCTAAGCCTAGGGGTGCCCTAGCCTAATCATAGTGGTGCCATATCCTAAGCCTAGGGGTGCCCTAGCCTAAGCCTAGGGGTGCCCTAGCCTTAGGCTAGGGGAGCCCTAACCTTAGCATAAGCCTAGGGGTGCCCTAGCCCAAGCCTAGGGGTGCCCTTGCCTAAGCCTAGGGGTACCCTAGCCTAAGCCTAGGGGTGCCCTAGCCTATGGCTAGGGGTGCCCTAGCCTTAGTCTACTGGAGCCCTAGCCTTAGGCTAGGGGAACACTAGCTTTAGCCTAAGCCTAGGGGTGCCCTAGCCTAAGCCTAGGCGTGCCCTAGCCTAAGCCGAGGGGTGCCCTACCCTAATCCTAGGAGTGCCCTTCCCTAAGCCTAGGCGTGACCTAGCTTAAGCCTAGGCTTACCCTAGCCTTAGGCTAGCTGAGCCCTAGCCTAAGCCTAAGCCTAGGGGTGCCCTAGACTAAGCTTAGGGATGCCCTAGCCTAAGGCTAGGGGTGCCCTAGCCTAAGGCTAGGGGTGCCATAGCCTTAGGCTAGAGGAGCCCTAGCCTTAGCCTAAGCCTAGGGGTGCTTAGCCTAAGACTAAGGGTGTCCTAGCCTAAGCTTAGGGGTGCCCTAGCCTAAGCCTTGGGGTGCACTACCCTAAGCCTACGGGTACCCTAGCCTAAGCCTAGGGGTGCCCTAACTTTAGATTAGGGGAGCCCTAACCTTAGCCTAAGCCTAGGGGTGCCCTAGCCCAAGCGTAGGGGTGCCCTAGCCTAAGACTAGGGGTGCCCTAGCCTAAGGCTATTGGAGCCATAGCCTTAGCCTAAGCCTAGGATGCCCTAGCCTAAGCCTAGATGTGCCCTAGCCTAAGCCTAGGGGTGCCCTACCCTAAGCCTAGGGGTGCCCTAACCTAAGCCTAGGGGTGCCATAGCCTAAGCCTAGGGGTGCCCTAGCCTAAGCCTAGGGGTGCCCTAGCCTAAGCCTAGGGGTGCCCTAGCCTAAGCCTAGGGGTGCCCTAACCTTAGTCTAGTGGAGCCCTAGCCTTAGCCTAAGCCTAGGGGTGCCCTCGCCTAAGCCTAGATGTGCCCTAGCCTAAGCCTAGGGGTGCCCTACCCTAAGCCTAGGGGTGCCCTAGCCTAAGCCTAGGGATGCCCTAGCCTTAGGCTAGGGGAGCCCTAGCCTTATCCTAAGCCTAGGGGTGCCCTAGCTTAAGCTTAGGGGTGCCCTACCCTAAGCCTAGGGGTGCCCTAGCCTAAGCCTAGGGGTGCTCTAGCCTTAGGCTAGCTGAGCCCTTGCCTTAGCCTAAGCCTAGGAGTGCCCTAGCCTAAGCCTAGGGGTGCCCTACCCTAAGCCTAGGGGTGCCCTAACCTAAGCCTAGGGGTGCCCTAGCCTTAGACTAGCTGAGCACTAGCCTTAGCCTAAGCCTAGGGGTGCCCTATCCTAAGCCTAGGGGTGCCCTAGCCTAAGCCTAGGGGTGCCCTAGCCTATGCCAAGGGGTGCCCTAGCCTATGCATAGGGGTGCCCTAGCCTTAGACTAGGGGGCCCTAGCCTTAGCCTAAGCCTGGGGTGCCCTAGCCTAAGCCTAGGCGTGCCCTAGCCTAAGCCGAGGGGTGCCCTACCCTAAGCCTAAGAGTGCCCTACCATAAGCCTAGGGGTGCCCTAGCTTAAACCTAGGCTTACCCTAGCCTTAGGCTAGCTGAGCCCTAGCCTAAGCCTAAGCCTAGGGGTGCCCTAGCCTAAGCTTAGGGATGCCCTAGCCTAAGGCTAGGGGTGCCCTAGCCTAAGCCTAGGGGTGCCATAGCCTTAGGCTAGAGGAGGCCTAGCCTTAGCCTATGCCTAGGAGTGCTTAGCCTAAGACTAGGGGTGCCCTAGCCTAAGCTTAGGGGTGCCCTAGCCTAAGCTTATGGGTGCCCTAGCCTAAGCCTTGGGGTGCCCTATCCTAAGCCTAGGGGTACCCTAGCCTAAGCCTAGGGGTGCCCTAACCTTAGATTAGGGGAGCCTTAACCTTAGCCTAAGCCTAGGGGTGCCCTAGCCCAAGCCTAGGGGTGCCCTAGCCTAAGACTAGGGGTGCCCTAGCCTAAGCCTAGGGGTGCCCTAGCCTTAGTCTAGTGGAGCCCTAGCCTTAGCCTAAGCCTAAGGATGCCCTAGCCTAAGCCTAGATGTGCCCTAGACTAAGCCTAGGGGTGCCCTGCCCTAAGCCTAGGGGTGCCCTAGCCTAAGCCTAGGGGTGCCCTAGCCTTAGGCTAGCTGAGCCCTAGCCTTAGCCTAAGATTAGGGGTGCCCTATCCTAAGCCTAGGGGTGCCATAGCCTAAGCCTAGGGGTGCCCTAGCCTAAGCCTAGGGGTGCCCTAGCCTAAGCCTAGGGGTGCCCTAGCCTAAGCCTAGGGGTGCCCTAGCCTAAGCCTAGGGGTGCCCTAACCTTAGTCTAGTGGAGCCCTAGCCTTAGCCTAAGCCTAGGGGTGCCCTCGCCTAAGCCTAGATGTGCCCTAGCCTAAGCCTAGGGGTGCCCTACCCTAAGCCTAGGAGTGCCCTAGCCTAAGCCTAGGGGTGCCCTAGCCTAAGCCTAGGGGTGCCCTAGCCTAAGCTTAGGGGTGCCCTAGCCTAAGCTTAGGGGTGCCCTAGCCTTAGCCTAGCTGAGCCCTAGCATTAGCCTAAGCCGAGGGGTGCCCTAGCCTAAGCCTAGGGGTGCCCTAGCCTAAGCTTAGGGGTACCCTACCCTAAGCCTAGGGGTGCCCTAGCCTATGCTTAGGGGTGCCCTAGCCTAAGCCTACGGGTGCCCTAGCCTAAGCCAGTGGTGCCTTAGCCTAAGCCTAGGGGTGCCCTAGCCTAACCCTAGGGGGGCCCTAGCCTTAGAGTAGGGGAGCACTAGCCTTAGCCTAAACCTAGGGGTGCCCTAGCCTAAGCCTAGGCGTGCCGTAGCCTAAGCCTAGGGTTGCCCTAGCCTTAGCCTAGGCGTGCCCTAGCCTAAGCCTAGGGGTGCTCTAGCCTAAACCTAGGGGTGCCGTAGCCTTAGCTTAGGGGTGCCCTATCCTAAGCCTAAGGGTGCCCTAGCCTAAGCTTAGGGGTGCCCTAGCCTAAGCCTAAGGGTGCCCTAGCCTAAGCCTAGTGGTCCCCTAGCCTTAGGCTAGGGGTGCCCTAGCCTTAGCCTAAGCCTAGGGGTGCCCTAGCCTAAGCCTAGGGGTCCCCTAGCCTAAGCCTAGGGGTGCCCTAGGTTTAGGCTAGGGGAGCCCTACCCTTAGCCTAATCCTAGGGGTGCCCTTGCCTAAGCCTAGGAGTGCCTTAGCCAAAGCCTAGGGGTGCCCTAGCCTTAGGATAGGGCAGCCCTAGCCTTAACCTAAGCCTACAGGTGCCCTAGCTTAAGCCTAGGGGTGCCCTAGCCTAAGCCTAGGGGTTCCCTAACCTTAGGCTAGGGGAGCCCTAGCCTTAGCCTAAGCCTATGGGTGCCCTAGCCTCAGCCTAGGGGTGCCCTAGCCTAAGCCTAGGAGTGCCATAGCCTAAGCCGAAGGGTGCCCTAGCCTAAGCCTAGTGGTGCCTTAACCTAAGCCTAGGGTTGACCTAGCCTTAGCCTAAGCCTACGGGTGCCCTAGCCTAAACCTAGGGGTTCTCTAGCCTAAGCCTAGTGTTGCCTTAGCCTAAGCCTAGGGGTGACCTAGCCTTAGCCTAAGCCTAGGGGTGCCTTATCCTAAGCCTAGTGGTCCCCTAGCCTTAGCCTAAGCCTAGGGGTGCCCTAGCCTAAGCCTTGAGGTGCCCTAGCCTAAGCCTACGGGTGCCCTAGCATAAGCCTAGGGGTGCCCCAGCCTAAGCCTAGGGGTGCCCTAGCCTAAGCCTAGGGGTGCCCAGGCCTTAGGATAGAAGAGCCCTATCCTTAGCCTAAGCCTAGGGGAGTCCTAGCCTAAGCCTAGTGGTGCCCTAGCCTAAGCCTAGGGGTGCCCTAGTCTAAGCCTATGGGTGCCCTAGCCTTAGTCTAGTGGAGCCCTAGCCTTAGCCTAAGCCTAAGGATGCCCTAACCTAAGCCTAGATGTGCCCTAGCCTAAGCCTAGGGGTGCCCTACCCTAAGCCTAAGGGTGCCCTAGCCTAAGCCTAGGGGTGCCCTAGACTTAGGCTAGCTGAGCCCTAGCCTTTGCCTAAGCTTAGGGGTGCCCTAGCATAAGACTAGGGGTGCCCTAGCCTAAGCTTAGGGGTGCCCAAGCCTAAGCCTAGGGGTGCCCTAGTCTAAGACTAGGGGTGCCCTAGCCTAAGCTTAGGGGTGCCCTAGCGTAAGCCTAGGGGTGCCCTAGCCTAAGCCTAGGGGTGCCCTAGCCTAAGCCTAGGGGTGCCCTAGCCTTAGGCTAGGGGAGCCCTAGCCGTAGCCTAAGCCTAGGGTGCCCTAGCCTAATCCTAGTGATGCCCTATCCTAAGCCTAGGGGTGCCCTAGCCTAAGCCTAGGGGTGCCCTAGACTTAGGCTAGGGGAGCCCTAACCTTAGCCTAAGCCTAGGGGTGCCCTAGCCTAAGCCTAGGGGTGCCCTAGCCTATGGCTAGGGGAGCCCTAGCCTTAGTCTAGTGGAGCCCTAGCCTTAGGCTAGGGGAACACTAGCCTTAGCCTAAGCCTAGGGGTGCCCTAGCCTAAGCCTAGGCGTGCCCTAGCCTAAGCCGAGGGGTGCCCTACCCTAAGCTTTGGGGTGCCCTACCCTAAGCCTAGGGGTGCCCTATCCTAAGACTAGGGGTGCCCTAGCCTAAGCTTAGGGGTGCCCTAGCCTAAGCCTTGGGGTGCCCTATCCTAAGCCTAGGGGTAACCTCCCCTAAGCGTAGTGGTGCCCTAACCTTAGACTAGGGGAGCCCTAACCTTAGCCTAAGCCTAGGGGTGCCCTAGCCCAAGCCTAGGGGTGCCCTAGCCTAAGCCTAGGGGTGCCCTACCCTAAGCCTAGGGGTGCCCTAGTCAAAGCCTAGGGGTGCCCTAGCCTTAGGCTAGGGGAGCCCTAGCCTTATCCTAAGCCTAGGGGTGCCCTAGCCTAAGCTTAGGGGTGCCCTACCCTAAGCCTAGGGGTGCCCTAGCCTAAGCCTAGGGTTGCTCTAGCCTTAGGCTAGATGAGCCCTTGCCTTAGCCTAAGCCTAGGAGTGCCCTAGCCTAAGCCTAGGGGGGCCCTAGCCTAAGCCTAAGGGTGCCCTAGCCTAAGCTTAGGGGTGCCCTAGCCTAAGCCTAGGGTGCCCTAGCCTAAGCTTAGGGATGCCCTACCCTAAGCCTAGGGGTGCCCTAGCCTATGCTTAGGGGTACCCTAGCCTAAGCCTACGGGTGCCCTAGCCTAAGCCTAGGGGTGCCCTAGCCTAAGCCTAGGGGTGCCCTAGCCTTAGGCTAGTGGGCCCTAGCCGTAGCCTAAGCCTAGGGGTGACCTAGCCTAAGTCTAGTGGTGTCCTAGCCTAAGCCTAAGGGTGCCCTAGCCTAAGCCTAGGTGTGCCCTAGCCTTAGACTAGGGGAGCCCTAGCCTTAGCCTAAGCCTATGGCTGCCCTAGCCTAATCCTAGGGGTGCCCTAGCCTAAGCCTAGGGGTGCCCTAGCCTAACCCTGGGGGTGCCCTAGCCTTAGGCTAGGGGAGCACTAGCCTTAGCCTAAGCCTAGGGGTGCCCTAGCCTAAGCCTAGGCGTGCCGTAGCCCAAGCCTAAGGGTGCCCTAGCCTTAGCCTAGGCGTGCCCTAGCCTAAGCCTAGGGGTGCCCTAGCCTAAACCTAGGGGTGCCGTAGCCTAAGCTTAGGGGTGCCCTATCCTAAGCCTAAGGGTGCCCTAGCCTAAGCTTAGGGGTTCCCTAGCCTAAGCCTAGGGGTGCCCTAGTCTTAGGATAGGGGAGACCTAGCCTTAGCCTAAGCCTACGGGTGCCCTAGCTTAAGCCTAGGGGTGCCTTAGCCTAAGCCTAGGGGTGTCCTAGCCTTAGGCTAGGGGAGCCCTAGCCATAGCCTAAGCCTAGGGGTGCCCTAGCCTAAGCCTAGGGGTCCCCTAGCCTAAGCCTAGGGGTGCCCTAGGTTTAGGCTAGGGGAGCCATAGCCTCAGCCTAATCCTAGGGGTGCCCTAGCCTAAGCCTAGGAGTGCCTTAGCCAAAGCCTAGGGGTGCCCTAGTTTTGGATAGGGGAGCCCTAGCCTTAACCTAAGCCTACTGGTGCCCTAGCTTAAGCCTAGGGGTGCCCTAGCCTAAGCCTAGGGGTTCCCTAGCCTTAGGCTAGGGGAGCCCTAGCCTTAGCCTAAGCCTATGGGTGCCCTAGCCTCAGCCTAGGGGTGCCCTAGCCTAAGCCTAGGAGTGCCATAGTCTAAGCCTAGGGGTGCCCTAGCCTAAGCCTAGTGGTGCCTTAACCTAAGCCTAGGGTTGTCCTAGCCTTAGCCTAAGACTAGGGGTGCCCTAGCCTAAGCCTAGGGGTGCCCTAGCCTAAGCCTCGTGGTGCCTTAGCCTAAGCCTAGGGGTGACCTAGCCTTAGCCTAAGCCTAGGGGTGCATTAGCCTAAGCCTAGGGGTCCTCTAGCCTTAGCGTAAGCCTAGGGGTGCCCTAGCCTAAGCCTAGGGGTGCCCTCGCCTAGCCTATGGGTGCCCTAGCATAAGCCTCGGGGTGCCCCAGCCTAAGCCTAGGGGTGCCCTAGCCTAAGCCTAGGGGTGCCCAGGCCATAGGATAGAAGAGCCCTAGCCTTAGCCTAAGCCTAGGGGTTCCCTAGCCTAAGCCTAGGGGTGCCATATCCTAAGCCTTGGGGTGCCCTAGCCTAAGCCTAGGGGTGCCCTAGCCTAAGCCTAGTGGTGCCCTAGCCTAAGCCTAGGGGTGCCCTATCCTAAGCCTAGGGGTGCCCTTGCCTTAGGCTAGGGGAGCCCTAACCTTAGCCTAAGCCTAGGGGTGCCCTAGCCTAAGCCTAGATGTGCCCTAGCCTAAGACTAGGGGTGACCTACCCTAAGCCTAGGGGTGCCCTACCCTAAGCCTAGGGGTGCCCAAGCCTAAGCCTAGGCTTGCCCTAGCCTTAGTCTAGCTGATCCCTAGCATAAGTGTAAGCCTAGGGGTGCCCTAGCCTAAGCCTAGGGGTGCCCTAGCCTAAGCCTAGATGTGCCCTACCCTAAGCCTAGTGGTGCCTTAGCCTAAGCCTAGGGGTGACCTAGCCTTACCCTAAGCCTAGGGGTGCCTTAGCCTAAGCCTAGGGGTGACCTAGCCTTAGCCTAAGCCTAGGGGTGCATTAGCCTAAGCCTAGGGGTCCCCTAGCCTTAGCCTAAGCCTAGGGGTGCCCTAGCCTAAGCCTAGGGGTGCCCTAGCCTAACTCTAGGCGTGCCCTAGCCTTAGGCTAGTGGAGCACTAGCCTTAGCCTATGCCTAGGGGTGCCCTAGCCTAAGCCTAGGCGTGCCCTAGGCTAAGCCTTGGGGTGCCCTAGCCTAAGCCTAGGGGTGCCCTGGCCTAAGCTTAGGGGTGCCCTAGCCTAAGCCTAAGGGTGCCCTAGCCTAAGCCTAGTGGTGCCCTAGCCTTAGGATAGGGGAGCCCTAGCCTTAGCCTAATTATAGGGGTGCCCTAGCCTAAGCCTATGAGTGCCCTAGCCAAAGCCTAGGGGTGCCCTAGTCTTAGGATAGGGGAGACCTAGCCTTAGCCTAAGCCTACGGGTGCCCTAGCTTAAGCCTAGGGGTGCCCTAGCCTAAGCCTAGGGGTGTCCTAGCCTTAGGCTAGGGGAGCCCTGGCCTTAGCCTAAGCCTATGGGTGCCTTAGCCTCAGCCTAGGGGTGCCCTAGCCTCAGCCTAGGGGTGCCCTAGCCTAAGCCTAAGAGTGCCCTAGCCTAAGCCTAGGGGTGCCCTAGCCTAAGCCTAATGGTGCCTTAGACTAAGCCTAGGGGTGACCTAGCCTTAGACTAAGCCTTGGGGTGCCCTAGCCTAAGCCTAAGGGTGCCCTAACCTAAGCCTAGGGTGCCCTTGCCTAAGCCTAGCGGTGCCTTAGCTTAAGCCTAGGGGTCCCCTAGCCTTAGCCTAAGCCTAGGGGTGCCTTGGCCTTAGCCTAGGAGTACCCTAACCTAAGCCTAGGGGTGCCCTAGCCTAAGCCTAGGGGTGCCCAGGCCTTAGGCTAGAGGAGCCCTAGCCTTAGCCTAATCCAAGGGGTGCCCTAGCCTACCACTAGGGGTGCGCTAGCCTTAGGCTAGGGGAGCACTACCATTAGCCTAAGCCTAGGGGTGACCTAGCCTAAGCCTAGGCGTGCCCTAGCCTAAGCCTAGGGGTGCCCTACCCTAAGCCTAGGGGTACCCTACCCTAAGCCTAGGAGGGCCAAGCCTAAGTCTAGGCTTGCCCTAGCCTTAGGCTAGCTGAGCCCTAGCCTAAGCCTAAGCCTAGGGGTGCCGTAACCTTAGGCTAGGGTAGCCCTAGCCTTAGCCTAAGCCTAGGGGTGTCCTAGCCTAAGCTTAGGGGTGCCCTACCCTAAGCCTAGGGTTGCCCTAGCCTAAGCCTAAGGGGGCCCTAGCCTAAGCCTAGGGGTGCCAAGGCCTTAGGGAAGAGGAGCCGTAGCCTTAGCCTAAGCCTATGGCTGCCCTAGCCTAAGCCTAGGGGTGCCCTAGCCTAAGCCTAGGGGTGCCCTAGCCTAACCCTAGGGGTGCCCTAGCCTTAGAGTAGGGGAGCACTAGCCTTAGCCTAAGCCTAGGGGTGCCCTAGCCTAAGCCTAGGCGTGCCCTAGCCTAAGCCTAGGGGTGCCCTAGCCTAAGCCTAGGGGTGCCCTAGCCTAAGCCTAGGGGTGCCCTAGCCTAAGCCTAGGGGTGCCTTAACCTAAGCTTAGGGGTGCCCTAGCCTAAGCTTAGGGGTGCCCAAGCCTAAGCCTACGGGTGCCCTAGCCTAAGCCTAGTGGTGCCCTAGCCTTAGGCTAGGGGAGCCCTAGCCTTAACCTAAGCCTACGGGTGCCCTAGGTTAAGCCTAGGGGTGCCCTAGCCTAAGCCTAGGGGTGCCCTAGGCTTAGGCTAGTGGAGCCCTAGCCTTAGCTTAAGCCTATGGGTGCCCTAGCCTCAGTTTAGGGGTGCCCTAGCCTAAGCCTAGGAGTGCCCTAGCCTAACCCTATGGGTGCCCTAGCCTAAGCCTAGTGGTGCCTTAACCTAAGCCTAGGGTTGACCTAGCCTTAGCTTAAGCCTAGGAGTGCCCTAGCCTAAGCCTAGGGGTGCACTAGCCTAAGCCTAGTGGTGCCTTAGCCTAAGCCTAAGGGTGACCTAGCCTTAGCCGAAGGCTAGGGGTGCCTTAGCCTAAGCCTAGGGGTCCCCTAGCCTTAGCGTAAGCCTAGGGGTGCCCTAGCCTAAGCCTAGGCGTGCCCTAGCCTAAGCCTTGAGGTGTCCTAGCCTAAGCCTAGGGGTGCCCTAGCCTAAGCCTAGGGGTGCCCAGGCCTTAGGATAGAGGAGCCCTAGCCTTAGCCTAAGCCTATGGCTGCCCTAGCCTAAGCCTAGGGGTGCCCTAGCCTAAGCCTAGGGGTGCCCTAGCCTAACCCTAGGGGTGCCCTAGCCTTACGCTAGGGGAGCACTAGCTTTGCCTTAGCCTAGGGGTGCCCAAGCCTAAGCCTAGGCGTGCCCTAGCCTAAGCCTAGGGGTACCCTACCCTAAGCCTAGGGGTGCCCTACCCTAAGCCTAGGAGTGCCCTATCCATAGGCTAGGGGATCCGTAGCATAAGCCTAAGCCTAGGGGTGCCCTAGCTTAAGCCTAGGGGTGGCATAGCCTAAGCCTAGGGGTGCACTAGCCTAAGCCTCGGGGTGCCCTAGCCTTAGGCTAGGGGAGCCCTAGCCTTAGCCTATGCCTAGGGGTGCCCTAGCCTAAGCCTAGGGGTCCCCTAGCCTTAGCCTAAGCCTAGGGGTACCCTGGCCTAAGCCTAGGAGTACCCTAACCTAAGCCTAGGGGTGCCCTAGCCTAAGCCTAGGGGTGCCCAAGCCTTAGGCTAGAGGAGCCCTAGCCTTAGCCTAAGCCAAGGGGTGCCCTAGCCTAACACTAGGGGTGCCCTAGCCTTAGGCTAGGGGAGCACTACCCTTAGCCTAAGCCTAGGGGTGCCCTAGCCTAAGCCTAGGCGTGCCCTAGCCTAAGCCTAGGGGTGCCCTACCCTAAGCCTAGGGGTGCCCTACCCTAAGCCTAGGGGGGCCAAGCCTAAGTCTAGGCTTGCCCTAGCCTTAGGCTAGCTGAGCCCTAGCCTAAGCCTAAGCCTAGGGGTGCCCTAGCCTTAGGCTAGGGGAGCCCTAGCCTTAGCCTAAGCCAAGGGGTGCCCTAGCCTAACACTAGGGGTGCCCTAGCCTTAGGCTAGGGGAGCACTACCCTTAGCCTAAGCCTAGGGGTGCCCTAGCCTAAGCCTAGGCGTGCCCTAGCCTAAGACTAGGGGTGCCCTACCCTAAGCCTAGGGGTGCCCTACCCTAAGCCTAGGGGGGCCAAGCCTAAGTCTAGGCTTGCCCTAGCCTTAGGCTAGCTGAGCCCTAGCCTAAGCCTAAGCCTAGGGGTGCCCTAGCCTTAGGCTAGGGGAGCCCTAGACTTAGCCTAAGCCTAGGGGTGTCCTAGCCTAAGCTTAGTGGTGCCCTACCCTAAGCCTAGGGTTGCCCTAGCCTAAGCCTAGGGGTGCCCTAGCCTAAGCCTAGGGGTGCCAAGGCCTTAGGCTAGAGGAGCCGTAGCCTTGGCCTAAGCCTATGGCTGCCTTAGCCTAAGCCTAGGGTGCCCTAGCCTAAGCCTAGGGGTGCCCTAGCCTAACCCTAGGGGTGCCCTAGCCTTAGGCTAGGGGAGCACTAGCCTTAGCCTAAGCCTAGGGGTGCCCTAGCCTAAGACTCGGGGTGCCCTAGCCTAAGCCTAGGGGTGCCCTAGCCTAAGCCTAGGGGTGCCGTAGCCTAAGCTTTGGGGTGCCCTAGCCTAAGCCTAGGGGTGCCCTAGCCTAAGCTTAGGGGTGCCCAAGCCTAAGCCTACGGGTGCCCTAGCCTAAGCCTAGTGGTGCCCTAGCCTTAGGCTAGGGGAGCCGTAGCCTTAACCTAAGCCTACGGGTGCCCTAGCTTATGCCTAGGGGTGCCCTAGCCTAAGCCTAGGGGTGCCCTAGCCTTAGGCTAGTGGAGCCCTTGCCTTAGCTTAAGCCTATGGGTGCCCTAGCCTCAGCTTAGGGGTGCCCTAGCCTAAGCATAGGAGTGCCCTAGCCTAAGCCTATGGGTGCCCTAGCCTAAGCCTAGTGGTGCCTTAACCTAAGCCTAGGGTTGACCTAGCCTTAGCCTAAGCCTAGTGGTGCCCTAGCCTAAGCCTAGGGGTGCCCTAGCCTAAGCCTAGTGGTTCCTCAGCCTAAGCCTAAAGGTGACCTAGCCTTAGCCGAAGCCTAGGGGTGCTTTGCCTAAGCCTAGGGGTCCCCTAGCCTTAGCGTAAGCCTAGGGGTGCCCTAGCCTAAGCCTAGGCGTGCCCTAGCCTAAGCCTTGAGGTGTCCTAGCCTAAGCCTAGGGGTGCCCTAGCCTAAACCTAGGGGTGCCCAGGTCTTAGGATAGAGGAGCCCTAGCCTTAGCCTAAGCCTATGGCTGCCCTAGCCTAAGCCTAGGGGTGCCCTAGCCTAAGCCTAGGGGTGCCCTAGCCTAACCCTAGGGGTGCCCTAGCCTTACGCTAGGGGAGCACTAGCTTTTCCTAAGCCTAGGGGTGCCCTAGCCTAAGCCTAGGCGTGCCCTAGCCTAAGCCTAGGGGTACCCTACCCTAAGCCTAGGGGTGCCCTACCCTAAGCCTAGGGGTGCCCTAGCCTAAGCCTAGGCTTGCCCTAGTCTTAGGCTAGCTGAGCCCTAGCCTAAGCCTAAGTCTAGGGGTGCCCTAGCCTAAGCCTAGGGGTGCCCTAGCCTAAGCCTAGGGGTGCCCTAGCCTAAGCTTAGGGGTGCCCTAGCCTAAGCCTAGGGGTGCCCTAGCCTTAGGCTAGGGGAGCCCTAGCCTTAGCCTAAGCCTAGGGGTGTCCTAGCCTAAGCCTAGGGGTGTCCTAGCCTAAGCCTAGGGGTGCCTTACCCTAAGCCTAGGGGTGCCCTAGCCTAAGCCTAGGCTTGCCCTAGCCTTAGGCTAGCTGAGCCCTAGCCAAAGCCTAAGCCTAGGGGTGCCCTAGCCTAAGCCAAGGGGTGCCCTAGTCTAAGCCTAGGGGTGCCCTAGCCTAAGCCTTGGGGTGCCCTAGCCTAAGCCTAGGGGTGCCATAGCCTTAGGCTAGAGTAGCCCTAGCCTTAGCCTAAGCCTAGGGGTGCGCTAGCCTAAGACTAGGGGTGCCCTCTCCTAAGCTTAGAGGTGCCCCCGCCTAAGCCTTGGGGTGCCCTATCCTAAGCCTAGGGGTGCCCTAGGGTTAGGCTAGGGTAGCCCTAGCCTTAGCCTAAGCCTAGGGGTGCCCTAGCCTAAGCATAGGGGTGCGCTAGCCTAAGCCTAGGGGTGCCCTAGTCTAAGCCTATGGGTGCCATAGCCTTAGGCTAGAGGAGCCCTAGCCTTAGCCTAAGCCTAGGGGTGCCCTAGCCTAAGCCTAGGGGTGCCCTAGCCTAAGCTTAGGGGTGCCCTAGCCTTAGGCTAGGAGAGCCCTACTCTTAGCCTAAGCCTAGGGGTGCCCTAGCCCAAGCCTAGGGGTGCCATATCCTAAGCCTAGTTGTGCCCTAGCCTAAGCCTAGGGGTGCCCTAGCCTAAGCATAGGGGTGCCCTAGACTTAGGCTAGCTGAGCCCTAGTCTTAGCCTAAGCCTAGTGGTGCCCTAGCCCAAGCCTAGGGGTGCCCTAGCCTAAGCTTAGGGGTGCCCTAGCCTAAGCCAAGGGGTGCCCTAACCTATGCCTAGGGGTGCCCTAGCCTTAGTCTAGGGGAGCCCTAGCCTTAGCCTAACCCTAGGTGTGCCCTAGCGTAAGACTAGGGGTGCCCTAGCCTAAGCTTAGGGGTGCCCTAGCGTAAGCCTCGGGATGCCCTAGCCTAAGCCTAGGGGTGCCCTAGCCTAAGCCTAGGGGTGCACTACCCTAAGCCTAGGGGTGCCCTAGCCTAATCCTAGGGGTTCTTTAGCCTTACGCTAGCTGAGCCCTTGCCTTAGACTAAGCCTAGGCTTGCCCTAGCCTAAGCCTAGGGGTGCCCTAGCCTAAGCATAGGGGTGCCCTAGCCTTAGGCTAGGGGAGTCCTAGCCTTAGCCTAAGCCTAGGGGTGCCCTACCCTAAGCCTAGGGGTGCCCTAGCCTAAGCCTTGGGCTGCCCTAGCCTAAGCTTAGGGGTGCTCTAGCCTAAGTCTAGGGGTGCCCTAGCCTTAGGCTAGGTGAGCCCTAGCCTTAGCATAAGCCTAGGGGTGCCCTAGCCAATTCCTAGGGGTGCCCTAGCCTAAGCCTAGAGGTGCCCTCGCCTTAGGCTTGTGGAGCCCTAACAATAGCGTAAGCCTAGGGGTTCCTTAGCCTAAGCCTAGGGGTGCCCTAGCCTAAGCCTAGGGGTGCCCTAGCCTAAACATAGGGGTGCCCTAGCCTTAGGCTAGGGGAGCCCTAGCCTTAGCCTAATCCTAGGGGTGCCCTAACCTAAGTCTAGGGGTGTCCTAGCCTAAGCCTACGGGTGCCCTACCCTAAGCCTAGGAGTGCCCTATCCATAGGCTAGGGGATCCGTAGCCTAAGCCTAAGCCTAGGGGTGCCCTAGCTTAAGCCTAGGGGTGCCATAGCCTAAGCCTAGGGGTGCACTATCCTAAGCCTCGGGGTGCCCTAGCCTTAGGCTAGGGGAGCCCTAACCTTAGCCTATGCCTAGGGGTGCCCTAGCCTAAGCCTCGGGTGCCCTAGCCAAAGCGTAGGGGTGCCCTAGCCTAAGCCTAGGGGTGCCCTAGCCTTAGCCTAGGGGTTCCCTAGCCAAAACCTAGGGGTGCCCTAGCCTAAGGATAGGGGTGCCCTAGCATTAGGT
Organism: Tenrec ecaudatus; assembly: GCF_050624435.1. Taxonomy (NCBI): domain Eukaryota; kingdom Metazoa; phylum Chordata; class Mammalia; order Afrosoricida; family Tenrecidae; genus Tenrec; species Tenrec ecaudatus. The sequence goes on from NW_027459491.1 coordinate 1,058,689, forward strand.
TGGGGAGCCCTAGCCTTAGCCTAAGCCAAGGGGTGCACTAGCATAAGCCTAGGGGTGCCCTAGCCTAAGCCTAGGGGTGCCCTAGCCTAAGCCTAGTGGTGCCTTAGACTAAGCCTAGGGGTGACCTAGCCTTAGACTAAGCCTTGGGGTGCCCTAGCCTAAGCCTAAGGGTGACCTAACCTAAGCCTATGGTGCCCTTGCCTAAGCCTAGGGGTGCCTTAGCCTAAGCCTAGGGGTCCCCTAGCCTTAGCCTAAGCCTAGGGGTGCCCTGGCCTAAGCCTAGGAGTACCCTAACCTAAGCCTAGGGGTGCCCTAGCCTAAGCCTAGGGGTGCCCAGGCCTTAGGCTAGAGGAGCCCTAGCCTTAGCCTAAGCCAAGGGGTGCCCTAGCCTAACACTAGGGGTGCCCTAGCCTTAGGCTAGGGGAGCACTACCCTTAGCCTAAGCCTAGGGGTGCCCTAGCCTAAGCCTAGGGGTGCCTTACCCTAAGCCTAGGGGGGCCAAGCCTAAGTCTAGGCTTGCCCTAGCCTTAGGCTAGCTGAGCCCTAGCCTTAGCCTAAGCCTAGGGGTGTCCTAGCCTAAGCTTAGTGGTGCCCTACCCTAAGCCTAGGGTTGCCCTAGCCTAAGCCTAGGGGTGCCCTAGCCTAAGCCTAGGGGTGCCAAGGCCTTAGGCTAGAGGAGCCGTAGCCTTAGCCTAACCCTATGGCTGCCCTAGCCTAAGCCTAGGGTGCCCTAGCCTAAGCCTAGGGGTGCCCTAGCCTAACCCTAGGGGTGCCCTAGCCTTAGGCTAGGGGAGCACTAGCCTTAGCCTAAGCCTAGGGGTGCCCTAGCCTAAGCCTAGGCGTGCCCTAGCCTAAGCCTAGGGGTGCCCTAGCCTAAGCCTAGGGGTGCCCTAGCCTAAGCCTAGGGGTGCCCTAGCCTAAGCCTAGGGGTGCCCTAGCCTAAGCCTAGGGGTGCCGTAGCCTAAGCTTTGGGGTGCCCTAGCCTAAGCCTAGGGGTGCCCTAGCCTAAGCTTAGTGGTGCCCAAGCCTAAGCCTACGGGTGCCCTAGCCTAAGCCTAGGGGTGCCCTAGCCTTAGGCTAGTGGAGCCCTAGCCTTAGCTTAAGCCTATGGGTGCCCTAGCCTCAGCTTAGGGGTGCCCTAGCCTAAGCCTAGGAGTGCCCTAGCCTAAGCCTATGGGTGCCCTAGCCTAAGCCTAGTGGTGCCTTAACCTAAGCCTAGGGTTGACCTAGCCTTAGCCTAAGCCTAGTGGTGCCCTAGCCTAAGCCTAGAGGTGCCCTAGCCTAAGCCTAGTGGTGCCTTAGCCTAAGCCTAAGGGTGACCTAGCCTTAGCCGAAGCCTAGGGGTGCCTTAGCCTAAGCCTAGGGGTCCCCTAGCCTTAGCGTAAGCCTACAGGTGCCCTAGCCTAACCCTAGGCGTGCCCTAGCCTAAGCCTTGAGGTGTCCTAGCCTAAGCCTAGGGGTGCACTAGCCTAAGCCTAGGGGTGCCCAGGCCTTAGGATAGAGGAGCCCTAGCCTTAGGCTAAGCCTATGGCTGCCCTAGCCTAAGCCTAGGGGTCCCTGGCCTAAGCCTAGGGGTACCCTAACCTAAACCTAGGGGTTCCCTAGCCTAAGCCTAGGGGTGCCCAGGCCTTAGGCTAGAGGAGCCCTAGCCTTAGCCTAAGCCAAGGGGTGCCCTAGCCTAACACTAGGGGTGCCCTAGCCTTAGGCTAGGGGAGCACTACCATTAGCCTAAGCATAGGGGTGCCCTAGCCTAAGCCTAGGCGTGCCCTAGCCTATGCCTAGGGGTGCCCTACCCTAAGCCTCGGGGTGACCTACCCTAAGCCTAGGGGCCCGAGCCTAAGTCTAGGCTTGCCCTAGCCTTAGGCTAGCTGAGCCCTAGCCTAAGCCTAAGCCTAGGGCTGCCCTAGCCTTAGGCTATGGGAGCCCTAGCCTTAGCCTAAGCCTAGGGGTGTCCTAGCCTAAGCTTAGGGGTGCCCTACCTTAAGCCTAGGGTTGCCCTAGCCTAAGCCTACGGGTGCCCTAGCCTAAGCCTAGGGGTGCCAAGGCCTTAGGCTAGAGGAGCCGTAGCCTTAGCCTAAGCCTATGGGTGTCCTAGCCTAAGCCTAGGGGTGTCCTAGCCTAAGCCTAGGGGTGCCCTACCCTAAGCCTAGGGGTGCCCTAGCCTAAGCCTAGGCTTGCCCTAGCTTTAGGCTAGCTGAGCCCTAGCCTAAGCCTAAGCCTAGGGGTGCCCTAGCCTAAGCCTAGGGGTGCCCTAGCCTAAGCCTAGGGGTGCCCTAGCCTAAGCCTAGGGGTGCCCTAGCCTAAGCCTAGGGGTGCCATAGCCTTAGGCTAGGGGAGCCCTAGCCTTAGCCTAAGCCTATGGGTGTCCTAGCCTAAGCCTAGGGGTGTCCTAGCCTAAGCCTAGGGGTGCCCTAGCCTAAGCCTTGGGGTGCCCTAGCCTAAACCTAGGGGTGCCATAGCCTTAGGCTAGAGTAGCCCTAGCCTTAGCCTAAGCCTAGGGGTGCGCTAGCCTAAGACTAGGGGTGCCCTATCCTAAGCTTAGAGGTGCCCCCGCCTAAGCCTTGGGGAGCCCTATCCTAAGCCTAGGGGTGCCCTAGTGTTAGGCTAGGGTAGCCCTAGCCTTAGCCTAAGCCTAGGGGTGCCCTAGCCTAAGCCTAGGGGTGCCCTAGCCTAAGCCTAGGGGTGCCCTAGTCTAAGCCTATGGGTGCCCTAGCCTTAGGCTAGGGGAGCCCTAGCCTTAGCCTAAGCCTAGGGGTGCCCTAGCCTAAGCTTAGGGGTGCCCTAGCCTAAGCTTAGGGGTGCCCGAGCCTTAGGCTAGGGGAGCCCTACCCTTAGCCTAAGACTAGGGGTGCCCTAGCCCAAGCCTAGGGGTGCCATAACCTAAGTCTAGTTGTGCCCTAGCCTAAGCCTAGGGGTGCCCTAGCCTAAGCCTAGGGGTGCCCTAGACTTAGGCTAGCTGAGCCCTAGACTTAGCCTAAGCCTAGGGGTGCCGTAGCCGAAGCCTAGGGGTGGCCTAGCCTAAGCTTAGGGGTGCCCTAGCCTAAGCCAAGGGGTGCCCTAACCTATGCCTAGGGGTGCCCTAGCCTTAGGCTAGGGGAGCCCTAGCCTTAGCCTAACCCTAGGTGTGCCCTAGCCTAAGACTAGGGGTGCCCTAGCCTAAGCTTAGGGGTGCCCTAGCGTAAGCCTCGAGATGCCCTAGCCTAAGCCTAGGGGTGCCCTAGACTAAGCCTAGGGGTGCACTACTCTAAGCCTAGGGGTGCCCTAGCCTAAGCCTAGGGGTTCTTTAGCCTTACGCTAGCTGAGCCCTTGCCTTAACCTAAGCCTAGGCTTGCCCTAGCCTAAGCCTAGGGGTGCCCTAGCCTAAGCATAGGGGTGCCTTAGCCTTAGGCTAGGGGAGTCCTAGCCTTAGCCTATGCCTAGGGGTGCCCTAGCCTAAGCCTCGGGTGCCCTAGTCAAAGCGTAGGGGTGCCCTAGCCTAAGCCTAGGGGTGCCCTAGCCTAAGGATAGGGGTTCCCTAGCATTAGGTTGGGGAGCCCTAGCCTTAGCCTAAGCCAAGAGGTGCACTAGCATAAGCCTAGGGGTGCCCTAAACTAAGCCTAGGGGTGCCCTAGCTTTAGGCTAGGGGTGCCCTAGCCAAATCCTTGGGGTGCCCTTGCCTAAGCATAGGGTGCCCTAGCCTTAGGCTCGGGGAGCCCTAGCCTTAGCCTAAGCTTTGGGGTGACCTAGCCTAAGCCTATGGGTGCCCCAGACTAAGCCTAGGGTTGCCCTAGCCTTAGGCTAGGGGATACCTAGCCTTAGCCTAGTCCTAGGGGTGCCCTAGACTAAGCCTAGGGGTGCCCTAGCCTAAGCCTATGGGTGCCCTAGCATTAGGCTAGGGGAGCCCTAAACTTAGCTAAGCCTAGGGGTGACCTAGCCTAAGCATAGGGGTGCCCTAGCCTTAGGCTAGGGGAGCCCTAGCCTTAGCCTAAGCCTAGGGGTGCCCTAGCCTAAGCCTAGGGGTGCCCTAGCCTAAGCTTAGGGCTGCCCTAGCCTAAGCTTAGGGGTGTCCTAGCCTAAGCCTAGGGGTGCCCTAGCCTAAACCTAGGGGTGCCCTAGCCTTAGGCTAGGGGAGCCCTAGCCTTAGCCTAATCCTAGGGGTGCCCTAGCCTTAGTCTAGCGGTGTCCTAGCCTAAGCCTACGGGTGCCCTAGCCTAAGCCTAAGAGTGCCCTATCCTTAGGCTATGGGATTCCTAGCCTAAGCCTAAGCCTAGGGGTTCCCTATCCTAAGCCTAGGTGTGCCCTATCCAAAGCCTAGGGGAGCCCTAGCCTTAGGCTAGGGGTTCCCTAGCCAAAACCTAGGGGTGCCCTAGCCTAAGGATAGGGGTGCCCTAAAATTAGCTTGGGGAGCCCTAGCCTTAGCCTAAACCTAGGGGTGCACTAGCATAAGCCTAGGGGTGCCCTAGCCTAAGCCTAGGGGTGCCTTAGCCTAAGCCTAGGGGTGCCCTAGCCTAAGCCTAGGGCTGCCCTAGCCTAAGCTTAGGGGTGCCCTAGCCTAAGCCTAGGGGTGCCCTAGCCTCAACCTAGGGGTGCCCTAGCCTTAGGCTAGGGGAGCCCTACCCTTAGCCTAATCCTAGGGGTGCTCTAGCCTAAGTCTAGGGGTGTCCTAGCCTAAGCCTACGGGTGCCCTAGCCTAAGGATAGGAGTGACCTATCCTTAGGCTATGGGATTCCTAGCCTGAGCCTAAGCCTAAGGGTGCCCTAGCCTAAGCCTAGGGGTGCCCTAGCCTTAGACTAGGGGAGCCCTAGATTTAGCCTAAGCCTAGGGGTGACCTAGCCTAAGCCTAGGCTTGCCCTAGCGTAAGCCTAGGGGTGCCCTAGCCTAAGCATAGGGGTGCCCTAGCCTTAAGCTTAGGGCAGCCCTAGCCTTAGCCAAAGCCTAGGGGTCCCCTAGCCAAAGCCTAGGGGTGCCCTAACCTAAGCCTAGAGGTGCCTTCCCCTTAGGCTTGGGGAGCCCTAAAAATAGCGTAAGCCTAGGGGAGCCTTAGCCTAAGCCTTGGTGTGCCCTAGCCTAAGCCTAGGGGTGCCATAGCCTAAGTCTAGGGGTGTCCTAGCCTAAGCCTCCGGGTGCCCTAGCCTATGCCTTGGGGTGCCCTAGCCTAAGCCTAGGGTGCCCTAGCCTAAGCCTAGGGGTTCCCTATCCTAAGCCTAGGGGTTCCCTAGCCAAAGCCTAGTGGTGCCCTAGCCTTAGGCTAGGGGAGCCCAAGTCTTAGCCTAATCCTACGGGTGCCCAAGCTTAAGCCTAGGGGTGCCCTAGCCTAAGCCTTGTTTGGCCTAGTCTTAGGCTAGGGGAGCCCTAGCCTTAGTCTAAGCCTAGGGGTTCCCTAGCCTAAGCCTAGGAGTTCCCTAGCCTAAGCCTAGGGGTGCCATAGCCTAAGCCTAGGGGTGCCCTAGCCTAAGCCTATGGGTGCCCTAGCCTTAGGCTAGGGGAGCCCTAGACTTAGCCTAAGCCTAGGGGTGACCTAGCCTAAGCCTAGGCTTGCCCTAGCCTAAGCCTAGGGGTGCCCTAGCCTAAGCATAGGGGTGCCCTAGCCTTAGGCTAGGGGAGCCCTAGCCTTAGCCTAAGCCTAGGGGTGCCCTAGCCTAAGCCTAGGGCTGCCCTAGCCTAAGCCTAGGGCTGACCTAGCCTAAGCTTAGGGGTGACCTAGCCTAAGCCTAGGGGTGCCCTAGCCTTAGGCTAGGTGAGCCCTATCCTTAGCCTAAGCCTAGGGGTGCCCTAGCCAAAGCCTAGGGGTGCCCTAACCTAAGCCTAGAGGTGCCTTCCCCTTAGGCTTGGGGAGCCCTAAAAATAGCGTAAGCCTAGTGGAGCCTTAGCCTAAGCCTTGGTGCACCCTAGCCTAAGCCTAGGGGTGCCATAGCCTAAGTCTAGGGGTGTCCTAGCCTAAGCCTCCGGGAGCCCTAGCCTATGCCTAGGGGTGCCCTAGCCTAAGCCTAGGGTGCCCTAGCCTAAGCCTAGGGTGCCCTAGCCTAAGCCTAGGGGTTCCCTATCCTAAGCCTAGGGGTTCCCTAGCCAAAGCCTAGTGGTGCCCTAGCCTTAGGCTAGGGGAGCCCTAGCCTTAGCCTAAGCCTACGGGTGCCCAAGCTTAAGCCTAGGGGTGCCCTAGCCTAAGCCTTGTGTTGCCCTAGCCTTAGGCTAGGGCAGCCCTAGCCTTAGCCTAAGCCTAGGTGTTCCCTAGCCTAAGCCTAGGAGTTCCCTAGCCTAAGCCTAGGGGTGCCATAGCGTAAGCCTAGGGGTGCCCTAGCCTAAGCCTATGGGTGCCCTAGCCTTAGGCTAGGGGAGCCCTAGCCTTAGCCTAAGCCTATGGGTGTCCTAGCCTAAGCCTAGGGGTGTCCTAGCCTAAGCCTAGGGGTGCCCTAGCCTAAGCCTTGGGGTGCCCTAGCCTAAACCTAGGGGTGCCATAGCCTTAGGCTAGAGTAGCCCTAGCCTTAGCCTAAGCCTAGGGGTGCGCTAGCCTAAGACTAGGGGTGCCCTATCCTAAGCTTAGAGGTGCCCCCGCCTAAGCCTTGGGGAGCCCTATCCTAAGCCTAGGGGTGCCCTAGTGTTAGGCTAGGGTAGCCCTAGCCTTAGCCTAAGCCTAGGGGTGCCCTAGCCTAAGCCTAGGGGTGCCCTAGCCTAAGCCTAGGGGTGCCCTAGTCTAAGCCTATGGGTGCCCTAGCCTTAGGCTAGGGGAGCCCTAGCCTTAGCCTAAGCCTAGGGGTGCCCTAGCCTAAGCTTAGGGGTGCCCTAGCCTAAGCTTAGGGGTGCCCGAGCCTTAGGCTAGGGGAGCCCTACCCTTAGCCTAAGACTAGGGGTGCCCTAGCCCAAGCCTAGGGGTGCCATAACCTAAGTCTAGTTGTGCCCTAGCCTAAGCCTAGGGGTGCCCTAGCCTAAGCCTAGGGGTGCCCTAGACTTAGGCTAGCTGAGCCCTAGACTTAGCCTAAGCCTAGGGGTGCCGTAGCCGAAGCCTAGGGGTGCCCTAGCCTAAGCTTAGGGGTGCCCTAGCCTAAGCCAAGGGGTGCCCTAACCTATGCCTAGGGGTGCCCTAGCCTTAGGCTAGGGGAGCCCTAGCCTTAGCCTAACCCTAGGTGTGCCCTAGCCTAAGACTAGGGGTGCCCTAGCCTAAGCTTAGGGGTGCCCTAGCGTAAGCCTCGAGATGCCCTAGCCTAAGCCTAGGGGTGCCCTAGACTAAGCCTAGGGGTGCACTACTCTAAGCCTAGGGGTGCCCTAGCCTAAGCCTAGGGGTTCTTTAGCCTTACGCTAGCTGAGCCCTTGCCTTAACCTAAGCCTAGGCTTGCCCTAGCCTAAGCCTAGGGGTGCCCTAGCCTAAGCATAGGGGTGCCTTAGCCTTAGGCTTGGGGAGCCCTAGCCTTAGCCTAAGCCTAGGGGTGCCTTAGCCTAAGCCTAGGGGTGCCCTAGCCTAAGCCTAGGGGTGCCTAGCCTAAACATAGGGGTGCCCTAGCCTTAGGCTAGGGGAGTCCTAGCCTTAGCCTATGCCTAGGGGTGCCCTAGCCTAAGCCTCGGGTGCCCTAGCCAAAGCGTAGGGGTGCCCTAGCCTAAGCCTAGGGGTGCCCTAGCCTAAGGATAGGGGTTCCCTAGCATTAGGTTGGGGAGCCCTAGCCTTAGCCTAAGCCAAGAGGTGCACTAGCATAAGCCTAGGGGTGCCCTAAACTAAGCCTAGGGGTGCCCTAGCTTTAGGCTAGGGGTGCCCTAGCCAAATCCTTGGGGTGCCCTTGCCTAAGCATAGGGTGCCCTAGCCTTAGGCTCGGGGAGCCCTAGCCTTAGCCTAAGCTTTGGGGTGACCTAGCCTAAGCCTATGGGTGCCCCAGACTAAGCCTAGGGTTGCCCTAGCCTTAGGCTAGGGGATACCTAGCCTTAGCCTAGTCCTAGGGGTGCCCTAGACTAAGCCTAGGGGTGCCCTAGCCTAAGCCTATGGGTGCCCTAGCATTAGGCTAGGGGAGCCCTAAACTTAGCTAAGCCTAGGGGTGGCCTAGCCTAAGCATAGGGGTGCCCTAGCCTTAGGCTAGGGGAGCCCTAGCCTTAGCCTAAGCCTAGGGGTGCCCTAGCCTAAGCCTAGGGGTGCCCTAGCCTAAGCTTAGGGCTGCCCTAGCCTAAGCTTAGGGGTGTCCTAGCCTAAGCCTAGGGGTGCCCTAGCCTAAACCTAGGGGTGCCCTAGCCTTAGGCTAGGGGAGCCCTAGCCTTAGCCTAATCCTAGGGGTGCCCTAGCCTTAGTCTAGCGGTGTCCTAGCCTAAGCCTACGGGTGCCCTAGCCTAAGCCTAAGAGTGCCCTATCCTTAGGCTATGGGATTCCTAGCCTAAGCCTAAGTCTAGGGGTGCCCTAGCTTAAGCCTAGGGGTGCCCTAGTCTAAGCCTAGGGGTGCCCTAGCCTAAGCCTAGGGGTTCCCTATCCTAAGCCTAGGTGTGCCCTATCCAAAGCCTAGGGGAGCCCTAGCCTTAGGCTAGGGGTTCCCTAGCCAAAACCTAGGGGTGCCCTAGCCTAAGGATAGGGGTGCCCTAAAATTAGCTTGGGGAGCCCTAGCCTTAGCCTAAACCTAGGGGTGCACTAGCATAAGCCTAGGGGTGCCCTAGCCTAAGCCTAGGGGTGCCTTAGCCTAAGCCTAGGGGTGCCCTAGCCTAAGCCTAGGGCTGCCCTAGCCTAAGCTTAGGGGTGCCCTAGCCTAAGCCTAGGGGTGCCCTAGCCTCAACCTAGGGGTGCCCTAGCCTTAGGCTAGGGGAGCCCTACCCTTAGCCTAATCCTAGGGGTGCTCTAGCCTAAGTCTAGGGGTGTCCTAGCCTAAGCCTACGGGTGCCCTAGCCTAAGGATAGGAGTGACCTATCCTTAGGCTATGGGATTCCTAGCCTGAGCCTAAGCCTAAGGGTGCCCTAGCCTAAGCCTAGGGGTGCCCTAGCCTTAGACTAGGGGAGCCCTAGATTTAGCCTAAGCCTAGGGGTGACCTAGCCTAAGCCTAGGCTTGCCCTAGCGTAAGCCTAGGGGTGCCCTAGCCTAAGCATAGGGGTGCCCTAGCCTTAAGCTTAGGGCAGCCCTAGCCTTAGCCAAAGCCTAGGGGTCCCCTAGCCAAAGCCTAGGGGTGCCCTAACCTAAGCCTAGAGGTGCCTTCCCCTTAGGCTTGGGGAGCCCTAAAAATAGCGTAAGCCTAGGGGAGCCTTAGCCTAAGCCTTGGTGTGCCCTAGCCTAAGCCTAGGGGTGCCATAGCCTAAGTCTAGGGGTGTCCTAGCCTAAGCCTCCGGGTGCCCTAGCCTATGCCTTGGGGTGCCCTAGCCTAAGCCTAGGGTGCCCTAGCCTAAGCCTAGGGGTTCCCTATCCTAAGCCTAGGGGTTCCCTAGCCAAAGCCTAGTGGTGCCCTAGCCTTAGGCTAGGGGAGCCCTAGCCTTAGCCTAATCCTACGGGTGCCCAAGCTTAAGCCTAGGGGTGCCCTAGCCTAAGCCTTGTTTGGCCTAGTCTTAGGCTAGGGGAGCCCTAGCCTTAGTCTAAGCCTAGGGGTTCCCTAGCCTAAGCCTAGGAGTTCCCTAGCCTAAGCCTAGGGGTGCCATAGCCTAAGCCTAGGGGTGCCCTAGCCTAAGCCTATGGGTGCCCTAGCCTTAGGCTAGGGGAGCCCTAGACTTAGCCTAAGCCTAGGGGTGACCTAGCCTAAGCCTAGGCTTGCCCTAGCCTAAGCCTAGGGGTGCCCTAGCCTAAGCATAGGGGTGCCCTAGCCTTAGGCTAGGGGAGCCCTAGCCTTAGCCTAAGCCTAGGGGTGCCCTAGCCTAAGCCTAGGGCTGCCCTAGCCTAAGCCTAGGGCTGACCTAGCCTAAGCTTAGGGGTGACCTAGCCTAAGCCTAGGGGTGCCCTAGCCTTAGGCTAGGTGAGCCCTATCCTTAGCCTAAGCCTAGGGGTGCCCTAGCCAAAGCCTAGGGGTGCCCTAACCTAAGCCTAGAGGTGCCTTCCCCTTAGGCTTGGGGAGCCCTAAAAATAGCGTAAGCCTAGTGGAGCCTTAGCCTAAGCCTTGGTGCACCCTAGCCTAAGCCTAGGGGTGCCATAGCCTAAGTCTAGGGGTGTCCTAGCCTAAGCCTCCGGGAGCCCTAGCCTATGCCTAGGGGTGCCCTAGCCTAAGCCTAGGGTGCCCTAGCCTAAGCCTAGGGTGCCCTAGCCTAAGCCTAGTGGTTCCCTATCCTAAGCCTAGGGGTTCCCTAGCCAAAGCCTAGTGGTGCCCTAGCCTTAGGCTAGGGGAGCCCTAGCCTTAGCCTAAGCCTACGGGTGCCCAAGCTTAAGCCTAGGGGTGCCCTAGCCTAAGCCTTGTGTTGCCCTAGCCTTAGGCTAGGGCAGCCCTAGCCTTAGCCTAAGCCTAGGGGTTCCCTAGCCTAAGCCTAGGAGTTCCCTAGCCTAAGCCTAGGGGTGCCATAGCGTAAGCCTAGGGGTGCCCTAGCCTAAGCCTATGGGTGCCCTAGCCTTAGGCTAGGGGAGCCGTAGACTTAGCCTAAGCCTAGGGGTGACCTAGCCTAAGCCTAGGCTTGCCCTAGCCTAAGCCTAGGGGTGCCCTAGCCTAAGCATAGGGGTGCCCTAGCCTTAGGCTAGGGGAGCCCTGGCCTTAGCCTAAGCCTAGGGGTGCCCTAGCCTAAGCCTAGGGCTGCCCTAGCCTAAGCCTAGGGCTGACCTAGCCTAAGCTTAGGGGTGACCTAGCCTAAGCCTAGGGGTGCCCTAGCCTTAGGCTAGGTGAGCCCTATCCTTAGCCTAAGCCTAGGGGTGCCCTAGCCAAAGCCTAGGGGTGACCTAACCTAAGCCTAGAGGTGCCTTCCCCTTAGGCTTGGGGAGCCCTAAAAATAGCGTAAGCCTAGTGGAGCCTTAGCCTAAGCCTTGGTGCGCCCTAGCCTAAGCCTAGGGGTGCCATAGCCTAAGTCTAGGGGTGTCCTAGCCTAAGCCTCCGGGAGCCCTAGCCTATGCCTAGGGGTGCCCTAGCCTAAGCCTAGGGTGCCCTAGCCTAAGCCTAGGGGTTCCCTATCCTAAGCCTAGTGGTTCCCTAGCCAAAGCCTAGGGGTGCCCTAGCCTTAGGCTAGGGGAGCCCTAGCCTTAGCCTAAGCCTACGGGTGCCCAAGATTAAGCCTAGGGGTGCCCTAGCCTAAGCCTTGTATTTCCCTAGCCTTAGGCTAGGGGAGCCCTAGCCTTAGCCTAAGCTTAGGGGTTCCCTAGCCTAAGCCAAGGAGTTCCCTAGCCTAAGCCTAGGGGTTCCATAGCCTAAGCCTAGGGGTGCACTAGCCTTAGGCTGGGAGCCCTAGCTTTAACCTAAGCATATGGGTGCCCTAGCCTTAGGCTAGGGGAGCCCTAGACTTAGCCTAAGCCTACGGGTGACCTATTCTAAGCCTAGGCTTGCCCTAGCCTAAGCCTAGGGGTGCCCTAGCCTAAGCATAGGGGTGCACTAGCCTTAGGCTAGGAGAGCCCTAGCCTTAGCCTAAGCCTAGGGGTGCCCTAGCCTAAGCCTAGGGGTGCCCTAGCCTAAGCCAAAGGTGCCCTAGCCTAAGCCTAGAGGTGCCCTCGCCTTAGGCTAGGGGAGCCCTAACAATAGCGTAAGCCTAAGGCTGCCCTAACCTAAGCCTAGGGGTGCCCTGGCCTAAGCCTAGGAGTGCCCTATCCTTAGGCTAGGGGATCCCTAGCCTAAGCCTAAGCCTAGGGGTGCCCTAGCTTAAGCCTAGGGGTGCCCTAGCCTAAGCCTAGGGGTGCCCTAGCCTAAGCCTAGGGGTGCCCTAGCCTTAGGCTAGGGGAGCCCTAGCCTTAGCCTACGCCTAGGGATGCCCTAGCCTAAGCATACGGTGCCCTAGCCTAAGCCTAGTGGTGCCATAGCCTAAGCCTAGGGGTGACCTAGCCTTAGCCTAAGCCTAGGGTCCCCTAGCCTAAGCCTAGGGGTGCCCTAGCCTAAGCCTAGGGGTGCCCTAGCCTAAGCCTAGGGGTGCCTTAGCCTAAGCCTAGGTGTGCCCTAGCCTAAGCCTAGGGGTGCCCGAGCCTAAGCCTAGGGGTGCCCTAGCCTTAAGCTAGGGGAGCCCTAGCCTTAGCCTAAGCCTAGGGGTGCCCTAGCCTAAGCCTAGGGGTGCCCTAGCCTAAGCCTAGGGGTGCCCTAGCCTTAGGCTAGGGGAGCCCTAGCCTTAGCCTACGCCTAGGGGTCCCCTAGCCTAAGCCTAGGGGTGCCCTAGCCAAAGCCTAGGGGTGCCCTAGCCTAAGCGTAGGGGTTCCCTAGCATAAGCCTAGGGGTGCCCTAGCCTAAGCCTAGGGGTGCCCTAGCCTTAGGCTAGGCGAGCCGTAGCCTTAGCCTAAGCCTAAGGGTGCCCTAGCCTAAGCCTACAGATGCCCTAGCCTGAGCCTGTTCTTCCTGACTTCCACGTTAGGACACATAGACCATCTGAGTAAACCCTTTGATTCTGTGTCCTTCTCCTTCCCATAGACAAAACTGCAGCCAGCACCAGACATTAAACCTGCAGACTAAAGGTTTGTCAAAAGTCTAGAAAGAGCAGTCATACCTTGAAAACCTAGCCTGCAGAAGAGAAGACACAGAATCAAAAGCTACAACTGAAAAAAAAAAAAAAAAAGCTCCAGGTGGGGGTCATTCAGACAACCGATTCCAATGAGTACACTTGAGCTTCTCACAGTGTAAAATTGCTTTTACTTTCATACTATTGTAATTCAAACAGTTTCCCATATCTCACCTCCAAATGTAACTCCAGCAAATTCAAGTATATTAAGGAAGAGGCAATTATTCTGGTGTTTCCCCTGCAATGATTATGGAGTCTCAAAGAGTTTTACTATTCTCAGTTCATGCCTTAGATTTTCAACTATTTGAATGTGAAGGAAATCTTAACATGCCGCATTTCATAGGCTGTCTTCAGTGTTGCCTCACCCAGATTTACGTTTTTCATTTCTAGAGTGCCTCAACATGAGTTTTTTTTGGGGGGGTTGGTTAAGGAGCATTATCATTTTCCATCATCAGTTGTTGATGGGAAATTTTACATCCTGCAGGTTCCTGTATACAATAATTACATTAAACAATGGAGCTTTCTGTATCTTCCTGTTTTTCACAACAGGTTATGCTCACTCATATTGTTAGCTTATCACGCCAAATGTCCAAGATGCACAGGTGGTGTTAATTGAAGAGCGGAATGATTCATGCATTGGTCACTTTAGCATTGCAAGTTCATGAGCATCTTGATTTTGAAATTCAGTAAAGGGAGATGATGCCTTAGCCAGTTAAATGCTACTCCTTCCAAACCTCACGTACACTCAGACATATCTGAGCAGAAGCCACATTATCTACGTGAAACAGCTTTGGGTGCTCCCCAGCTATATTCAGATGCCCACCAAACATGAGATTATTTTGCTTTCTCTGACTTGGCTCTTACTAGCATTCAGCCTCATTCCATCTCTTTTGTAGATGGGTGTGGATTCTGGGGGGGCTATGGCATAATGGTGGGCTTATGAGGTTAAAAAAATCTTGTAGCGAAGTTTTCTTGATGTGCATTTAATATTTATTTACAACTCTCTTTTATATACGTGTGTCTGTGGATTTTAACATTTAAGTGCACAGATTAGCATATTCCCATAGCGGAGTGAACCTCCCTTCCGTTATGTCTATAGGTATTTCTCCTTCCTATGGGCAGCTGGACAGTAATTTATCTGGGGAACGTCTGGTAAACCATGACAATGGTGCTTCCCCAGCTTTCTGGGATGAAGGGCCAGGCCATTGGTTACCTTTATAGAAGTCTCCTGACACTTCCTAGTGATGTCTGTTTCTGGGATCATAGTCGCTTCCTCTTCCTCGGTTGGTCTTGTTGGTAGGTGCTGTCCAGTTGATCTGCTTCAAAGCAACCTCAATGTACAGGACAAGGAAAGGCTTGCCAGTCCTGGGCCACCCTCATTTCTTTCTGATGTTTGAACCCATCGTTGCAGCTCCCTTGACCATGCATTCTTCAAACGGCCTGGCTCTTTGTCACTGATCCTCCCCTTTAATCTGACCAAAAGTGTTCATATTTTGGTCCTCTTCCTGAGAAGGTTCTGCCTAGTTTTACTAGTCCTCCACTACCTGACAGTGTATCAATGATTAGCATAAGGTTTTCAGTGGTGTATTTCGTCATCCTCAGTGTGTCCTTATTGGGGGCTCTTACAACTCTTGTTACAATCCATACACCAATTGTATCTGACATAGTCATACGTATATTGCCATCATTCTTTTCTAGACATTTACTTTCTATTGAGCCCTTGGGATCAGCTCCCCTTTCGTTCCTCCTCCCCCACTCGTGGTTCCTTGAGAGATTATAGATTGTTATTATTTTCATATCTCACATCGACCATTGTCTCTTTTATCCTCAGCTTTCTGTTGCTCCTCTCCCTGCGAGGGGTGTGTGGTTATATGTCATTCATTGCTATCGGTTCCCCTTCCTTCCATCCTCTACCCTCCTTCCCCCTACCCTTTTGGTATCTCTATTCCCATTCCTGTTCCTGGGTTCCATGTGTTGTGAGTTTTATCTCTTGTTAATACCTATGCAGTCTAGTCCAGAGTGGGTAGCGGCACTGGGGTGATGATATTGGGGGGTGAGGAGGCCTCAAGGGGTCAGAGGCAGATTGTGTGATTCATTGGTGTGATCCATGTCTCCTCAGGGGGGCCTCCACCCAGTGGGACACAGCATCTGGGATACTTGTGGCTTTCTCCTGAGACAGCATGGTGGCCAAGGGACCGGGCATTGAGGGTGGGACTCTGGGCCTGGGGTGGCAGCACTTGCAGAAGCCACCCCCTCCCCCAGGCGCCCACCTGGATATGGACGAGCACATGAAACAGTTGGCTGTGAATTTTGATGGTGGCCTCAGCGTCTCCGAACAGGTGGGGTCTGGCCTGAGTCAGCTCCCACAGCTCCAACCTGGAAGCCCTGCCCCCAGGCGGGGGTCAGCAGTTATCCCAGCATGCTCTTTCCTCCCCCTCAGCTTCTCTCTGGTCAGCCCTTCAGCTTCCTGGCTGGGTTTAGAACTTGTCCTAAGATCAGGAACCTGCTGTGATCAGAGGAAACCATCCATCTTCTAACCACCGAAGGGCAAGAAGGCGCGAATGTACAGCGATTATAATAGGTAAAGGTCATGGTAAAGTCATAGAGGACAGGAAAGACAGGGTCGAGAGAATACAATAAAGAGTCAGACATGTTTTATTAGGCATGCTCACTTCAGCTCCTCTTGATGGACCACGTGGAACTGGGAGAAGTGGAACCTTTGCTATCTTGGGACGTGTATAGGGAGCATGGAGACACACTTCTTCAGTAGTGACATGGGTCACAAGGTGGGCGGTATCTATCATAAGGCCCCTGTACTTGAGCTCACCAAGGTGAGGAAAGCTAATACCTGCATTGGGGGAAGCTACAAGGGGGGCTGGGTGTCACGGTGGGAAGAGAGGGCAAAAGGATCATATCTGCTTCTACACAGAGATACAATCAGTCATGTGCTCACATTAAGGCAGCCTAGCTGTTAACGGAGAATCCGTGGGAATGATTTTTAAAGCAGGATAATGTACTTGGACTTTACCTCTAACTTACCAAAGTAGAGGCTTTCCTACCGTGGAATACCAGCTTTCCAGATTCTCCCTGTTATAAGTTAGGGAATAGAGTCTTCGTCCTATTTCCCTCCGTGTTAACGCCCCACAAATCCCCAAGCCACAGTCTTTGCTCAAAAGGAGGTGGCCCTGTTCTCAGGGAGAAAGTTGCTGGCCTTCCTTCCCGCTGTGCCCTCGATTTCCACCAGGCGGCGCTAGAGCTGTGGGGCCACATGCAGAAGGTGGTCCTGGTGGAGGGTGCTGTCCTTGGCCAAGACCTGGCGTCTGTGGAGGTCCTGCAGCGCCAGCACCGCCTCCTGCAGGGGAGGGCCCCAGTCCCTCCCCACCGCAAGAACCCCTCTTTGTAGGCAATGGATGGATGAGGAGCCCTCACCCCCACCTGACCCCAGGCAGGACTGCAGCCTGCCCCTGCCCCCTCTGGGATGGGGGGTGACGGGCCTGGGCTTGACTTGGCTGGGGTACAGCCAGGATGGCCTGCAGAGTCCTAGGTGGAGCAGCATTCAGCCTGCTCTCTGCCAGCTGCAGAGGGAGTTGGTGGCTGTGGACAAGGTGGTGGTTCAGATGGGGATGGAGTCCTTCCAGGTACACCCTGCGGTCCAGGAGGGCCTGGCCGAGCAGCTGGCTGAGGTGCAGGAGGCCTGGGCCACCTGAACATGAAGGCCTGGGAGCAGGGCCAGCAGCTGGAGTGGGTAGCCCATGGCCACGCCTTACTCAGGCACTGCCAGGAACTGCTGTATGTGCCACCCCACCTGGATGGGGGCTCGCTCTGTTCCATGCGGGTGGGGGCACCCAGCTCTTCCCTGCCTACTCCATGTTCTGCCCTCTGGCCCTGAGACCTGTTCCCATGCCCTGTCCCCCACCCAGCACTCGGGCTCAAGAGAAGCAGGCGCTAGTCTATATCCTCAGAAAGGCCAGCTGGGGCCAAGGAGACACTGGGGCAGAAGCTCTGCCTGAGAGCCCAGGCAGTGCGGCCGGCGGGGTAGCAGCTGCTGGACACCAGCCACGTCATGGTCCCAGAGATGTGCGCGCTGAGGGCTAGGGCCAGGGTGGTGCGTGGCCAGAGCTCCCTTTCCTGCTTCTCCCTGCTCCATGGTAATCCAGCCCTGCCCCACCCAGGCGACACCCTGAGCCCCACCCAACAGCCCTCTGCCCCCCAGGTCACAGTGTCTCCGGGAGCTGGACAGGCAGCTGCAGGAGCTCTGGACGGCCTGGGCCCTTCACCAGGAGCACTGCCAGGTGAGCCAGGACCAGGAGGAGCTGCGGGGCATGCTGGGTCAGGCTGAGGTCTGGCTGGCCTCCTGAGAGGACCTCCTGCTAGATCCTGACTTTGGGGTGAGCAGGGATCCGCCCCTTAGAGGGCCACATGCCTGGCACCAGGACTTGGAAAGGCAGCTGGCAGCCCAGGAGGTGAAGCAAACCCAGCTCCAAATGTAGGTGAGGTTGTGGAGGGCGGGACTGAGGAGGGGTCGAGGGGCCTCCACCTGCGGTGGGGTCTCCAGAGCATTGACCTGCCCTGAGGGGCACCCATTCGGGGAAACAGCCGCAGGGTCCTGTCCTCCATGGGCAGTCTGGCTCTGTGAGGTCCATCACAGCTTCTTCTGCCCAACTGCTCCCTCCCCTCCTCCTCCTGGTTTCCCCCTCTGAGAGCTGCCCGCAGAGCAAGCCCTGTGGGACACAGAGGGTCACTATGGGTGAAAACCAATCAATAATCTCATGGGTGCAGAGCACACTCTGAGGAACACAGGGGAGGTGACACTAGCTACAGAGAATCTGAGTGGAGCGAGGGTTTGTAATCCTTGTGTAGGCTGGGGATGGGGCTGATAGCGGGGTGGGGGGGATTGATACCACAGGATCCTGTGGGACTGAAAGTGAGGACCTGAGGGTGGACGGGCAGAGGGAGTGCCCCATCCTCTGAGGTAGGAAGGGGGTCAGCTAGGGTGAGCACGGAGGAAGATGAGCAGGGGCTGCTGCAGTCACGCAAATGTCACGTAAGAATCTCACTTTAGTATAAAATGTTTGTCTCCATTGCAAAGCCACCTCTAGCAACTAGGATCCCCTCTCTCCCCATCTGGAGTTGACGAGTAAAGAAAATCAAAAACTGAAGCAAAGCAGTCCACAGGACTAACGGACCACCAACACCACAGCCCTCCATCCTTGTCCTGGAGAGCAGGAGAGTTAGATGGTGCCTAGCCACCGCCTCAAACTGCTCTGGTTGAGCTCAAACTGGCAACTTGTGCACAGCTTGAAAGCCAATGGAAGTTGACTTCATGAAGAGAGGGCATTACAAGTTTGACAGGGACTGCTGGAACCCCGAGACCAGGGCCCTTCAAATCCAAAACAGAGCCCAGCTCCGGGAATCACCCCTGCCCAAGCAACAGTCGAGCTGATAAAGTGAACGCATGGCACCTGTGAGGCAAGTGCTTCCCAGAGCAAACGGGAACATTTGCCCTCAAAAATCAGGAGGGAGGAGGGGTCAGGGAGGAGGCAAGAAGAGTGCTGTGTTATATTATTGTTAAACTGCTCTGCATGTTTCCACTTAAAACAAAAACCCTCTATATTAAAATTCATATATATATGTGCATTATATGTATATATATATATATATATTAGTCAAACCCAAGGTCAGAAAAAGGCATGCCCCGGGCTGCTCCTCGTGGCAAGGTCAGTGATCTGAAACCCATCAGAAAAACGCGGCTTAGCTGTCTGCTCCCGTAGTGACAGCCTCAGAGAGCCGCAGGGGCCGTCGTGTGCTGTCCTACAGGGCCTCGATGATAGAAATCGACTCGATGGCAATGTTTTGAGTGCTTTGAAGGTCAGAAACTGTAGACAGTGATCTATAAACATCCTTCTCTCCTGTAAGGTGTCTGTAACACAATCAAAGGAAAACAATCGGTCTGCTCTCCAGATCTTCAATGGGACCATTTCCAGGGAGCCTGGCCACACACTGCCAGGCTGTGCCTCCTCAGATCCACTGGCACTGCTAGGAAGGTTGTGGGCCCTGCAGGGGTGGGGGACTCTCCAGCCTGCTCCCCAGCAATAGAGGCACTAGGCCAAGACTGGAAGAGCCCCGGCGGGGGGAGAGTGGGGAGGTTGAGGCAGTCACTGTGCCCTGCTTCTGACACTCTTCATGTGGCTGCTATGGTCACCCTTGACCTCAGGGAAGGCCAAGGGTCACCAGGGCAGAAAACACTTCCTTTTTATGGTGAGGAACATATCGGGTCTCAACTCCACTGCTAATTAACTGTGGTCTCTAGCAAGTAACCCAGCTTCTCGGTGCACCCAGTTTCCCCAGTGCTATCTGGAGTCCCCAGAAGGGCCAGGTACAGCCAGGTTGCTTGCAGCTGGGCCAGAACCAGCAGCTGCCCTCACCGTGCCCTGAAGCCAGAAGCCCAGAACTCAAAGGCTGAGCTTTGCTGAAGGTCGTCCGACATGGCCTCTCAGCTTAAGTAAGGGGTCCCAAGCTCCAGGCTGCACAAGTTGCTCCCTGGAACACGTGGCCCGGGCCCCCAATGTGGGCACACGGAAAGCCAGTTCACCTCTCAGGGGTTTGGCAAAGCCGCAGCACAGCAAGGGTCTCCCTGGAAGCCCCTCCACCCCATGCCCAGCACCTCCCCCAAACTCATCCCTGCTCCAGGCAGCTGGTACTCACTGTAGGTCCTGTCACCACTGCTGGGCCCTGGGGGCAGTGCTGGGCCACCACTCCAGCAGGCTCTCCGCTAGTGGGGCAGGCTGCCCCCTGGTGGCCACCCATCTTCACTTGGTGCAGAAACATTGCAAACTTGGTTAAGAGGAGCTGAGAAGAGAGGAGAGGGGTCACAGGGGGCCCTGGCTGGTGGGCTGTGAGACACGTCAGTGAGTGACTGGGCAGGGCAGGACTGGATAGCCATAGAACTTGCCCCTCTACGCAGAGAGGGGAATAGGAAGTCACAGGTGTCCTCAGTCCAGACTGATGTTCCCCATCAGCCCATTGTGCATGCAGCCCCCCCTCCACCACCCGTCTTCATTCGGCTCCAGGGCACCTTCCTTGCCCCTAGCCCCTTCCTCACTAGGGTGTGCTCATAGTCCTCTCTCCTCTGGCCACCTGCTGCTGGCTGCTCAGCCAGCTCTGCAAGTCCTCAGCTTCCCTCAGGAAGCCCTGCATTGCCAGCATCCTCTTCAGATCCTGGCCCCTGTGGTGACAGCCTGAGTCCCCCAACAGTTAGTGTGCATGTGTCCACACTCTGCAGGACAAGGGACCCAATCAAAGGGGCTGCCTGAAAGACAAGGTTCTTCATGGTCTTTGCCCAGGCTGCTCCTCTGGATTCAAGAAGCAAACCCAGGCCAGGGGGAGTTGGGGCTGGCGAGGGTGTGGCTGTGGGGAAGGGCAGGTGACTGGATCCAGGGAGCCGAGCCCCTGCCCTGCAGGCTCTCCTCAAAGGTTTGTGGGAAGAGGAAACAGTGAAGGACTCATCTATTCCTGACACATGTCTACAGGCCTCCGTCACGGTTCTCTTCAAGGCAGGGGTAGCATCTAGGGGAATAAGCAACCCCAGCCAGTTTTCTGGTACCCAC
Source organism: Tenrec ecaudatus (assembly GCF_050624435.1). Taxonomy (NCBI): domain Eukaryota; kingdom Metazoa; phylum Chordata; class Mammalia; order Afrosoricida; family Tenrecidae; genus Tenrec; species Tenrec ecaudatus. The sequence goes on from NW_027459491.1 coordinate 1,078,824, forward strand.
AGATGCAGTGACCCTCACTGTTGGGCTGCCAACTCCCGCAGTGTCTGCAGCTGCTTCCAGAGCCTCCCCTGCATCACACCCAGCTGCTCTGAGACCTCAGTTACAAGGATCTACATATAACTTCCTCCCTGGGGGATGGACAACAGAAAAGTGGGTGAAGGGAGACAAAATATGTAAGATCTGACAAATTATCAATTGTTCATGAGTGAGGGGGAAACAGGGAGGGCGAAGAGAAAAATGAGGACATGATGCCAGGGCCTTAAATGGAGAGCAAATGTTTTGAGAATGATGAGGGCAATGAATGTACGGATGTGCTTTGCACAACTGATGTATGTATGGATTGTGATAAGAGTTGTATGTGCCCCTAATAAAATGATTTAAAAAAATTAAATCATTTAAATTTCTTAGGACAATGCCATTTGTATTTCAAAGCAACATTCACAAAAGCTATTTTTTCACCTTTACTATCTTCTATTTAGTGTTAGATAGTGCAAAAACAATTCTTATGCCTTTTTATGAGATGTAATGAGTGTAGACATAAATTTATGCATAATTAAAAATTTGAATGAACAAAATATTTTGTTAAAGAATTTGAACTTTTGTGAAAATCACAGAAAGCATATAGCATTTTATTGAAGGGTTGGGAATTTTTTCCTCTATTTTATTCTAGTATTTGGTCTGAGGTTCTTACCGCATATTCTGATTGTTGTCATGTAAGAGAATGTACATTCCATTAAGAGAAAACTTTCCTTATAATATTTTCCTATCCATTGCTTCCTGCTGTATCTCTCATTTGTTCTTTTATCATTTTTCCTATAAAAACCCAGGCTGCTTAATTTTATTCTTATTAAGCATTTATAAAAGTTAGGAAAATATTTATTATATATACATTTTTATTAAAAATCTTTTCTTGGAGACTCTTACAACTTTTGTTTCAATCCATATTGATTGCATCAGGCTTTTTGTACATATGTTGCCTTCATTCATTTATACACATTTCTTTCCTTTTCTTTTTTAAAATCATTTTATTGGGGCTCATACAACTCATCACAATCCATACATACACCAATTGTGTAAAGCACACTTATACATTCGTTGCCTTCATCATTCTCAAAATTTGCTTTCCGCTTGGGTTCCTGGAATCAGCTCATTTGCCCTTTCCCCTCTCCCCCTCTCACCCTGCTCCTCTTCCCTCATGAACCCTTAATAATTTATACATTATTATTTTCTCTTATCTTACACTGTGCGGCGTCTCCCTTCACCCAATTTTCTGTTGCCCATCTCCCAGGGGGGAAGTTATATGTAGATCCTTGTGATCGGTTTCCCATTTCTACACCCACTTCCCTCCCAGTATCGCCACTCTCACCGCTAGTCCTGGGGGGTTCATCTGTCCTGGATTCCCTATGTTTCCAGTTCCCGTCTGTACCGCTGTGTATCTTCTGGTCTAATCAGGTTTGCAAGGCAGAATTGGGATCATGAGAGGTGGGGGGAGGAAGCGTTTAATATCTAGAGGAAGGTTGTGAGTTTCATTATTGCTACACTGAACCCTGAGTGACTCATCTCCTTCCCACTACCCCTCCGTAAGGGATGTCCAGTTGCCTACAGGTGGGCATTGGTCCCCCGTCATGCACTCCCCTCATTCACGATGATATAATCCCCCTCCCGCCTTGGTTGCTTGAAAACTGGTCCCCTCAGCCCTTCATGATCACACATGTTGGTGTGATGCTTCCATGTGGGCTTTGTTGCTTCTGGGCCAGATTTTTTACTTTCAAGCCTCTAAGACCCGGGACGCTATATCGCTTGATAGCCAGCCACCATCAGCCTTCTTCACCACACTTACTTATGCACACATTCATCTTCAGCGTTTATGTGGGGAAGGTGATCACACAATAATGGTTTTTGTTCTTTGGTGTCTGCTACCTGATCCCTTCAACACCTCGTGTTCACTTAGGCTTGTGTGCTTCTTCTCTGTGGGCTTTGTTGCTTCCGAGCTAGATTTCAGCCTGTTTGCCTTCAAGCCTTTAAGACCCCCAGAGTTTCATTATATTGTGCAGAGAGTGGCTATAAGCCAAACTCACTCGACTGCACCCAACAACAATAACAGCAGGACTTGTGCTTCTAACAATATGCTGAAGAAGACCTTAAGAGAATCTCCCCTTCGTTTAGAGCAGCGGCTCTCGACCTGTGGTTCGTGTCTATTTAGGGGGTCAAACAGCCCTTTCATGGGGTGGCCTGAATTATAGCAGAAGCAAAATTATAGCTATGATGTAGCAACAAAAATAATTTTATGGTTGGTTGGTCACGACTACATGAGGAACTGTATGAAAGGGTCGTGAGTAAGAATGTTGAAAACCACTGTCCAAGAGGAAGACTCAATTCTTGATACAGTTGAAGGGCAACAAAATAGACTCAGCCCCAATATAGATGGGATAGCACAGTGGCTGCAACAATAAACACAAGCCAAAGAAACACTGCAAGGATGGCACAAGACGGGACAGTGTTTCATTATATTGACATAGAGTTGCTATGAGTCAAAACCCACAAGAAAAAAAAACAGGACTTGTTTTTCTAACACTGTACCTAAGTAGACCTTAAGAGAATCTCCTATTAGTTTAGCGCAGCGGGCCTCAAACTGAGGGTCGTGACACCTTTTGGGGGATGAATGACCCTTTCACGGCAGTGGACCGTTCATTAAAGTGGAAAAATTAAAGTTATGATGTAGCAATGAAAATAATTTCATGATTTGGCAGTCACCACTACATGAGGAATGGTATGAAAGAGTCGTGGCATTAGGAAGGTTGAGAACCACTTCCCTAGAGGAAGACAGAATTCTTGGTAGAGTAGAAGGGCAGCAAAGGAGAGGCAGCCCCTACAAGATTGATTAGCCCAGTGGCTGCAACAATGAGCACAGGCAAATGAACAACTCTGAGCATGGCATTGGACTGGGCAGCATTTCATTATATTGTGCATAGAGTTGCTGTGACCAGAAACCCACTCGACAGCACTCAACAAAAATAACTACAGGACTTGTGCTTCTAAAATATGGTGAAGTAGGACTTCAGAGAAAGTCCTTTAACTTTAGAGCAGCAGTTCTCAACCTGTGGGTCGCGCCCCTTGGGAGGGTAGAATGACCCTTTCACGGGGGTTGTCGGATTCATAATGGTAGTTCAATTAGGGTGACAAAGTACCAATGAAAATAATTTTATGGTTGCTGGTCTCCACTAAATGAGAATCGATATGAAAGGGTAGTGGCATTAGGAAGGTTAAGAACCACTTCTCTAGGGAAAGACACAAATTTGGTACAGAAGGGAAGGAAGAGAGCGGCAGTCTCCAACAAGTTGGATTAGCACAGTGGCTGCAACACTGAGGCCAAGCACACAAGCACGGTGAGGGTGGCACAGGGCAGGGCAGCGTTTCATTATATTGTGCATAGAGTTGCTAAGAGTCAAAACCCACTCGACGGAACTTAACGACAATAACTACAGGACGTGTACTTCTAACAATATACTGAACTAGATCTTAAGAGAAACTCCTCTAAATTTAGAGCAGTGGTTCTTAACTTGTGGGTCATGACCCCTATGGGGTTTCAGACGAGCCTCTCACAGGTGTTGCCCAATTCATAACAGTAGTGAAATCACAGTAATGGAGTAACAATGAAAAAAATTTACTGTTGCAGGATCACCACAACATTAAGAATTGTATAAAGGAGCCATGCCATTAAGAAGGTTCAGAAACACTGCCTGAGAGGAATACACAAAACGTGGTACTGCAGAAGGGCAGCAAGTGAGAGGCAGACCATACAAGATGGAATAGCTCAGTGGCTGCAACAATGAATGCCATCAACGAACCACTGTGACGACGGCACAGGACGGGGTAGCGTTTCATTATATTGTGCGTAGAGTTGCTGAGAGTCAAAACCCACTCGACGGCAACTAACAGCAACACAAAAAGAACTTGAGCTTCTAACAATATGCTGACGTAGATCTTAAGAGAAACGCCTCTTAGTTTAGTGTAGGCTTCTCAGCCTATGAATCACGAACCCTTTTGGGGAGTGAGTGGGTTGAATGACCCTTTCACAAGGGTTGCCTGATTCATAAGATTAGCAAAATTACAGTTATGAAATATCAGCGAAAATTTTGTATGACTGGGGGTCCACCACTATTTTGGGAACTGCATGAAAGGGTCGTGGATTTAGGAAGATTGAGAACCACTGTCTGAGAGGAAGACACAAATGTTGGTAGAGTAGAAGGGCAGCAAAGGAGAGGCAGCCCCTCCAAGTTGGAATAGCTCAGTGGCTGCAACAACCAGCGCAAGCAAAGAACCACTGTGAGGAATGCACAGATGGGGGAGCGTTTCGTTATATTTTGCATGGAGTTGCTATGAGCCAAAACCCACTTGAAGGCACCTAAATACAATAACAACAGGACTTTTGCTTCTAACAATGTGCTGAAATATATCTTAAGAGACATTCTTCATAGTTTGGAGCAGAGATTCTCAACCTGTGGGTCATGACTCCATTAGGGTGATGAACTACCCTTGCACAGGGGTGGCCCAATTCATAGCAGTAGCTACATTACAGTTATGAAGTAGCAATGACGATAAATTTATGACTGGGATTGTACCCACTACATGAGGAGTGGTATAAAAGGCCTGTGGCATTAGAGGAAGGTTGAGAGCCACTGTCTTTGAGCAAGACAGAAATCTTGGCAGAGCAGAAAGGCAGCAAATGAGAGGCAGACCCCCAGATGATAGATTAGCGCAGTGGCTGCAACAATGAGTGCAGACAAGAAACCACTGTGAGGATGGCACAGGACGGGGCAGCGTTTCATTATCTTGTGTGTGGAGTTGCTGAGAATCGAAACCCAAAGGACAACACCTAACAACAATCACTGTAGGACTCATGCTTTTCACAATACGGTGCTGTAGATCCTAAGAGAAAATCCTCTTAGTTTAGAGCAGTGGTTCTCAACCTGTGGGTCGCGAGCCCTTTGGGAGGGTCAAATGACCCTTTCACAGTGGAGGCCTGATTCATGACTGTAGCAAAATTAAAGTTACGAAGTAGCAATGAAAATAATTTTATGATTGGGGGTTCATCACTACATGAGGAAATGAATGAAAGGGCAGTAGAGGGGCAGCAAAAGAGAGGCATCCCCCCAAAAGTTGGATTAGCCCATGGTTGCAACAATGACAACAAGCAAAATAACCACTGTGAAGGTGGCACGAGATGGGGTCACGTTTCATTATATTGTGTATAGAGTTGCTATGAGCCAGCGCACACTCAAAGGCACCAAACAATAACAACAGGACTGTGTGTCTATGAATATGCTAAAGTAAACCTTAAGAGAAACTCCCCTTAGTTTAGACCAGTGGTTCTCAAACTGAGTCACAGTGCCTTTAGAAGACTAATGAACCTTTCACATGGGTGTCCTGATCCATAACAGAAGCGGAATTACAGTTATGCTGTAGCAATGAAAATATTTTATGGTTGGGGAGTCACCACTACATGAGGACTGGTATGAAATAGTAGTGGCATTCAGAAAGTTGAGAACCACTATTCTTGAGGAAGACACAAATCTTGGTACGGAAGGGCAGGAAAAGAGAGGTAGTCCCTAACAAGATGGATTACCACAGTGGCCGCAACAATGAGCGCAAACAGAAGAACCACCGTGAGGATGCACAGGGCAGGACAACGTTTCATTACATTGTGCATAGGGTTGGTATGAACCAAAACCCATTTGAAGGCAGCCAAAAACAAGAACAGGATTTGTGCTTCTAACAATATGCTGAAACATCCCTTAAAAAGAAACTCCTCTTAGTGTAGAATAGCAGTTCTCAAACTGTGGGTCGTGATGCCTTTTGGGGGGTGGGGTGGAGAAGGACTATATCATATGGTGGCCTGATTCATAACAGTAGCATAATTTTAGTTATAAAGTAACAAGGAAAGTAATTTTATGATTGGGGGGGGGAGGTCACCAATACATGAGGAATGGTGTGAAAGAGTCGTGCATTAGGAAGTTTGAGAACCACTGCCCTAGAGGAAGACACAAATCTGGGTTCAGTAGAGTGTCAGCAAATGAGAGTCAGTCCCCCAAAAGATGGATTAGCACAGAGACTGCAACAATGAGTGAAAACAAAAGAAAAGTGTGAGGGTGTTAGAGGATGGAACAGTGTTTCATGATACTGTGCATAGAGTTGTTATGAGCCAACTTTGAGCCAAACCCACTCGACAGCCCCTAACAACAATAAGAACAGGACTCGTGCGTGTAATAATATACTGAGCTATACCACAGGAGAAACTCCTCTTAATTTAGAACAGCGGTTCTCAACCTGTGATTTGTGACCACTTTGGTTGGTTGAAGAACCCTTTCACAGGGTGACTAGATTCATAAGACTTGCAAAATTACAGTTATGGAATAACAGTAGAAAAAAACCTTTATGCTTTGGGGACCACCACTACACATTGGGAAGTGTATGGAAAGGTCGTAGAAATAGGAAGGGTGAGAAACACTGTCCTAGAGGAAGACGCAAATACAGTAGAAGGGCAGCAGAAGAGAGGAAGTCCCTACAAGACAGATTTGCACGGTGGCTGCAACAATGAGCGCAAGCAAAGAACCACCGTGAGGATGATGCAAGACTGGGCAGGCCTTTATTATATTGTGCACAGGGTTGCTATGAGCCCAAACCCTCTCCACGGCCCGAACAACAATAACAGGAGATATCATACATCTAAGAGTATGCTCAACTAAACCTTGAGAGAAACTGCTCTTAGTTTAGAGAAGCCGTTCTCAACTTGTGAGTGGTAAATCCTTTGGGGGTGTTCGAATGACCGTCCCATAGGCGTGGCCAGATACGTAACAGTAGCAAAATTACAGTTATGATGTAGCAACAGTATAATTTTTTGGTTGGGGGGTCATTACTAGACGAGGCACTGTATGAAAGGGTCGTGGCATTAGGATTGCTGATAACCACAGTCCTACAGGAAGACACAAGTCTTGATACAGTTAAAGGGCCGCAATATAGAGTCAGCCCCCAAATAGATGGAATAGCATAGTGGCTGCAGCAATGAGCTCAAGCTAAGGGAACACTGTGAGGATGGCACAAGATGGGGCAGCGTTACATTATATGGAGCATAGAGTAGCTATGAGTCAAAACCCACTCGACTGCACCTGACAACAAAACAACAGGACTTGTGTTTCTTATAATGTGCTGAAGTAGACCTTAAGAGAAACTCCTATTAGTTTAGTGCAGCGGTTCTCAACTTTTGGGTCACGAGCCCTGTTGGGGGATGAATGAACCTTTCATAGTGGTGCCCAGTCATAACCGTAGAAAAATTAGAGTTACAAAGTTGCAATGAAAATAATTTTATGATTTGGCAGTCAGCACTATATGAGGAACGGTATGAAAATGTTGTGGCATTAGGAAGGTTGAGAACCACTGCCCTAAAGGAAGACACAAATCTTGGTAGAGTAGAAGGGCAACAAAAAATAGCCAGCCCCCCCAAATATGGCTCCAACAATGAGCACTAGCAAACAACCACTGGCAGGATGGCACAGGTCTGGGAAGCATTTCATGATATTGTGCATAGAGATGCGATGAGCCAAAACCCCCTCCGCGGAACTTAACAACAATAACAACAGGGCTTGTGTGTTTAACAATATGCTGAAGTAAATCTTAAGAGCAACTCTTCTTAGTTTACAGCAGGGTTCTCAACATTGGGTCGTGAACACTTTCAGGTGGGGGGTGTTTCGAATCACCCCTTCACAGTGATGGCCTGATTCATAACAGTAGCAAAAGTACAGTTATGAAATATCAATGAATATAATTTTATGATCCATAACAGAGGCAAAATTACAATTATGATGTAGCAATGCAAATATTTTATGGTTGGATGTCACCACTACACGAGGAATGGTGTGAAGTGGTTGTGGCATTTGGAAAGTTGAGAACCACTGCTCTAGAGGAAGACACATATCTTGGTACAGAAGGGCAGGAAACGAGAGGCAGTGCCCAACAAGATGGATTAGCACAGTGGCTGCAAAAATGAGTGTGAGCAAAAGAACCACTGTATGGAAGGCACAGGATGGGAAAGCATTTCATTACATGGTGCATAGAGTTGGTATGAGCCTAAACCCATTCGAAGGCACCAAACAACAGGATTTGTGCCTCTAACAATATGCTGAAGAAGACTTTAAAAGAAACTCTTAGTGTAGAGTAACAGTTCTCTAACTGTGGGTCACGACATCTTAGGAGGGAACAATGAGCATTTCACATGGGTGACCTGATTCATAACAATAGCAAATTTATAGTTATGGAGTAACAAGGAAAATAATTTTATGACTGGGGGGGGTCACTAGTACATGAGGAATGGTGTGAAAGAGTCATGACATTAGGAAGGTTGAGAACCACTGCCCTAGAGGGAGACATAGATCTGGGTACAGTAGAAGGGCAGCAAAAAGAGGCAGCCCACAGCACGATGGAATACAACAGTGACTGCAACAATCCGCGCAAGCAAAAGAACCACTGGGAGGATGGCGCAGGACAGGACACCTTTCCATCATATTGTGCTTAGAGTTGCTAGGCGTCGAAATCTCCACAACAGAATCTAACAATAACTATAGGATTTGTGCTTCTGACAATAGGATGAAGTAGATATTAAGAGAAACTCCTCTTACTTTAGACCAGCGGTTTTTAACCTGTGGTTCGCGACCACTTTTCGCGATCGAATGACCCTTTCACAGGTATGAAATGATTCATAAATGCAGGAAAATTACAGTTACGAAGTAACAATAATGTTATGATGGGGGTCACCACTACATGAGGAACTGTATGAAAGGGTCATGGCATTAGGAAATTTGACAACCAGTGCCCTAGAGGAAGACACAAGTCTTGGTACAGTAGAAAGGCCACAAAAAAGAGGCAGCTACCCAAAAGTTGGATTAGCACAGTGGCTGCAACAATGCGCACAAGCAAAAGAACCACTGTGAGGATGGCATAGGATGGGAAAGCGTTTCCTTATATTGTACATAGAGTTACTATGAGCCAAAACCCACTCGATGGTGCCTAACTCCAATAACAACAGAACTTGTGCATCTACCAGTATGCTGAATTCTATCTTAAGAGAATCTCCTCTTAGTTTAGAGCAGGGGATCTTCACCTGTGTGTCACAACCCCTTTGTGGATATGGAATGAAAATTTCACAGGGGTGTCGTGACTCATAACAGTAACAAAATTACAGTTATGAAGCTGCAATGAAATCATTTTATGGTTGGGGGGGGGTCACCACTAAATGAGAATCGGTATGAAAATATCATGGCATTCGGAAAGTTGAGAACCACTGCTCTAGAGGAAGTCCCAAATCTTGGTATGAAAGGGCAGGAAAAGAGAGGCGGTCCCCAACAAGATGCATTAGCACAGTGGCTGCAACAATGAGCGCAAGCAGAGAACCACTGTGAGGATGTCACCGGACAGGGCGGCGTTTCATTATATTGTGCGTAGAGTTGCTATGAGACATACCCACTCGACGGCACCTAACAACAACAACCAATGGACTTGAGCTTCTAACAGTATGGTGAAATAGACCTGAAGAGAAACTCCTCTCAATTTAGAGCAGCGGTTCTCACCATGTGTGTCGTGACCCCTTTGGGGCTTAGACGAACCCTTTACAGGGTTGCACTATTCATAACTTGTAACAAAACGAGAGTTACGAAGTAGCAAAGAATATAATTTTATGATTGGGGGTCTACCACTACAAAGGAAACTGTATGAAAGTGCCGTGGATTTAGGAAGGTTGAGAAGCACTGTCCTAGAGGAAGACACAGATATTGGTAGAGTAGAAGGGCAGCAAAGGAGAGGCAGCCCCTACAATTTGGAATAGCTCAGTGGTTGCAACAATGAGCGAAAGCAAAGAACCACTGTGAGGAATGCACAGGACGGGGCAGCGTTTCAGTACATTGTACATAGAGTTGCTGTGAGCCAAAATCCACTCGACGGCACCTAACAACAACAACAACAACAACAGGACTTGGGCGTCTAACAATATACTGAACTACATCTTAAAGAAACACCTCTTAGTTTAGAGCAGCGGTTCTCAACCTGTGGATCGGGCCCTCTTTGGGGGTTGAGATACCCATTCACAGGGGTCGGTCTCTTCTTCATAGTAGCAAAATTACAGTTATGAAGTAGCAACGAAAATATTTTTACGAATGGATGTTCACCACAACATCAGGAACTTCATTACAGTGCCAAGGCATTAGGAAGGTTGAGAACCACTGTTTTAGAGGATAGGAAATCTGATGCAATACTGCATATTTTAACACACATGAAGTTGGAAAATAAAGGAAATTGGGAGAGGACAGTAGTATCAAATTCCTATGAGTCAGAATTGCTCTATATCATAGAGTAGCTAAGACAATGAGAAGAAATGACAAAGTCAAAGAGCTGAAGAGAAAATTCCATAGGACACGTGGCAACAGCTTTATGCTCTTGTTAGACCCTCGAGGCCTCCTTATCTTTTGTTGGCTTTCTTAAGCCCATCCCCACCACTGTGAATAGTCTTCATTAAACTCTCTTTTTTTTTAAAAAACTCTCTTTAATTAAACCTTCTGCATGGTTTGTTTTCTGCTGGAACCCTCAGAGATATTTAATTTTCTGGATTGCAATTCATCTCTAGCATACAGAAATATTTCAAGAGTTTGTTTTATGTTTTGTTTTCATCCACAATAGCATTTCCTTCCAGATTTGTTTGTCCTTGAAACATGATCAGTAGTTCTTTCCTCTCCAATGAAACCCAAGTGATACGCTGCCTGACTGCCTAGGAAGTTCATGTGTAGCCTACATGGAGATCCCAACCATTCCCTAGACAAGTGTTTCTCAAACGTCCGAATGCCATGATTCTTTCATACAGTTCCTCAGGTTGTGTTTACCCCGATCATAAAAATTATTTCATTGCTCATTCATCACTGTAATTTTGCTACTGCGATGAACCAGGCAACCCCTGTGAAAGTGTCATTGGACCCCCAAAGGTGTTGTGACCCACTGGTTGAGATCCACTACCTTAGACCAACGTATGGCCCGAGGGCTGTATAGGGCCCCCAAATAATCAATTGCTGCCAGCATCACACATCTCACCAACGAGAAGCATTTGTAGCCATCACCTTAGGGGTGAGTTCATTAAATATTTGACCTCTATGGCCCCATGAATGATGTTATATAAATCACCACATGGTCCTTGGCAGAAAAACAGGTTTCCAGCTCCTGCTCCAGACCAAAGGTTCCCAAACGTATTCTGCCTACTGCCCTCTTTTCAGAAAAAGAAATTACTCAGGACCCCCCAGCAATGAAAGAATTTTGTACTATAGCCCACCATCCAGGATAAAATGTAGATATCTGATTTGTAGATCTCTGGATTTTTCTGTGCCCAGTAGGTGGGTGGTGTTGCCCACTTTGGGAAACGAGACTCTAGGAAAATCAGGTGTGTTTTCACTCTCTCTGCAAGAATTTCAGTTGAGGAGCAACATTTGTCTTGAAAGAAGTGTATCCAGATTGCTCCATAGAGGCAAGGATGGCTAGACTTCATCTCACATCCTTGGGCATCAGGAGCTATGAGGAGCAACATCACGCAAAAGGGCATCATGCTTGGTAAAGGGGCGCCCAAAAGGGGAGGACCCTCACCAAGATGGATGGACAAAGTTTCTACAACAACACACTAAAACTTAACAATTGTGAGGCTGGCACAGGAGCAGGAAGTAATTCTTTCGGTTGTATGTAGAGTCGCCACGAGTTGAAACCAACTTGACAGCATCGAACAAAACCAGATGTGGAGAAAGCAAGGCCTGGTCTGTGTACAGTGGCCCCACCGAGGTTCCTCATCAGTTGTGTTTGAATGGGCCAGGTGCTCTCACAAACCTCCTCTTCAATAGACAACTTAGAATGTTTGCTTTGTGCCCAGGAACCATCCTGAAATTTAAAATGACCATTTGGCACTGAGTTGATTGCGATTCATGGTGAGTCATAGGACTTTCAATGGGCATAACCTTTCAGAAACAGATGGCCAGGCTTTTCTTCCAAGGTATTTCTGGGTGCGCTTGAACCTCCTCAGTTTCTGTTAATGGCCAAGTGTTTTAACCATTTGTACTCTCCAGGGATGACTCACAGCTCTATATATCCTTAAAACTAACATCTCTCCTCTCTTTGGAAAGCCATGGCAATTGATCTCTTTCAGTAGATTTACCTTCTTTAAATATAGGAATGACATATACTTCTACCACCTCACAGAAAATGTCAGAAACTCATAGCTCTCATTTAATAATGGCGTGGGTGATTACATATTGGGCTGCTAAGCCCAAAGCCAACAGTTCAATACCACCAGCCACTCTCAGGGAAAAACATGAAACTTTCCAATCCTATAAAGTTACAATCTCAAATACCCACAGGAGCAGTTGGACCCTGTCCTATAGGGTAGAACTCAGGTCATGGGGAGTCAGAGTGGATTCGATGGCAGTGAGTTTGGTTTGGTTTTTGGACTCCCCTCCTACCACAATAGCTCACAATTACTAAGTGCATGTTATGTACTAGTGTTCTAAGCATTGCATGTACATTCACTCATTTCATCCCACGGGTGGTGGTGTGGGTGAAGCATTAGAACTGCTAACCAGAAGGTTGGTGGTTCAAACCCACCAGCTGTTCTTCGGAATCAAGATGGGGCTGTCTGAGCTCATAAAGATTTTCAGGGTCGGACGTCTGCAGGGACAGTTATTACTTTATCCTGCTGAGTTGCTATGAATCTGAATGAACTCTAGAGAAGTGGGGTTTTGGTGACTTTTGCAACCCCTTTAAGAGGAGCGCTGGCGGGGCAATAGAGAAGCCCTTGACTATTTACCACTAGCATAGCGAAACCCTCAGCAGCTTCCCATGAGAATGATGCGTCAATTTGCTCCAGTATCAGTCACAGCCTATGGGAACGCCTATAGAATGGTTCCACTCTGTCCTCCAGGCTCACTATGAGTTGGAATCGACTGACCCATTGGTAGTGCATCAGCTTCTGTCTATAGGTGAGAACACGAATGCACAGAGAGGTGAAGCCATCTGGCCCAGGGGTAACCAGGTTATTCAAGGGAGAGCTGGAATTTAAATCCCAGCAGACCAGCCTCAGAGACTACAGGCTTAGCTCTACCGTCTGCTGATATCTGGACTAAGAGTGGTTGGATTTTGCCTCCTTTGCCCTACACATCATCTCCACTGTCACCTATCAAGCAAAATTAGCTTGAGTATTGAACAGGCACCCTCCAGCCCTGCCTGATTTCACACGCGCAGGGGAGAAAAGGATGGGGAGATCACTGGGCTGTTTTAGCTGCCACCTCTACTCGCACTGTGCACACACCCACAACGAAGTCAGAGAAAGTATTCTTGGCCTTGTAACCACTCCTCAGCCCTGACACCTTGCAGAGAGCCAAAGCCACTCTCTTGGACACCCACTCGACTGCTACCTGGGAACTTCCCATGGAGCATTTGGGGACAAAGGAGAGGGAGCACGCCTGCAATGTAATTAACATTATGACAACTTGTTCCCCCCTTGGAGAATGACACCATTAGCTGCTTCAATTGTGCATGAAATGTAAATTACACGATTCAGGGGTATCATGTCTGAGCAGACATGATGCTAAGTGACAAGGCTCTCCATCGAGCAGCCCCTCCCCAAGCAGGAGGAACTAAGAAACCAAAGCCCCGAGGCCGACAGCTGAGACCGAGGTCCTGTGGTCTTTGAGTGTGCATGCTTCACAGAGCCCACAAGGGAGGATCTTTCCGGGTGGCCCTGGATGCCAGGCTGGGATGTTCCAGCCACCTGCTGTCATCACCCTGGCCCTCCCATTTTCTTTAAAGGAAGTCGAACGCTGGACAGCACTCTTTCCTCTCTATCTCTCAGAAAATTAGGAAAAAGGGGTGGTGGCTGTGGTTGTGGTAATACCCTTCTTGCTAAGGAGTTTTGGTGATGCTGTGGGTTAAGCATCGTGCTAGCCATTCTGCCTCCCATTCATTACTCTGTCTGGCTCAAATTACTTCGTGTTCACTCCCTGGCCAGCCCCCCACAGTTCCCTACCCTCTTTCACCACGAACTCTCTGGACACTACTCGAAATCAGCTTGAGACACTGGATCAGCTACACTTCTTTGTGGCCCATGAAAGAACTTTCCAAAACCTCATGTCACAAGCAGGTCCACTTGCTTTTAGAGAAGAGGCATAGGCGAAATTGTATGTTTCCACCTTGAGAGGGGCAAGCACCACCATGTACAATTAGTAGGTGACCACCAGTGTGTCACTTTTGTGGTCACCACACATCTCCTTTGGGGACCCATTTGCCCCTCTCCTAGCACCCTGACCCCTGGTGCCATGGCTAGACTGGGATGGGAAATCCATGTGGTCAACCAGGAACTTCCAGGTGGAATCAGAGCCACTGTCCCCTCTGCAGAGCCTCTGTGAGGACAGGGAGTTTGGAAACACAGCCTAAAGCTGCAGTAGGATAAATTTAAGAAATGATCACGCATTTACCCTAATGTCAACTGTACAAATCCCACAACCACCCTTCAAATGCCCTGCCACTGAGCAGAGCCAAAAGCAGGAAGAGCCAAAACCTACATATGGGTACAGGAAGACCTCTGGAAGGTGTCCCTGTGGGGTGCCAGGGAAGGGGGAGAATGGAGTTGAGGAGGCTCAGGGGCTCAGGCTCAGGCTGGGTAAGAGCCAGAGTTCCTAGTTCGACTCTCTCTTTGTCTCTCTGCCTAACCACCCACCTCCCACCCAGTCCAGGAGATTCTTTGAACGGGGCCCACAGGGTCAGAGGTGAGAGCTGTCAGCTCCTGTTACTACCCTGACTTGGGAAACCTCTCTCATTCTGGAAATTCATATATTTTCTTGGGCTTTGATCAAGATCCAGGTCAAGCTTCCCCTCCCCCTTTTCTCAGAGAGGCACTTGGTCAGAATGGCAAATAACCCTCAACCGTGCCATGCACTCCGCCTCTTCATTCCCTGTTCCCTTCGAACCATCTGCTGCTGCTGCAAAAAAAATCACAAAACAGCCCGATGGAGGGCAGGTCAGTGCTTCTTTTTCAGACTTCCCTCTCATTCTTTCTCTGGTCGCATCATCATTCCAGGTACAGCAAACCCATTACTGTCCAGTCAATTCCAACTCATGGAGACCCTATGTAAGTTTTCCAACGTTGTCCAACATTACTGGAACAGACAGCCTCATCGTTTCCCTTGAAGTAGCTGGTGGTTTGAACAGTCAACCTTTGAGCTAGCAGTTCAACATTTACATGACATCCCTTCAGAGTGGTGAGTCATAGTCTGCAGACACCGTGGGCGAGAATCATTGTTCTGGCTTATTTTCATAAGGTGGGATTCTAGGTAGGCAGGTGTGACGCAGGTGTAACTGGAAGTCGACTTGATGGCAACAAACAACAACACTGATGTCATTGTTTTGAGACTTGGGAACTGAGACCTCTGAGGCACGGAGCTAAGTAACAGCTACTTCAGGTTTGTTAGGTACTTCATTGCTGAGCTCTGCTCTAGATACTGGGAATAAAGCTAGAAGGAAGGTGGCATCTCTGTTCCTGGGGTTGAGAGATGAGAGGGGTTGGGAAACTTCCTGTCCTGTTAGTAGTGGGTGTGGACATAGTTTCTGCTGTTAGATGCCATTGAGTCAGTTCCAACCGCTAGCCACCCTATGGATAATAGAATGAAACACAACCCAGTCCTGCCCCATCCTCTCAATTGTTGTTATGTTTGAGCCCCTTGTTGCAGCCACTGTGTCAATCCATTGGCCGAAGTTCTTCCTCATTTTCACTGCCTCTCTGCTTCACCTAGCAGGACGTACTTCCTCTTCCAGGGACTGGTCTCTCCCTAACAGTATGTCCAAAGTACGTGAGGGGAAGCCTCACCATCCTGGTTTCTAAGGAGTATTCTGGCTGTACTTCTAACCCACATTTGTTTGTTCTTTGGCAGTTCATAGTACTTTCAATATTCTTCACCAGCCTCCCAATTCAAATGCATTGATTCTTCTCTGATCTTCCTTTTCAATGTCCAACTTTCACGTGCATAGAAGGCCATCGAAAATATGACTAAGATGGCTTTAGTCAGGTGCACCTTAATGTAACATTCTTGCTCTTAAACACTTTGAAGAACACTTTTGAAAGAGGTCTCTGGCGGCAGCACGCGGCCCGTTTAAGGGTGAGGAGGAGGGGCGCACAGGTGGAAGCCCATGGCCCCTTTAAGGCTTGGCCTACTTGGCAGCAGCTGGAGCCTATTGAGAACATGACAGGAGGCCAGCCAGCACTTCCTATAGAGGTAAAGGGCTCATTCTGAAGGCTGTGAGCCAGTCTCGGAGCCGCACTGCCTCCATGGGCCATAATGACCTAATGCGCAAGGCCTAGGACTTCAAAGACCAGGTGTGGCCTGTGCAGCCTTCCCAGACTCCTGCCCACCAGGGAGGGCCTTGCCACCATGACCCCTGATTTGGGTCTGCAGCCCACCAGGCACGTGGCCAGCAACCAGGATCCTCGCCCTGCCCAGCTGACCCACCCAGGACCACACTCCAGACCCCCTCCCCCCACCCTGGGCCTGCTCACCACCAAGACTCTGCCCTGGGCCCGCTGCCCACCCAGGAACCTGCATAAGGGCCCTTGCCAACCCTGGGTCCAGTCCAGGCCGGGAACACACCTGGGATCCCTGTTCCAGGTCCCTGCCCACCTGGGTCTGGGCCTGCCACAAAGACCCTGCCCGAGGCCCTCTGCCTACCCAGGAAACACCCCCTGCCCAGCTAGCCCCTGGCTCATCTCGGCACTGCCCCAGGCCCCCTGCCTGCCCAAGATCTTGTGTTAGCCTGACTGGCCATGGAGGATGGAGAGGAAGAGGGACCCTGCCCAGGCCCCTGCACCCAATCCCACTTGGGAAGCCCTGGGTTGGTCCAGCCCCAAAGGTGGCTCCCCTCCTCCAGGCCCACATACCCAGAACTCCATTGGGCCCACTGCTTACCTGAGGCCTCCCCATCAATGGCTTGGGATATGTAACCCCAGCCTGGGATGGGCTCCTAGCTTGCTAGAGCCCCATGCAACTCTCCTTAAGCCTCAACTATTTAAGATCCCTAGAAAGTGCCTGTGGGCGCCCTTGTTGCATATCACTCTGGCTGTAAGGGGCTAGGCTGTAGCTCTTGAAACTTGTCTTCTCCATTCTGAACCTTTAGGACATTGGTCCTTCCACAGGGCAGTTCTACAGAAGTGGCAGGGAACTCTATTCCCGAGTGGAGTTGGCCAGGTTTGAGTGGGGGGTGCCCTGGCAGGGACCCCAACTTGGGAGAACAGCCCATCTCCCCTTTCTCTTTCCCAGCTGCAAAAAAAGAAAAAAAGAAAGAGATCTCAAACAGCAGATTTACCCAATACAATACATCCCTTGAGTTCTTGACCGGGGCTCGCATGATCATTTATTGTGGACTCCAGAAAGAAGATAGCTCTGATCACTTCAGCCTTTTCTCCATTTATCATGATCATGTTGTAGATGACAGGGTCATAATTACATATAAATATGTCCCTGGGACCCAGCTCCTGGGGAGTCCCAAACAACTTGATGTAAAGAAAATAAGAGAGAGAAAACAAGCACTCTGAGCTCTTGGTTGGAAGGACAGTCCTTTGTGAATAGAGAGCTGCAAGGATATTGGAGTTCCGGAAGGGGGGCAAACAGTTCCACACACAACTATTTAACAAATCATTTGCCGTTGGAACCCACCCAGGGACACCATGGAGGAAAGGCCTGGCAACCTGCTTAAAGCCTAGAGTCTTGAAAGTCCTATGCAATGCACACATGGGGGCACCATGCGTCAGAATCAACTCTCTCATGCCTGTTTTGGTTTGGGGCGAGCAGCTATTAGAAGCAGTGGGGTATAATGTTGAATCCCAAAAAAGGAAGGATTTGGTCACCATTAAAGTGACTTCTGACCAAATTACTAACAATCATAGGGACTTTTGTGGGAGAAAGATGAGGAGTGCTACTGCTGTAAATATTTCGTGTCAAAAACCCACAGACAGTTCTACCCTGTCCTATGCAGTCGCTGACTTGCTGTCAACTGGATGGCACTAAGATAGCACCTATCTGCTGAAAGGTTGCCATGCGGCAGGACTTGTGCCAAGTCCACTATGGTTATGCCTATGATCTTTGTGGGAGACAAAGCCCTGCTTATGTTTAATGTCTCTGTTGTCAGATCGCTCCATTGTCCAGTCCTGGCTCTATGTCCTTATAGCTCCATGACCTGGGACAAATCATTGAACCCCCTTTGCGCTGCTGTGTGTAGAAGGGAAGTGAAAATAGTGCTTAGGTTGTGTGTTCGAGGTTGAGTTTGAATGCATCAATAGATAGAAAGACCTTGTTGTTGTTGTTAGTCTCCAGTAAGTCAAATTTGACTCCTTTTGACCGTAGGTCTGATAGGACAAATCACTGCCCAATCCTATGCCATCTTCCTGCCCATCGGCAGGTTTGAGGTCATTGTTGCGATTATGGTGCCAGTCCGTGTCATGAAGAGTTTCCCCAGATCCACATGATGTCCTCTTCTCGCAACTGGTCTTTCCTAACGACATGACAACATTTTGCCATTCTCTCTTCTAAGAACATTCTGTGAAGAGTGTCCTGGCTCAATTTCCTCCAGGACTGATTTGCTCGTTCTCCTGGCCACACACAGTATACTCCACACACGGTCTTTGCCATCACTGCCATTCAAATGCCTCAATCCTTCTGAGAATCCTGGTCCTCACTGTTGTCCCCATGAGAAACTCCATTTCTCGCAGCTTGCTTCAGATCTGCTGAAGTGGAATCTGAGTTTCTGTTAGGCCCCAAGGGCATTGTATTTGTGTGCCTGCTAGAAGCACGGCTGGGGAACAATGTCTGGCCCATAGTAAGTGCTGTATAATTATTGGTTGTGATCAGTGTCATTATTTATTACTCCATCTAATCTTTCCAGCACACTCACAGGTCAGGAAACCAAGATTCTGAGCCTGCCAGTGCCTTTGCTGAGGTTACCCCTCAGGAGAGGGCAGGGGCTCCATGCAAATCGAATATAGGATCAGGCCAACATTTGGATCACTCTGAATGGAGACACAGTCAATGCTCATTAACCAGTCACTCCCCATTGCTTTCGTCACCCAATCCTTATCAACCGTGACTCTGCTTGCTGTCTATGGATTTCCCTATGGATTCTGCATATTTTATATCAATCTCATTATGGTCTGACTTGTTTCACTCAGCAGAAGGTGTTCAAGGTCCCTGCATGGTGTAGCATGTTCCAAAACATCATTCCTTTTTAAAGGCTGAATAATATTCCATTGTATGACTTAGATATTGTTTGGTTTATCCATTCTTCGGGCCCCGGGCACTTTGCTCATAGTCACCTTTCAGCTATTGTGGGTAGTGCTGCAGTGATATTGTATACCACATCTCTTTGAGTCTCTGTTTGTTATTCTTTGAGGTATATGCTTAGATGTAGAATTGTGAGGTGGTCATGGATTTCCTCTTCCTTGGATCCATGATCAACGCTCATGCAAGCAGCAGTCAACAGCTTAAAAAATGCATTGCATTGTATTGGCTAAATATTCGCAAGACCTCTTTAGAGTATTGAAAAGCAGGGATGCTATTTTGAGAACTAAGGTGCATCTGACACAAGCCATAGTATGTTCAACACTTCCTATGCATGTAAAATTTGGAGATTAAATAAGGCAGGCCAAAGAAGAATCGATGCATTTGAATTATGGTGCTAGGAAAAAAGAACCATAGAAAGTACTATGGACTACCAGAAGCACCAATAAACTTGTCTTGGAAGAAGCACAGGAGAAATGCTCCTTAGAAGTAAGGATGGCCAGATTTTGTCACCCTTTGGATATGTATTTTCAACATGTTGTCAGGAGAGACCAGGCCCAGGAATAGGACATCATGCTTGGTAAAGTGGAAGGGCAATGGAAAAGAGGAAGGCTCTCATGGGATGGATGGACATGGGGGCTGCAGTAATGGGCTCAAACATAAGAACAATTGTGATGATGGTACTGGGTGGCGTTGTGTTCTGTTTGACATAGGGTTGTTATGAGTGGGAACCAACAGGACCGACCCTAACAACAATAGTAAATCTCTGACTTGTTAAGAAGAAACAAGCATTTTTCATTTCCTCTATGAGCCAGGCACTGAGAAGACCCTGAAGGTCCAGATAGAAACAGCACTTGACTCCTACCCATGATGGGTTCCCAGTCTAGGGGTGAGGCAGCAGATCTCCACTTTTGGATGAGACCTATGCAGCCCTCTTGGGGTTCTAGTGTGTGCTGGAGAGACTCCAGTTAACTTTGCTTTTCTCTATACCCGCCTTTAGGGAAGTGGAAGAACTTTAGAATAAAGCATCCCCCGAGATTTCTGTTGCACAATTAGACAAAAGGAAACCAATGGTGGCTAAAGAGAGTGAACAGAGAATCCAGAGCTGTGTCCGGGTCCTTGGCCATGCAGCTATCAATCAGCACAGTTGAGTTCAGTAATCAGGAAGCGAAGATCCTCAATATCTGGATCCAGTAGGTATAGAAGGCGTAGCTTCAAAGATAAAGAAGGATAAACCCTCTTTCGCTTTCAGGAGGAACTCACCCAGGGAGAACTCATTCAGGTGGGACTGCACTAAAGCCTTAGAACTGGGAGGGTCCATAGGAGCATGTTTACTGCCAGAACAGTGGCTTCCCATTCAAGAGCTTCTATCATATTCCAGCTCATGAATGGTCCTTCGAGTGCCTTGGTTCTTTTGCTGTGACTTCTGTGGCATCACTTGAACTCTCCATCCCCTCCAGCCAGGAGCAGTGGCAGGAAAAATCTATTAGGGAGAAGTGAGAGAGTGAGCTAGGAGATATTCCGTACACAGCTTGCAGTCTCCTTCAGCAAAGGCCCTGTGGGGTGGGGACTTAACTTTTCTGATTCTCTCCTGTTAGAAGTCAACACGGAGCTAAAGAAGCATGAATGGAAGAAAGCAGGATGATGAGCTGACAGCTTTTCCATAAGGAAATAATAGCCAGAAGGGCTCCAAGTTGGGATGAGGGGATGGTGGGGAGGGGAACACACGTGCTGCTACCAAGAGGAGAGTGAGGAGCAAGAGACCAGTAGAGGCTAGTCTCAAAGCCATCTCCAATAACATTTCCCCAACAGGCTGTTTTCCTCTCTCCACTCTAAACACGTCAGCCTTCACCTCCACCAAGCACCGAAACCCCCAATGCAGCCTTTATCTGCCCATTCCTCCCACCAATTGGTCCAGGTTACTATGGGAACTATGGGAGTAGTAACGGGTTCCCTCTATTACTACCTACCTCCCTGATTTCAGCACAGATCAATCAACCCGTCCCCGCAGCCCCATATCTAAGGGGAAGGTACTAGGGGAGAGTAAGGAAAAGATAGATTCAACACAGGACTAGAACAATAGTGAAAAACTTACAAAGAGAGTGAGTGATGTAATTCCAGAGTATTAGTCAATTCCTTTTGTCCTTCCAGCTACCATCCTCTCGCTCAGCTTAACTCCCTGAAGGAGGAAGGAACTCTCAGTGGGTGTCTGCAAAGGTGAGGTTCCAGGCCACTTGGGGGCTTCTGAGGGTTCCCTTCCAAATTTGCCTTCCCTCCCTTCAAAAGAAAGTCACTGGAACTCACCAGCCAGAGTTGGCAAGGCTACCACTGAGTTGCCCAGTTAAGATTTATGTCCTGGGGAAGACTGTAGCTCACAAAATGCCGTCAAGGGATTGTTTCTTCCAATACAAGCTCTTCCAGAATCTTGTCATTCTACATCCCAAGTTGGAGTCTATGTTTCCTCCTTTGACCCCACGCCAGCCTTATGGCTCTCCAGGAGTCAAGTTTGGCAGGTGAGGTGCAGTGTGACTTCTGAGGTAATACAGCTCCCACCTGGCTCTTTCTCTGTACAAGACCCTCTGAGTCCAGTCCCCTTGCTGTGAGGAAGTGTGATGAAGAAGCCACATGCAGATGCTGACACTAGTCCCTCTTAAAGTCCCAGCAAACACCAGTGGCCATTGTCAAGTACACCAGTGGGGAAGCTGTGTGAGATGTCTCCATCATAAGCCACTGCCAGACGGCAACCGCACAGAAGAATCTGCTAGCTTAGTACTGGCAATCCCCAGAACCATAGGAAATGATGACTGATGAGGAAGATAATAATTGACTCCAATTTTGTTTCAAACTGGAAGAAATGTGCTGCACAGCACTGGAGTTGTAGCTCTGGAGCCACAGTCCCGATGCAGATGTATTAAATAATTTATTATCTAGTGATTGTTCCTGGTCCTCACCCTTCCCAGCTTCCCTGTGCCCACCCAGTCCAAGCAGCTGCTTCATCACTTATTCTGTAAAAGTATGTGAGGGTAAGTCAGAAAGCATTGCTCTAAAACCACAGACACTTTATTAAACAAAAATATCAAAATGTGAAGTGACTGTTTCTAGACATAGCCGCCATCTTGATCTACATCGGGGAGGCAAACTTTTGAGATAGAAGCCTAGTTTTCCTCTCACAAAAATTGAAACATTCTTTGAGATAAAATATATATATATTTTAGCAACTTCAATCACCATTATCTGAATAATCACTGTCCTTGAAAAGGTTTCCATTTTACTTCAGAGCCACATGCATGGACCGAGAGACCCGCAGTGTATCCCTGACCCCTGCTCTATAGACTTCAGTAATTGTTCTCTGAGGGATTCTCTGCTCATATACACTTCTAGTCACACGACATACCATGACCAACAGGGTCGTTCAAACCCTCTCCAGAGATTCTTCAAGGGTGTGTGTGTGTGTGTGTGTAAAAAGAACACGAAGTCAGAAGACATCCAGAGATTATGGATGGGTATGAGTGTGAACGTGTGTGTGTGTGTGTGTGTCTGTAAAATGGACACGAAGTCAGAAGCCCTCTACAGATTCTGCAAGGGTGTGTGTGTTTGCATGTAAAAAGGACATGACTTTAGAAACCCTCCAGAGATTCATCAAGGTTGTGCGTGTGTGTGTGTGTGTGTGTGTGTGTGTGTGTGTATAAAGGACAAGATGTCAAAAGCCCTCTAGAGATTCTTCAAGGGTATGAGTGTGAGTGGGTGTGTAAAAAGAACACGAAGTCAGAAGTCCTCTGAAGATTCTGTAAGGGTGCATGTATGTGTGTGTTTGGAAAAAGGACAAGAAGTCCGAAGCCCTAAGGAGATTCTGGAAGGGTATGATTGTGAGTGTGTGTGTGTGTGTGTGTGTGTGTGTGTGTGTGTAAAAAAACACGAATTCAGAAGCCCTCTATAGATTCTGCAAGGGTGTGTGTGTGTCTGTGTGGGTGTGTGCGTGTAAAAAGGACAGGAAATCAGAATCCCTCCAGATATTCTGCAAGGGTGCGTGCATGTGTGTATATGTGTGTGTGTGAGTGTGTAAAAAGGACACGAAGTCAGAAGCCCTCCAGAGGTTCTGCAAGTGTGTGTGTGTGTGTGTATGTGTAAAGGACAGTAAATCAGAAGCCTTCTAGAGATTCTGCAACGGTGTGTATGTGTGTTTGTGTGTAAAAGGGACACGATGTCAGAAGCCCTCTAGTGATTCTGCCTGGGTATGAGTGTTGGTGTGAGTGTGTGTGTGTGTGTGTGTGTGTGTGTGTGTGTAAAAGGAAACAAAATCAGAAGCCCTCTAGTGATCCTGCAAGGGGTGTGTGTGTGTGTGTGTGTGTGTGTGTGCTTGTAAAAAGGACATGAAGTCAGATGCCTTCCAGAGATTCTGCAAGGGTATGGGTATGCATTTGGCTGTGTGTGTGAGTGTGAGTGTGTGTGTGTGTGTGTGTGTGTGTGTGTGTGTGTGTAAAAAGGACCCGAAATCAGAAGCCCTGTTTGTGAACCCTGGCTCTATTCCTTAGTGTTCCTTATCTCTCAATTTTGGATGTCCAGATACCTGAGGGTGTCATGGTTCTGTGTTGGGGTTCTAACGGCAAGGACAGAAGTTAGGCCACACCAGGCACTCCAAAGGAGAAAGTTGACACTTTGTGGTCCCCTAGATAGTTCGTATCAGAAACCCACAGGGGCAGTTTTGCTGTGTTCTGTAGGGTCACTGTGAGTCAGAATCGACTCAGCGACAGTGAATGTGGTTGAGTGTTTGAGCACAGTTCCTTTCATCCTCTGTGCAGGCATCTCTGTTTTAAAGGAGTTAGGTCAGTCCCATGTATTAGACTCTCCTTCAGAGCAACTGGGCAGGTGTGTGTCTGCGTGTTTCTAACGTCATCTTGTTTTTCTCATTCAAGGGATGTGGAGAGCAGGGTTCTTCAAATCGGTTTAAGGAGAGAAAGGAGATTAAAAAGAGAACAAAGAAAAGGAGGGTGAAAAAGGATTGGAGCGGGGGTCTGAGGAGAAGAGGGTGTTGCTCAGGCTTCTAAGGCTGTCAATCAGCCTGGTAGCCAGCTGTGAGCTTACCTGGTGCACCTCAAAGATCCCAGAATCCCTAGTTGACAGTGGAATTTGCATAGCGAACTGGCTCATTGAGCCAAGCCGGAGGCCTCTGTCTGCAGAAGAGACCAAGCCCTGTGCTGCAGCTCCTGCTCCCATATGCAAGCAGTGGGGTCCAAATGCGGGTCCTGTGTCTGCTTCCTGTTGTAAAAGACAGTGTTGGGACAAGTAGCCTTCTACTGAGTCTCTCCTCCGTCTACGCAGTCGACCCCCTTACCTGGGGGAGCAGGCTCCAGGCTTGTTGTGGCCAGCTAATAGCAATTAGTAGGCATAGCGCTAATGAAGAGAGGGGACAGCTGGGCAGAGGGCCTAAACCTGCTGAGCGCCATGGCCCCTGAGACACTGGCGAGCTGTTGGCTCCCAGCTCTTTGTCCCTGACTCTTACCTGCCTCCCTCTCTCGAGTTCACTCTTGAATTTCAGTCTCCATGCAATCTCACCCAGCCTTGCTGCCTGACTGGAGAGGGAGCCTGGAGGCTGTTAGAATAGCGCTGCTCAGGCTCTTTGGGCTAAAGAGTCTGACGTGGGCCAGGAGCTCCATGAAGTTCCCTCCCTCAGGCAGTTTTCTGCCTCTCCATCCCCCTTAGTCTCCCTGCAGGCCTGGCCCTGGGCCCTGACCTTCCACTTGCTTCCTCATCCAACATGTGGAGGGCTGGCTCTTGCCAAGTACACACATGGGTGCAGACATGAGAGATCCCACTCTCTCCTGGAAACCAGGAGGTCTATAAACAAGGGCACAGCTGAGGCCTGTTCTTACCCAAATCATGTGCATCCTTCTCTCTGCCCTCTGCCCTGGGGTAGAGACAAGGGCTCTGGGAAGACCGGCCACCCCATCTCTATGGGGCATGGCCCGATGGTGCTGGTGCACAGAGCACTGGGCAGGCAGGGCTCCCTACAGGCCCTTGCACCGTGTGGGGCTACAGAAGGGGAGAAAGGCAGAAGAGTGCTGCCAGGAGCCAGCTGCACTCTGGCAACGTGGGGTCCTCTGGGCTGGGCCACTGAGGTGGGGTGCTAAGGCTGTGCTCCCCTCTCCCTCTCCCCAGGTGTGTGGTTGTGCTCTTCAATCCCCGGAATCACAAGCAGCACCACATCCTCAACAGCTCCAGGTAAATGGGCTCTGGGGCTTTGGGGAGTGCCACCTTTCCCCAGGGATGGCCAGAGGGGTGCTACCTGCTTCTCTGTGGCATTGGGCCCTGTTGGGCCCTAGGCCTGCAAGGGAAGCAGCACAGGGAGGGCGGGTTTGCTGCCCTTGTTTAGAGAGGGGACTGTGAGAGGCCAGGCCTGGGCCAGGCTGCCAGTGCCCCTCTTGAGCCTGCCCCCATTCCTTTCAGGAAAACCATCACTGCCTTTGCCTTCTCTCCTGATGGCAAGTACCTGGTCACCAGCGAGGTGAGTGAGGAAGGAAGCTCAGGCACTGCAGAGGGGGTGGCCTGGCCTTAGCAGAGAGTGACAGCCTGCGGCCCGCATAGGACTGGTGCCAAGTTTGACTTTCTGTACTGGTGTCCACTTTGGGTGTTTGGTCTGCCCTAGAGCAGTGTTTTTAGGCTGTAGCCTGCATCAGAAGTGCTATGGTGGCCCCATAGTACAGACTGCTGGCTCTCTGGCTCAGCAGGTCTGGGTTGGCTCTCTTCAATTTGCAATGCTAACAAGTAGTTCCCGATGTGGCTGAAGCTGCCAATTTGGGAAACACATTTTGGAAAACACCTCCTTAAAACATTCCTTATCCCTGCTGGTCACAGTGTGGAACAGGGCTGCCCTCCCATAGACTTGCCCTGGAGGCTGTGGGAGCAAACCGCAGGAGTGGTGGTTCTTGCCCATGCAAATCACGCCAGGAGCCCATCCCTGAGAGTCCCTGTTCCCCAACACTGATCACATTCCCTCCGGGGGTGTCCTTGATTCATGTGCAGGCACATTAGGTTAGGTGTCCTTCATTTATGTGCAGGCTCTTGTCCAGTGGCTGGGAAGGCCAGGCCTCTGTGGATGGGGAGGGAGCTGGTTGCCTCTGGCTTTTACTTCGGGGTCTTCGTCCCCGCAGAGTGGACACATGCCTGCTGTGTGGGTATGGGACGTGTCGGAGCGCAGCCAGGTGGTGGAGCTTCAGGAGCATAAGTATGGCGTGGCGTGTGTGGCCTTCTCACCCAGCGCCAAGTACATTGTCTCAGTGGGCTACCAGCATGACATGATCTTCAATGTCTGGGCCTGGAAGGTGAGTGGGCTGCTGGCCTCAGGACAGGCAGGGCCGGGAGGGGAGCCAAGAAACTGCTGACAGGTGGCCTTCACTTCCACCTGCTGGCCTCAGTCCCTTTCTAGAGAACTCTGAGCAGAAAGGAGCAACTGGGTATCTAGGATGCTAAAGACAGGGCAGAAGGAGAGGTCAAGTTCACAGCTTGTCTAACCTCCTTCAGTGTGTAAGTTTCTTTTCCCTCAGCTCCTAGAAGCAGAGCCTTGATTTCCCTTGACTTTCTCTCCAGAAAAACATTGTAGTGGCTTCCAACAAGGTGTCCAGTCGGGTGACAGCAGTATATTTCTCTGAGGACTGCAGCTAATTTGTCATTGCAGGCAACCGGCACATCAAATTCTGGTACCTTGATGACAGCAAGACCTCAAAGGTGAGGCAGCAAGTAGCCACCAGGGTGGGGTCTGCCCAGATCTGTTCCACCTGCGCCCACTTCTGCATGCTCAAAAGCCCCTTGGAAGTCTCAGCTGGGCCAGGTGCTATGTCAATCTGCAAGGGAAGCCTTTTCCCTCCTCCCCAGGGCCTGCTTTTCAGGGGGTAGCCTGCAGAGTGGGTGGGTGGGTGGCACCTGTGGTGTGCCTCCACAAGTGAATGCCACTGTGCCCCTGCTGGGCCGCTCCGGGCTGCTGGGGGACCTGCGGAACAACTTGTTCACTGATGTAGCCTGTGGCCGCAGGAAGAAGGCTGACAGCACCTTCTGTATCACATCCTCGGGGCAGCTGTGTGAGTTCAGTGACCAGAGACTGTGGGACAAGGGGGTGGAGCTGAGGGTAAGTGAATGCTTTGTCGGCACCCTCCCGTCTGTCATCTCCAGTCTCCAGGGGTCCTGGGGCTAGCAGCAGGGTCTGCATGCACGCTGGGGGAGGCCCCAGGCGGAGGAAGCTGTTTGGGGACCTCTCTGCTCGCTCGTGGTCTTTGTCTCTGCCTCTTCCTCTGCTTTCCTCTTTTGCGAAGCACAAAGACAGCATCACAGTAAGTGTGCTGGCCCTGTCCGCTGCCTCTGCTGCCTTTCTCTTGGCCGGCCTTTTCTGAGTGTGTCTTTGCCTAAACATCAGGTGCCTTATAAGGCTTGCTGACTCCTTCCCCCTAATTGCACGGGGCTGTGGGCCCTCTGGCCAGCTGCTGTTAGAGGGAGGGGCATTGAGGGGCTCTGGCCAGGGCAGCTGGCCTGCCTTGCACTTGTCCTTACCTCTTGGCTCATGGCTGTTGAGGTGTCGGGTGAAGGAGTGGGCAGACGCCCTTGCTGACTGGGGGTGTCATAACCTGAGTCTAGGGGTGCACTAGCCTGAGGCTAGGGGAGCAGTAGCCTTAGGCTAAGCCTAGGGGAGCCCTAGCTAAAGCCTAGGGGTGCCCTAGCCTAAGCTTAGGGGTGCCCTAGCCTGATCCTAGGGGTGCTGTAGCCTTAGGCTAGGGGAGCCCTAGCCTTAGCCTAAGCCTAGGGGTGCCCGAGCCTAAGCCTAGGGGTGCCCTAGCCTAAGCCTAGGGGTGCCCTAGCCTTAGGCTAGGGGAGCCCAAGCCTCCGACTACGCCTAGGGGTGCCCTAGCCTAAGCGTAGGGGTGCCCTAGCCTAAGCCTAAGGGAGCCCTAGCCTTAGTCTGGCCTTGAATTGCCCTAGCCTAAGCCTAGGGGAGCCATAGACTGAGGCTAGGGGAGCCCTAGCCTGAGGCTAGGGGAGCCATAGCCTTAGCCTTAGCTTAGGGGTGCCCTAGCCTAAGCCTAGGGGTGCCCTAGCCTAAGCCTAGGTTTGCCCTAGCCTAAGCTTAGGGGTGCCCTAGCCTTGGGCTAGGGGAGCCCTAGCCTTAGGCTAGGGGAGCCCTAGCCTTAGCCTAGGCCTAGAGGTGCCATAGCCTAAGCCTAAGGGTGCCCTAGCCTGAGCCTAGGGGTGCCCTCGCCGTAGGCTAGGGGAGCCTTAAACTTAGCCTAAGCCTAGGGGTGCCCTAGCCTAAGCCTAGGGGTGCCCTAGCCTAAGTCTAAGGGTGTCCGAGCCCTAGCCTAAGCCTAAGCCTAGGGGTGCCCTAGCCTAAGCCTAGGGGTGCCCTAGCCTAAGCCTAGGGGTGCTCTAGCCTTAGGATAGGGGAGCCCTAGCCTTAGCCTAAGCCTAGGGGTGCCCTAGCCTAAGCCTAGGGTTGCCCTAGCCTGAGGCAAGGGGTGCCCTAGCCGAAGCCTAGGGGTGCCCTAGCCTGAGCCTAAGGGTGCCCTAGCCTGAGCCTACGGGTGCCCGAGCCTGAGGCTAGGGGAGCCCTAGCGTTAGTCTAGCCTAGGATTGCCCTAGCCTAAGCCTAGGTGTGTCATAGCCTGAGTCTAGGGGTGCACTAGCCTGAGGATAGGGGACCCGTAGCCTTAGCCATAGCCTAGGGGAGCCCTAGCTAAAGCCTAGGGGTGCCCTAGCCTAAGCCTAGGGGTGCCATAGCCTGAGCCTAGGGGTGCCGTAGCCTTAGGTTAGGGGAACCCTAACCTTAGCCTAAGCCTAGGGGTGTCCTAGTCTAAGCCTAGGGGTGCCCTATCCTGAGCCTAGGGGTGCCGTAGTCTAAGGCTAGGGGAGCCCTAGCCTTAGCCTAAGCCTATGATTGCCCTAGCCTAAGCTTAGGGGTTCCCTATCCTGAGTCGGGGGGTGCCCTAGCCTGAGGCTAGGGGAGCCGTTGCCTTAGCCTAAGCCTAGGGGTGCCCTAGCCTAAGGCTAGGGGAGCCCTAGCCTAAAGCTAAGGGAGCCGTAGCCTAAGCCTAGGGGTGCCCTATCCTAAACCTAGGGAAACCCTAGCCTAAGGCTAGGGGATCCTTAGCCTAAGGCTAGGGGAGCCCTAGCTTTAGCCTAAGCCTTGGGGTGACCGACCCTAAGGCTAAGGGAGCCCTACCGAAGGATAGGGGAGCCCTAGTCTTAGCCTAAGCCTAGGGGTGCCCTAGCCTAAGGTTAGGGGAGCCCTAGCCTAAGGCTAGGAGAGCCCTAGCCTAAACCTAGGGGTGCCCGAGCCTAAGCCTAGGGGAGCCCTAGCCTTAGGCTAGGGGAGCCCTGGACTAAGCCTAGAGGTGCCCTGGCCTAAGGATAGGGGAGCACTAGCCTAAGGTTATGGGAGACCAAGCCTAAGTCTAGGGGAACCCTAGCCTAAGCCTAGGGGTGCCCTATCCTAAGCCTAGGGGTGCCCTAGCCTTAGGCTAGGTGAGCCCTAGCCTTAGCCTAAGCCTAGGGGTGCCCTAGCCTAAGCTTAGGGGTGCCCTAACCTGAGCTTAGGGGTGCCCTAGCCTGAGCCTATGGGGGCCCTAGCCTTAGGCTATGGGAGCCCTAGCCTTAACCTAAGCCTAGGGGTGCCCTAGCCTAAGCCTAGGGGTGCCCTAGCCTGAGTCTAGGGATGCCCTAACCTGAGTCTAGGGGACCCATAGCCTGAGTCTAGGGGTGCCCTAGCCTAAGCCTAGGGGTGCCCTAGCCTAAGCCTAGGGGTACCATAGCCTAAGCCTAGGGGTGCCCTAGCCTTAGGCTAGGGGAGCCCTAGCCTTTTCCTAAGCTTAGGGGTGCCATAGCCAAAGCCTTGGAGTGCCCTAGCCTGAGCCGAGGGGTGCCATAACCTTAGGGTAGGGGAGCCCTATCCTTAGCCTAAGACTAGGATTGCCCTAGCCTAAGCTTAGGGGAGCCCTAGCCTAAGCCTAGGGGTGACCTATCCTGAGGCTAGGGGAGCCGTTGCCGTAGACTTAGTCTAGGTGTGCCATAGCCTAAGCCTATGGGTGCCCTAGCCTAAGCCTAGGGGTTCCCTAGACTTAGGCTAGGGGTTCCCTAGCCTAAGCCTAGGGGTGCCCTAGCCTAAGCCTAGGGGTGCCCAAGCCTTAGGCTAGGGGAGCCCTAGCCTTAGCCTAAACCTAGGGGTGCCCTAGCCTAAGCCTAGGGCTTCCCTAGCCTGAACCTACGGGTGCCATAGCCTGAGCCTATGGGTGCGCATGCCTGAGGCTAGGGGATCCCTAGCCTTAATCTTGCCTAGGATTGCCCTAGCCTAAGCCTAGGGGTGTCATAGCCTGAGTCTAGGGGTGCCCTAGCCTGAGGCTAGGGGAGCCGTAGCCTTAGCCTAGGGGTGCCGTAACCTTAGGGTAGGGGAGCCCTAGCCCGAGCCTAAGCCTAGGGGTGCCCTGGCATAAGCATAGGGGAGCCCTAGCCTGAGCCTAGGTGTGCCCTCACCTGAGCCTAGGGGTGCCCTAGCCTGAGGCTAAGGCAGCCCTAGCCTTAGCCTAAACCTAGGGGTGCCCTAGCCTAAGCCTAGGGGTGCCCTAGCCTAAGCCTAGGGGTGCCCTAGCCTAAGCCTAGGGGTGCCCTAGCCTAAGCCTAGGGGTGCCCTAGCCTAAGCCTAGGGGTGCCCTAGCCTAAGCCTAGGGGTGCCCTAGCCTAAGCCTAGGGGTGCCCTAGCCTAAGCCTACGGGTGCCCTAGCCTAAGGCTAGGGGAGCCCTAGCCTTAGCCTAAGCCTAGGGGTGCCCTATCCTAAGCCTAGGGGTGCCCTAGCTTAAACCTAGGGGTGCCCTAGCCTGAGTCTAGGGGTGCCCTAGCCTGAGCCTAGGGGTGCCATAGCCTGAGTCTAGGGGTGCACTAGCCTGAGGCTAGGGTAGCCGTAGCCTTAGCCTAAGCCTAGTGGAGCCCTAGCTTAAGCCTAGGGGTGCCCTAGCCTAAGCCTAAGGTGCCCTAGCCTAAGCCTAGGGGTGCCCTAGCCTTAGGCTAGGGGTGCCCTAGCCTGAGCCTAGGGGTCCCGTAACCTTAGGGTAGGGGAGCCCTAGCCTTAGCCTAAGACTAGGATTGCCCTAGCCTAAGTTTAGGGGTGCCCTCCCTGAGTATAGGGGTGCCCTAGCCTGAGGCTAGGGGAGCCGTTGCCTTAGCCTAAGCCAAGGGGTGCCCTAGCTTAAGCCTAGGGGTGCCCTAACCTGAGCGTAGGGGTGCCCTAGCCTAGGCTATGGGAGCCCTAGCCTTAGCCTAAGTCTAGGGGTGGCCTAGCCTAAGCCTAGCGGTGCCCTAGCCTAAGCCTAGGGGTGCCCTAGCCTTAGGCTAGGGGTTCCGTAGCCTAAGCCTAGTGGTGCCCTAGCCTAAGCCTAGGGGTGCCCTTGCCTTAGGCTGGGGGAGCCCTAGCCTTAACCTAAGCCTAGGGGTGCCGTAGCCTAATCCTAAGGGTGCCCTAGCCTGAGCCTAGGTGTGCCCTCGCCTGAGCCTACGGGTGCCCTAGCCTGACGCTAGGGGAGACCTAGTCTTAGTCTAGCCTAGGATTGCGCTAGCCTAAGCCTAGGGGTGCCATAGCCTGAGTCTAGGGTTGCCCTAGCCTGAGACTAGGGGAGCTGTAGCCTTAGCCTAAGCCTCGGAGTGCCCTAGCCTAAACCAAGGGGTGCCCATGCCTAAGCCTAGGGGTGCCGTAGCCTAAGCCTAGGGGTGCCCTAGCCTAAGCCTAGGGGTGCCCTAGCCTTAGGCTAGGGGAGCCCTAGCCTTAGCCTAAGCCTAGGGGTGCCCTAGCTTAAGCATAGGGGTGCCCTAGCCTCAGGCTAGAGGAGCCCTAGCCTTAGCCTAAGCCTAGGGGTGCCGTAGCCTAAGCCTAGGGGTGCCCTAGCCTAAGGCTAGGGGTGCCCTAGACTAAGCCTAGGGGTGCCCTAGCCTTAGGCTAGTTGAGCCCTAGCCTTAGCCTAAGCCTAGGGGTACCCTAGCCTAAACCTAGGGGTGCCCTAGCCTAAGCCTACGGGTGCCCTAGCCTGAGCCTACGGGTGCCCTAGCCTGAGACTATGGGAGCCCTAGCGTTAGTCTAGCCTAGGATTGCCCTAGCCTAAGCCTAGTGATGCCATAGCCTGAGTCTATTGGTGCACTAGCCTGAGCATAGGGGTTCCATAGCGTGAGCCTACGGGTGTCCTAGCCTGAGGCTAGGGGATCCCTAGCCTTAGTCTAGCCTAGGATTGCCCTAGACTAAGCCTAGGGGTGCCCTAGCCTAAGCCTAAGGGTGCCCTAGCCCAAGCCTAGGGGTGCCCTAGCCTAAGCCTAGGGGTGCCCTAGCCTAAGCCTAGGGGTGCCCTAGGCTAAGCCTAGGGGTGCGCTAGCCATAGGCTATGGAAGACCTAGCCATAGGCTAGGGGAGCCCTAGCCTTAGCCTAAGCCTAGCGGTGCCCTAGCCTAAGCCTAGCGGTGCCTTAGCCTAAGCCTAGGGGTGCTCTAGCCTTAGGCTAGGGGAGCCCTAGCCTTAGCCGAAGCCTACAGGTGTCCTTGCCAAAGCTAGGGGTGCCCCAGCCTAAGCCTAGGGGTGCTCTAGCCTTAGGCTAGGGGAGCCCTAGCCTTAGCCTAAGCCTAGGCGTGCCCTATCCTAAGCCTAGGGGTGCCCTAGCCTGAGCCTAGGGGTGCTGTAGCCTTAGGCTAGGGGAGCCCTAGCCTTAGCCTAAGTCTAGGGGTGCCCTAGCCTAAGCCTAGGGGTGCCCTAGCCTGAGCCTAGGGGTGCCCTTGCCTGAGGCTAGGTGAAATCTAGCCTGAGCCTAAGCCTAGGATTGCCCTAGCCTAAGCTTAGGGGTGACCTAGCCTGAGTCTAGGGGTGCTCTAGCCTGAGGCTAGGGTAGCCGTTGCCTTAGCCTAAGTCTAGAAGTGTCCTAGCCTAAGCCTACGGGTGCCCAAGCCTGAGACTACGGGTGCCCTAACCTGAGGCTAGGGGAGCCCCGCCCTTAAACTAGGGGTGCCCTAGCCTAAGCCTAGGGGTGCCCTAGCCTAAGCCTAGGGATGCCCTATCCTAAGCCTAGCGGTGCCCTAGCCTTAGGCTAGGGGAACCCTAGGCCTAGCCTAAGCTTATGGGTGCCCCAGCCTGAGCCTAGGGGTGCCTTAGCCTCAGGCTAGGGGAGCCCTAGCCTTAGCCTAAACCTAGGGGTGCCCTAGCCTAAGCCTAGGGGTGCCCTAGCATAAGCCTATGACTGCCCTAGCCTGAGCCTAGGGGTGCCCTAGCGTGAGCCTACGGGTGCCCTAGCCTGAGGCTAGGGGATCCCTAGCCTTAGTCTAGCCTAGGATTGCCCTAGCCTAAGCCAAAGGGTGACACAGCCTGAGTCTAGGGGTGCCCTAGCCTGAGGCTAGGGGAGCCCTAGCCATAGCCTAAGCCTAGGGGTGCCCTAGCCTAAGGCTAGGGGAGCCCTAGCCTGAGCCTACGTGTGCCCTCGCCTGAGCCTAGGTGTACCCTAGCCTGAGGCTAGCGGAGCCCTAGCTTTAGCCTAAGCCTAGGGGTGCCCTTGCCTAAGCCTAGGGGTGCCCTAGCCTAAGCCTAGGGGTGCCCTAGCCTGAGTCTAGGGGTGCTCTAGCCTTAGGCTAGGGGAGCCATAGCCTTAGCCTAAGCCTAGGGGTGCCTTAGCCTAAGCCTAGGGGTGCCCTAGCCTAAGGCTAGGGGAGCCCTAGCCTGAGCCTAGGTGTGCCCTCGCCTGAGCCTAGGGGTGCCCTAGCCTGAGGCTAGGGGATTCCTAGCCTTAGCCTAAGCCTAGGGTTGCCAACACCTAAGCCTAGGGGTGCCCTTGCCTGGGTCTAGGGGTGCCCTAGCCTTAGGCTAGGGGAGCCGTAGCCTTAGCCTAAGACTAGGGGTGCCATAGCCTAAGCCTAGGGGTGCCCTAGCCTAAGCCTAGGGGTGCCCTGGCCTAAGCCTAGGTGTGCCTTAGCCTAAGCCTAGGGGTGCCCTAGCCTAAGCCTAGGGGTGCCCAAACCTGAGCCTAGGGGTGCCCTATCCTTAGGCTAGTGGAGCCCTAGCCTTAGCCTAAGCCAAGGGGTGCCCTAGCCTAAACTTGGGGTGCCCTAGCCTAAGCCTAGGGGTGCCCTAGCCTGAGCCTACGGGTACCCTAGCCTGAGGCTATGGGAGCCCTTGCTTTTGTCTAGCCTAGGATTGCCCTAGGCTAAGCCTTGGGGTGCCATAGCCTGAGTCTAGGGGTGCACTAGCCTGAGGCTAGGGGAGCCGTAGCCTTAGCCTAAGCCTAGGGGAGCCCTAGCTTAATTCGAGGGGTGCCCTAGCCTAAGCCTAGGGGTGCCCTAGCCTAAGCCTAGGGGTGCCCTAGCCTTAAGCTAGGGGAGCCCTAGCCTTAGCCTAAGCCTAGGTGTGCCCTAGCCTAAGCCTAGGGGTGCCCTAGCCTGAGCCTAGGGGTGCCCTACCTGAGCATAGGGGTGCCGTAGCGTTAGCCTAGAGGAGCCCTAGTTTTAGCCTCAGCCTAGGGGTGCCCTAATCTAAGCCTAGGGGAGCCCTAGCCTAAGCCTAGAGGTGCCCTAGCCTTAGGCTAGAGGAGCCCTAGCCTTAACCTAAGCCTAGGGGTGCCCTAGCCTAAGCCTAGGGGTGCCCTAGCCTAAGCCTAGGGGTTGCCTAGCCTTAGGCTAGGGGAGCCTTAGCCTTAGCCTAAGCCTAGGGGAGCCCTAGCCTAAGCCTAGGGGTGCCCTAGCCTAAGCCTAGGTGTCCCCTAGCCAAAGCCTAGGGGTACCCTAGCCTAAGTTTAGGTTTACCCTAGCCTAAGCCTAGGGGTGCCCAAGCCTAATCATAGGGGTGCCCTAGCCTAAGCCTAGGGGTGCCCTAGCCATAGGCTTGGGGAGCCCTAGCCTTAGCCTAAGCCTAGGGGTGCCCTAGCCTAAGCCTAGAAGTGCCCTAGCCTGAGACTATGGGAGCCCTAGCGTTAGTCTAGCCTAGGATTGCCCTAGCCTAAGCCTAGGGGTGCCATAGCCTGAGTCTATTGGTGCACTAGCCTGAGGCTAGGGGAGCCGTAGCCTTAGCCTAAGCCTAGGGGAGCCCTAGCCTAAGCCTAGGGGTGCCTTAGCCTAAGCCTAGGCGTGCCTTAGCCTTGGGCTAGGGGAGCCCTAACCTTAGTCTAAGCCTAGGGGTACCCTAGCCTAAGCCTAGGGGTGCACTAGCGTAAGCCTAGGGGTGCCCTAGCCTAATCCTAGGGGTGCCCAAGCCTAAGCCTAGGGGTGCCCAAGCCTAAGCCTAAGCCTAGGGGTGCCCTAGCCTAAGCCTAGGGGTGCCCTAGCCTAAGCCTAGGGGTGCCCTAGCCTTAGGCTAGGGGAGCCCTAGTTTATCCTAAGCCTAGGGGTGCAATAGCCTAAGCCTAGGGGTGCTCTAGCCTTAGGCTAGGGGAGCCCTAGCCTTAGACTAAGCCTAGGGGTGCTAGCCTAAGCCTAGGGCTGCCCTAGCCTGAGCCTACGGGTGCCCTAGCCTGAGCCTCCGGGTGCCCCTGCCTGAGCTAGGGGATCCCTAGCCTTAGTCTAGCCTAGGATTGCCCTAGCCTAAGCCTAGGGGTGCCATAGCCTTGGTCTAGGGGTGCCCTAGCCTGAGGCTAGGGGAGCCGTAGCCTTAGCCTAAGCCTAGTGGAGCCCTAGCCTAAGCCTAGGGGTGCCCTAGCCTAAGACTAGGGGTGCCCTATCCTAAGCCTAGGGGTGCCCTGGCATAAGCATAGGGGTGCCCTAGCCTGAGCCTAGGGTTGCCCTAACCTAAGCCTAGGGGTGCCCTAGCCTGAGCCTAGGTGTGCCCTCCCCTGAGCCTAGGGGTGACCTAGCCTGAGGCTAAGGTAGCCCTAGCCTTAGCCTAAGTCTAGGGGTGCCCTAGCCTAAGCCTAGGGGTGCCCTAGCCTAAGCCTACGGGTGCCCTAGCCTAAGTCTAGGGGTGCCCTAGCCTAAGCCTAGGCGTGCCCTAGCCTTAGGCTAGGGGAGTCCTAGCCTTAGCCTAAGCCTAGGGGTGCCCTAGCCTAAGCCTAGGGGTGCCCTATCCTAAGCCTAGGGGTGCCCAAGCCTTAGGCTAGTGGAGCCCTAGCCTTAGCCTAAGCCTAGGGGTACCCTAGCCTAAACCTAGGGGTGCCCTAGCCTGAGTCTAGGGGTGCCCTAGCCTGAGCCTAGGGGTGCCATAGCCTGAGTCTAGGGGTGCACTACCCTAATCCTAGGGGTGCCCTAGCCTTAGCTAGTGGTGCCCTAGCCTGAGCCTAGGGGTGCCGTAACCTTAGGGTAGGGGAGACCTAGCCTTAGCCTAAGACTAGGATTGCCCTAGCCTAAGCTTACGGGTGCCATAGCCTGAGTCTCGGAGTGCCCTAGCCTGAGGCTAGGGGAGCCGTTGCCTTAGCCTAAGTCTAGGTGTGCCCTAGCCTAAGCCTATGGGTGCCCTAGCCTACGCCTAGGGGTGCCCTAGCCTTAGGCTAGGGGTTCCCTAGCCTAAGCCTAGGGGTGCCCTAGCTTAAGCCTAGGGGTGCCCTAACCTGAGCGTAGGGGTGCCCTAGCCTAAGGCTAGGGGAGCCCTAGCCTGAGCGTAGGTGTGCCCTCGCCTGAGCCTAGGGGTGCCCTAGCCTTAGCCTAAGCCTAGGATTGCCCTAGCCTAAACTTATTGGTGCCCTAGCATGAGTCTAGGGGTTCCCTAGCCTAAGCCTAGGGGTGCCCTAGCCTAAGCCTAGGGGTGCCCTAGCCTAAGCCTAGGGGTGCCCTCGCCTAAGCCTAGTGGTGCCCTAGCCTAAGCCTAGGGATGCCCTATCCTAAGCCTAGGGGTGCCCTAGCCTTAGGCTACGGGAACCC
This sequence comes from Tenrec ecaudatus, assembly GCF_050624435.1. NCBI lineage: Eukaryota > Metazoa > Chordata > Mammalia > Afrosoricida > Tenrecidae > Tenrec > Tenrec ecaudatus. The sequence continues at coordinate 1,116,048 of NW_027459491.1, forward strand.
TAGGCCTAGCCTAAGCTTATGGGTGCCCCAGCCTGAGCCTAGGGGTGCCTTAGCCTCAGGTTAGGGGAGCCCTAGCCTTAGCCTAAACCTAGGGGTGCCCTAGCCTAAGCCTAGGGGTGCCCTAGCATAAGCCTAGGGCTGCCCTAGCCTGAGCCTAGGGGTGCCCTAGCGTGAGCCTACGGGTGCCCTAGCCTGAGGCTAGGGGATCCCTAGCCTTATTCTAGCCTAGGTTTGCCCTAGTCTAAGCCAAATGGTGCCACAGCCTGAGTCTAGGGGTGCCCTAGCCTGAGGCTAGGGGAGCCCTAGCCTTAGCCTAAGCTTAGGGGTGCCCTAGCCTAAGGCTAGGGGAGCCCTAGCCTGAGCCTAGGTGTGCCCTCGCCTGAGCCTAGGGGTGCCCTAGCCTGAGGCTAGGGGAGCCCTAGCTTTAGCCTAAGCCTAGGGGTGCCCTAGCCTAAGCCTAGGGGTGCCCTAGCCTAAGCCTAGGGGTGCCCTAGCCTGAGTCTAGGGGTGCTCTAACCTTAGGCTAGGGGAGCCGTAGCCTTAGCCTAAGCCTAGGGGTGCCATAGCCTAAGCCTAGGGGTGCCCTAGCCTAAGCCTAGGGGTACCTTAGCCTAAGCCTAGGGGTGCCCTAGCCTAAGCCTATGGTGCCCTAGCCTAAGCCTAGGGGTGCCCTAGCCTAAGGCTAGGGGAGCCCTAGCCTGAGCCTAGGTGTGCCCTCGCCTGAGCCTAGGGGTGCCCTCGCCTGAGGCTAGGGGAGCCCTAGCCTTAGCCTAAGCCTAGGGGTGCCAACACCTGAGCCTAGGGGTGCCCTTGCCTGGGTCTAGGTGTGCCCTAGCCTTAGGCTAGGGGAGCTGTAGCCTTAGCCTAAGACTAGGGGTGCCTTAGCCTAAGCCTAGGGGTGCCCTAGCCTAAGCCTAGGGGTGCCCTGGCCTAAGCCTAGGGGTGCCCTGGCCTAAGCCTAGGTGTGCCTTAGCCTAAGCCTAGGGGTGCCCTAGCCTAAGCCTAGGGGTGCCCAAACCTGAGCCTAGGGGTGCCCTATCCTTAGGATAGTGGAGCCCTAGCCTTAGCCTAAGCCAAGGAGTGCCCTAGCCTAAACCTAGGGGTGACCTAGCCTAAGCCTAGGGGTGCCCTAGCCTGAGCCTACGGGTACCCTAGCCTGAGGCTATGGGAGCCCATGCTTTTGTCTAGCCTAGGATTGCCCTAGGCTAAGCCTTGGGGTGCCATGGCCTGAGTCTAGGGGTGCACTAGCCTGAGGCTAGGGGAGCCGTAGCCTTAGCCTAAGCCTAGTTGAGCCCTAGCTTAATTCGAGGGGTGCCCTTGCCTAAGCCTAGGGGTGCCCTAGCCTTAAGCTGGGGGAGCCCTAGCCTTAGCCTAAGCCTAGGTGTGCCCTAGCCTAAGCCTAGGGGTGCCCTAGCCTGAGCCTAGGGGTGCCCTACCTGAGCATAGGGGTGCCGTAGCGTTAGCCTAGAGGAGCCCTAGTTTTAGCCTAAGCCTAGGGGTGCCCTAATCTAAGCCTAGGGGAGCCCTAGCCTAAGCCTAGAGGTGCCCTAGCCTAAGCCTAGGGGTGCCCTAGCCTGAGCCTAGGAGTGCCGTAGACTTAGGCTAGGGGAGCCGTAGCCTATGCCTAGGGGTGCCCTAGCCTAAGCCTAGGGGTGCCCTAGCCTAAGCCTAGGGTGGCGCTAGCCTAAGCCTAGGGGTGCCCTAGACTAAGCCTAGGGGTGCCCTAGCCTAAGTCTATGGGTGCCCTAGCCTTAAGCTAGCGGAGCCCTAGCCTTAGCCTCAGCCTAGGTCTGCCCTAGCCTAAGCCTAGGGGTGCCCTAGCCTGAGCCTAGGGGTAACCTAGCCTAAGCCTAGGTTTTCCACTCGCCTAAGGCTTGAGGTGCCCTAGCCTAAGCCTAGGGGTGCCCTAGCCTTAGGCTAGAGGAGCCCTAGACTTAACCTAAGCCTAGGGGTGCCCTAGCCTAAGCCTAGGGGTGCCCTAGCCTAAGCCTAGGGGTTGCCTAGCCTTAGGCTAGGGGAGCCTTAGCCTTAGCCTAAGCCTAGGGGAGCCCTAGCCTAAGCCTAGGGGTGCCCTAGCCTAAGCCTAGGTGTCCCCTAGCCAAAGCCTAGGGGTACCCTAGCCTAAGTTTAGGTTTACCCTAGCCTAAGCCTAGGGGTGCCCAAGCCTAATCATAGGGGTGCCCTAGCCTAAGCCTAGCGGTGCCCTAGCCATAGGCTTGGGGAGCCCTAGACTTAGCCTAAGCCTAGGGGTGCCCTAGCCTAAGCCTAGGAGTGCCCTAGCCTAAGCCTAAGGGTGCCCTAGCCTGAGCCTACGGGTGCCCTAGCTTGTGCTATGGGAGCCCTGGCTTTAGTCTAGCCTAGGATTGCCCTAGCCTAAGCTTAGGGGTGCCCTTCCCTGAGTCTAGGGGAGCCCTAGCCTTAGCCTAAGCCTAGGGGTGCCCTAGCCTAAACCTAGGGGTGCCCTAGCCTGAGCCTACGGGTGCCCTAGCCTGAGACTATGGGAGCCCTAGCGTTAGTCTAGCCTAGGATTGCCCTAGCCTAAGCCTAGGGGTGCCATAGCCTGAGTCTATTGGTGCACTAGCCTGAGGCTAGGGGAGCCGTAGCCTTAGCCTAAGCCTAGGGGAACCCTAGCCTAAGCCTAGGGGTTCCTTAGCCAAAGCCTAGGGGTGCCTTAGCCTTGGGCTAGGGGAGCCCTAACCTTAGTCTAAGCCTAGGGGTGCCCTAGCCTAAGCCTAGGGGTGCCCTAGCGTAAACCTAGGGGTGCCCTAGCCTAATCCTAGGGGTGCCCAAGCCTAAGCCTAGGGGTGCCCAAGCCTAAGCCTAAGCCTAGGGGTGCCCTAGCCTAAGCCTAGGGGTGCCCTAGCCTAAGCCTAGGGGTGCCCTAGCCTAAGCCTAGGGGTGCCCTAGCCTTAGGCTAGGGGAGCCCTAGCCTTATCCTAAGCCTAGGGGTGCAATAGCCTAAGCCTAGGGGTGCTCTAGCCTTAGGCTAGGGGAGCCCTAGCCTTAGACTAAGCCTAGGGGTGCTAGCCTAAGCCTAGGGCTGCCCTAGCCTGAGCCTACGGGTGCCCTAGCCTGAGCCTCCGGGTGCCCCTGCCAGAGCTAGGGGATCCCTAGCCTTAGTCTAGCCTAGGATTGCCCTAGCCTAAGCCTAGGGGTGCCATAGCCTGTGTCTAGGGGTGCCATAGCCTGAGGCTAGGGGAGCCGTAGCCTTAGCCTAAGCCTAGTGGAGCCCTAGCCCAAGCCAAGGGGTGCCCTAGCCTAAGACTAGGGGTGCCCTAGCCTAAGCCTAGGGGTGCCCTGGCATAAGCATAGGGGTGCCCTAGCCTGAGCCTAGGGGTGCCCTAGCCTAAGGCTAGGGGAGCCCTAGCCTGAGCCTAGGTGTGCCCTCCCCTGAGCCTAGGGGTGACCTAGCCTGAGGCTAAGGCAGCCCTAGCCTTAGCCTAAGTCTAGGGGTGCCCTAGCCTAAGCCTAGGGGTGCCCTAGCCTAAGCCTAGGGGTGCCCTAGCCTAAGCCTAGGGGTACCCTAGCCTAAGCCTAGGGGTGCCCTAGCCTTAGGCTAGGGGAGCCCTAGCCTTAGCCTAAGCCTAGGGATGCCCTAGCCTAAGCCTAGGGGTGCCCTATCCTAAGCCTAGGGGTGCCCTAGCCTTAGGCTAGTGGAGCCCTAGCCTTAGCCTAAGCCTAGGGGTACCCTAGCCTAAACCTAGGGGTGTCCTAGCCTGAGTCTAGGGGTGCCCTAGCCTGAGCCTAGGGTTGCCATAGCCTGAGTCTAGGGGTGCACTAGCCTGAGGCTAGGGTAGCCGTAGCCTTAGCCTAAGCCTAGTGGAGCCCTAGCTTAAGCCTAAGGGTGCCCTAGCCTAAGCCTAAGGTGCCCTATCCTAAGCCTAGGGGTGCCCTAGCCTTAGCTAGTGGTGCCCTAGCCTGAGCCTAGGGGTGCCGTAACCTTAGGGTAGGGGAGCCCTAGCCTTAGCCAAAGACTAGGATTGCCCTAGCCTAAGCTTAGGGGTGCCATAGCCTGAGTCTAGGAGTGCCCTAGCCTGAGGCTAGGGGAGCCGTTGCCTTAGCCTAAGTCTAGGTGTGCCCTAGCCTAAGCCTATGGGTGCCCTAGCCTAAGCCTAGGGGTGCCCTAGCTTAAGCCTAGGGGTGCCCTAACCTGAGCATAGGGGTGCCCTAGCCTAAGGCTAGGGGAGCCCTAGCCTGAGCGTAGGTGTGCCCTCGCCTGAGCCTAGGGGTGCCCTAGCCTTAGCCTAAGCCTAGGATTGCCCTAGCCTAAATTATTGGTGCCCTAGCCTGAGTCTAGGGGTGCCCTAGCCTAAGCCTAGGGGTGCCCTTGCCTTAGGCTGGGGGAGCCCTAGCCTTAACCTAAGCCTAGGGGTGCCCTAGCCTAATCCTAGGGGTGCCCTAGCCTGAGCCTAGGGGTGCCCTAGCCTGAGCATACGGGTGCCCTAGCCTGAGGCTAGGGAAGCCCTAGTCTTAGTCTAGCCTAGGATTGCCCTAGCCTAAGCCTAGGGGTGCCATAGCCTGAGTCTAGGGTTGCCCTAGCCTGAGGCTAGGGGAGCCGTAGCCTTAGCATAAGCCTCGGAGTGTCCTAGCCTAAGCCTACGGGTGCCCTAGCCTGAGCCTACGGGTGCCCTAGCATGAGGCTAGGGGAGCCCTAGCCTTAGTGTAGCCTAGGATTGCCCTAGCCTTAACCTAGGGGTGCCATAGCCTGAGTCTAGGGGTGCCATAGCCTGAGGCTAGGGGAGCTGTAGCCTTAGCCTAAGCCTTGGGGTGCCCTAGCCTAAGCCAAGGGGTGCCCATGCCTAAGCCTAGGTGTGCCCTAGCCTAAGCCTAGGGGTGCCCTAGCCTAAGCCTAGGGGTGCCGTAGCCTTAGTCTAGGGGAGCCCTAGCCTTAGCCGAAGCCTAGGGGTGCCCTAGCCTAAGCATAGGGGTGCCCTAGCCTGAGCCTAGGATTGCCCTAGCCTCAGACTAGAGGAGCCCTAGCCTTAGCCTAAGCCTAGGGGTGCCCTAGCCTAAGCCTAGGGGTGCCCTAGCCTAAGCATAGGGGTGCCCTAGCCTAAGCCTAGGGGTGCCCTAGCCTTAGGCTAGTTGAGCCCTAGCCTTAGCCTAAGCCTAGGGGTGCCCTAGCCTAAACCTAGGGGTGCCCTAGCCTGAGCCTACGGGTGCCCTAGCCTGAGACTATGGGAGCCCTAGCGTTAGTCTAGCCTAGGATTGCCCTAGCCTAAGCCTAGGGGTGCCATAGCCTGAGTCTATTGGTGCACTAGCCTGAGGCTAGGGGAGCCGTAGCCTTAGCCTAACCCTAGGGGAGCCCTAGCTTAAGCCTAGGGGTGCCCTAGCCTGAGCCTAGGGGTGCCTTAGCCTAAGCCTAGGGGTGCCCTAGCCTAAAGCTAGGGTAGCCCTAGCCTTTTCCTAAGCCTAGGGGTGCCCTAGCCTAACCCTAGGGGTGCCCTAGCCTAAGCCTAGGGGTGCCCTAGCCTGAGTCTAGGGGTGCTCTAGCCTTAGGCTAAGGGAACCGTAGCCTTAGCCTAAGCCTTGGGGTGCCCTAGCCTAAGCCTAGGGGTGCCCTAGCCTAAGCCTAGGGGTGCCCTAGCCTAAGGCTAGGGGAGCCCTAGCCTGAGCCTAGGGGTGCCCTTGCCTGAGCCTAGGGGTGCCCAAACCTGAGCCTAGGGGTGCCCTAACCCTAGGCTAGTGGAGCCCTAGCCTTAGCCTAAGCCAAGGGGTGCCCTAGCCTAAACCTAGCGGTGCCCTAGCCTAAGCCTAGGGGTGCCCTAGCCTGAGCCTACGGGTACCCTAGCCTGAGGCTATGTGAGCCCTAGCGTTTGTCTAGCCTAGGATTGCCCTAGCCAAAGCCTAGGGGTGCCATAGCGTTAGCCTAGGGGAGCCCTAGCCTTAGCCTAAGCCTAGGGGAGCCCTAGCCTAAGCCTAGAGGTGCCAACGCCTAAGCCTAGGGGTGCCCTAGCCTTAGTCTAGGGGTGCCCTAGCCTGAGTCTAGGGGTGCTCTAGCCTTAGGCTAGGGGAGCCGTAGCCTTAGCCTAAGGCTAGGGGTGCCCTAGCCTAAGCCTAAGGGTGCCCTAGCCTAAGCCTAGGGGTGCGCTAGCCTAAGCCTAGGGGTGCCCTAGCCTAAGGCTAGGGGAGCCGTAGCCTATGCCTAGGGGTGCCCTAGCCTAAGCCTAGGGGTGCCCTAGCCTAACCCTAGGGTGGCGCTAGCCTAAGCCTAGGGGTACCCTAAACTAAGCCTAGGGTTGCCCTAGCCTAAGCCTAGAGGTGCCCTAGCCTAAGCCTAGAGGTGCCCTAGCCTAAGCCTAGGGGTGCCCTACCTGAGCCTAGGGATGCCGTAGCGTTAGCCTAGGGGAGCCGTAGCCTTAGCCTAAGCCTAGGGGAGCCCTAGCCTAAGCCTAGAGGTGCCAACGCCTAAGCCTAGGGGTGCCCTAGCCTAAGCCTAGGGGTGCCCTAGCCTTAAGCTAGGGAGCCCTAGCCTTAGCCTAAGCCTAGGGGTTCCCTAGCCTGAGTCTAAGGGTGCTCTAGCCTTAGGCTAGGGGAGCCGTAGCCTAAGCCTAAGCCTAGGGGTGCCCTAGCCTAAGCCTAGGGGTGCCCTAGCCTAAGCCTTGGGGTGCCCTAGCCTAAGCCTAGGGGTGCCCTAGCCTAAGCCTAGGGGTGCCCTAGCCTAAGCCTAGGGGTGCCCTAGCCTAAATCTAGGGGTGCCCTAGCTAAGGCTAGGGGAGCCGTAGCCTATGCCTAGGGGTGCCCTAGCCTAAGCCTAGGGGTGCCCTAGCCTAACCCTAGGGTGGCGCTAGCCTAAGCCTAGGGGTGCCCTAAACTAAGCCTAGGGGTGCCCTAGCCTAAGCCTAGGGGTGCCCTAGCCTTAAGCTAGGGAAGCCCTAGCCTTAGCCTAAGCCTAGGGGTGCCCTAGCCTAAGCCTAGGAGTGCCCTAGCCTAAGCCTAAGGGTGCCGTAGCCTGAGCCTACGGGTGCCCTAGCTTGTGATATGGGAGCCCTAGCCTTAGTCTAGCCTAGGATTGCCCTAGTCTAAGCTTAGGGGTGCCCTTCCCTGAGTCTAGGGGTGCCCTAGCCTTAGGCTTAGGGAGCCCTAGCCTTAGGCTAAGACTAGGGGTGCCCTAGCCTAAGCCTAGGGGTGCCCTAGCCTAAGACTTGGGGTGCCTAGCCTAAGACTAGTGGTGCCCTAGCCTAAGCCTAGGGGTGCCCAAGCCTAAGCCTAGGGGTGCCCTAGCCTTAGGTTAGGGGAGCCCTAGCCTTAGCCTAAGCCTAGGGGAGCCCTAGACTAAGCCTTGGGGTGCCCTAGCCTAAGCCTAGAGGTGCCCTAGCCTGAGGCTAGGGGAGCCCTAGCCTTAGTCTAGCCTAGGATTGCCCTAGCCTAAGCCTAGAGGTGCCATAGCCTGAGTCTAGGGGTGTCCTAGCCTGAGGCTAGGGGAGCCGTAGCCTGAGCCTAAGCCTAGGGGTGCCCTAGCCTAAGCCTAGGGGTGCCCTAGCCTAAGCCTAGGGGTGCCCTAGCCTAAGCGTAGGGGTGCCCTAGCCTTAGGCTAGGGGAGCCCTAGCCTTAGCCTAAGCCTAGGGGAGCCCAAGACTAAGCCTAGCGGTGCCCTAGCCTAAGCCTGGGGTGCACAAGCCTAAGTCTAGGGGTGCCCTAGCCTGAGGCTAGGGTGGCCCTAGCCTTAGTTTATCCTAGGATTGCCCTAGCCTAAGCCTAGGGGTGCCATAGCCTGAGTCTAGGGGTGTCCTAGCCTTAGGCTAGGGGAGCCTTAGCCTGATCCTAAGCCTAGGGGTGCCCTAGCCTAACCCTAGGGTGGCGCTAGCCTAAGCCTAGGGGTACCCTAAACTAAGCCTAGGATTGCCCTAGCCTAAGCTTAGGGGTGACCTTGCCTGAGTCTAGCGGTGCTCTAGCCTGAGGCTAGGGTAGCCGTTGCCTTAGCCTAAGTCTAGAAGTGTCTTAGCCTAAGCCTACGGGTGCCCTAGCCCTAGCCTACGGGTGCCCTAGCCTGAGGCTAGGGGAGCCCTAGCCTTAACCTAGGGGTGCCCTAGCCTAAGCCTAGGGGTGCCCTAGCCTAAGCCTAGGGGTGCCCTAGCCTAAGCCTAGGGGTGCCCTAGCCTATGCCTAGGGGTGCCCTAGCCTTAGGCTAGGGGAAGCCTAGCCCTAGCCTAAGCCTAGGGGTGCCCCAGCCTGAGCCTAGGGGTGCCTTAGCCTCAGGCTAGGGGAGCCCTAGCCTTAGCCTAAACCTAGGGGTGCCCTAGCCTAAGCCTAGGGGTGCCCTAGCCTAAGCCTAGGGCTGCCCTAGCCTGAGCCTAGGAGTGCCCTAGCGTGAGCCTACGGTTGCCCTAGCCTGAGGCTAGGGGATCCCTAGCCTTAGACTTGCCTAGGATTGCCCTAGCCTATGACAAAAGGTGCCATAGCCTGAGTCTAGGGGTGCCCTAGCCTGAGGCTAGGGGAGCCGTAGCCTTAGCCTAAGCCTAGGGGTGCCCTACCCTAAGCCTAGGGGTGCCCTAGCCTAAGCCTAGGGGTGCCCTAGCCTAAGGCTAGGGGAGCCCTAGCCTGAGCCTAGGTGTGCCCTCGCCTGAGCCTAGGGGTGCCCTAGCCTGAGGCTAGGGGAGCCCTAGCTTTAGCCTAAGCCTAGGGGTGCCCTAGCCTAAGCCTAGGGGTGCCCTAGCCTAAGCCTAGGGGTGCCCTAGCCTGAGTCTAGTGGTGCTCTAGCCTTAGGCTAGGGGAGCCCTAGCCTTAGCCTAACCCTAGTGGTGCCCTAGCCTTAGGCTAGGGGAGCACTCGCCTTAGCCTAAGCCTAATTGTGCCCTAGCCTAAGCCTAGGGGTGCCCTAGCCTAAGCCTAGGGGTGCCCTAGCCTAAGCCTAGGGGTGCCCTAGCCTAAGGCTAGGGGATCCCTAGCCTGAGCCTAGGGTTGCCCTTGCCTGAGCCTAGGGGTCCCCGAACCTGAGCCTAGGGGTGCCCTAACCCTAGGCTAGTGGAGCCCTAGCCTTAGCCTAAGCCAAGGGGTGCCCTAGCCTAAACCTAGCGGTGCCCTAGCCTAAGCCTAGGGGTGCCCTAGCCTGAGCCTACGGGGACCCTAGCCTGAGGCTATGTGAGCCCTAGCGTTTGTCTAGCCTAGGATTGCCCTAGCCAAAGCCTAGGGGTGCCCTACCTGAGCCTAGGGGTGCCATAGCGTTAGCCTAGGGGAGCCCTAGCCTTAGCCTAAGCCTAGGGGAGCCCTAGCCTAAGCCTAGAAGTGCCAACGCCTAAGCCTAGGGGTGCCCTAGCCTAAGTCTAGGGGTGCCCTAGCCTGAGTCTAGGGGTGCTCTAGCCTTAGGCTAGGGGAGCCGTAGCCTTAGCCTAAGGCTAGGGGTGCCCTAGCCTAAGCCTAAGGGTGCCCTAGCCTAAGCCTAGGGGTGCGCTAGCCTAAGCCTAGGGGTGCCCTAGCCTAAGGCTAGGGGAGCCGTAGCCTATGCCTAGGGGTGCCCTAGCCTAACCCTAGGGTGGCGCTAGACTAAGCCTAGGGGTACCCTAAACTAAGCCTAGGGATGCCCTAGCCTAAGCCTAGAGGTGCCCTAGCCTAAGCCTGGAGGTGCCCTAGCCTAAGCCTAGGGGTGCCCTACTTGAGCCTAGGGATGCCATAGCGTTAGCCTAGGGGAGCCGTAGCCTTAGCCTAAGCCTAGGGGAGCCCTAGCCTAAGCCTAGAGGTGCCAATGCCTAAGCCTAGGGGTGCCCTAGCCTAAGCCTAGGGGTGCCCTAGCCTTAAGCTAGGGGAGCCCTAGCCTTAGCCTAAGCCTAGGGGTTCCCTAGCCTGAGTCTAGGGGTGCTCTAGCCTTAGGCTAGGGGAGCCGTAGCCTTAGCCTAAGCCTAGGGGTGCCCTAGCCTAAGCCTAGGGGTGCCCTAGCCTAAGCCTAGGTGTGCCCTAGCCTAAGCCTAGGGGTGCCCTAGCCTAAGCCTAGGGGTGCCATAGCCTAAGCCTAGGGGTGCCCTAGCTAAGGCTAGGGGAGCCGTAGCCTATGCCTAGGGGTGCCCTAGCCTAAGCCTAGGGGTGCCCTAGCCTAACCCTAGGGTGGCGCTAGCCTAAGCCTAGGGGTGCCCTAAACTAAGCCTAGGGGTGCCCTAGCCTAAGCCTAGGGGTGCCCTAGCCTTAAGCTAGGGGAGCCCTAGCCTTAGCCTAAGCCTAAGGGTTCCCTAGCCTAAGCCTAGGAGTGCCCTAGCCTAAGCCTAAGGGTGCCGTAGCCTGAGCCTACGGGTGCCCTAGCTTGTGCTATGGGAGCCCTAGCCTTAGTCTAGCCTAGGATTGCCGTAGCCTAAGCTTAGGGGTGCCCTTCCCTGAGTCTAGGGGTGCCCTAGCCTTAGGCTTAGGGAGCCCTAGCCTTAGGCTAAGACTAGGGGTGCCCTAGCCTAAGCCTAGGGGTTCCCTAGCCTAAGACTAGGGGTGCCTAGCCTAAGACTAGTGGTGCCCTAGCCTAAGCCTAGGGGTGCCCTAGCCTAAGCCTAGGGGTGCCCTAGCCTTAGGTTAGGGGAGCCCTAGCCTTAGCCTAAGCCTATGGGAGCCCTAGACTAAGCCTTGGGGTGCCCTAGCCTAAGCCTAGAGGTGCCCTAGCCTGAGGCTAGGGGAGCCCTAGCCTTAGTCTAGCCTAGGATTGCCCTAGCCTAAGCCTAGAGGTGCCATAGCCTGAGTCTAGGGGTGTCCTAGCCTGAGGCTAGGGGAGCCGTAGCCTGAGCCTAAGCCTAGGGGTGCCCTAGCCTAAGCCTAGGGGTGCCCTAGCCTAAGCCTAGGGGTGCCCTAGACTAAGCGTAGGGGTGCCCTAGCCTTAGGCTAGGGGAGCCCTAGCCTTAGCCTAAGCCTAGGGGAGCCCTAGACTAAGCCTAGGGGTGCCCTAGCCTAAGCCTGGGGTGCCCAAGCCTAAGTCTAGGCGTGCCCTAGCCTGAGGCTAGGGTGGCCCTAGCCTTAGTTTATCCTAGGATTGCCCTAGCCTAAGCCTAGGGGTGCCATAGCCTGAGTCTAGGGGTGTCCGAGCCTTAGGCTAGGGGAGCCTTAGCCTGATCCTAAGCCTAGGGGTGCCCTAGCCTAAGCCTAGGGGAGCCCTAGCCTAAGCCTAGGGGTGCCCTAGCCTTAGGCTAGGGGTGCCCTAGCCTGAGTCTAGGGGTGCCCTAGCCTAAGCCTAGGGGTGCCCTAGCCTTAGGTTAGGGGAGCCCTACCCTTAGCCTAAGCCTAGGGGAGCCCTAGACTAAGCCTTGGGGTACCCTAGCCTAAGCCTAGAGGTGCCCTAGCCTGAGGCTAGGGGAGCCCTAGCCTTAGCCTAAGCCTAGGATTGCCCTAGCCTAAGGTTATGGGTGCCCAAGCCTGTGTCTAGGGGTGCCCTAACCTGAGGCTAGGGGAGATGTTGCCTTAGCCTAAGTCTAGGGGTGCCCTAGCCTAAGTCTAGGGGTGCCCTAGCCTTAGGCTAGGGGTGCCCTAGCCTAAGCCTAGGGGTGCCCTAGCCTAAGCCTAGGGATGCCCTAGCCTTAGGCTAGGGGAGCCCTAGCCTTAGCCTAAGCCTAGGGGTGCCCTAGCCTAATCCTAGGAGTGCCCTAGCCTAAGCCTAGGGGTGCCCTAGCCTAAGCCTAGGGGTGCCCTAGCCTAAGCCTAGGGGTGCCCTTGCCTAACCCTAGGGGTGCCCTAGCCTAAGCCTATGGGTGCCCTAGCCTAAGCCTATGGGTGCCCTAGCCTAAGCCTAGGGGTGCCCTAGCCTTAGGCTAGGGGAGCCCTAGCCTTAGCCTAAGCCTAGAGGAGCCCTAGGCTAAGCCTAGGGGTGCCCTAGCCTAAGCCTAGGTGTCCCCTAGCCTAAGCCTAGGGGTGCCCTTGCCTAAGCCTATGGGTGCCCTAGCCTTAGGCTAGGGGAGCCCTAGCCTTAGCCTAAGCCTAGGGGTGCCCTAGCTTAAGCCTAGGGGTGCCCTAACCTGAGCATAGGGGTGCCCTAGCCTAAGGCTAGGGGAGCCCTAGCCTGAGCGTAGGTGTGCCCTCGCCTGAGCCTAGGGGTGCCCTAGCCTTAGCCTAAGCCTAGGATTGCCCTAGCCTAAACTTATTGGTGCCCTAGCCTGAGTCTAGGGGTGCCCTAGCCTGAGGCTAGGGGACCGTTGCCTTAGCCTAAGTCTAGGGGTGGCCTAGCCTAAGCCTAGCGGTGCCCTAGCCTAAGCCTAGGGGTGCCCTAGCCTTAGGCTAGGGGTTCCCTAGCCTAAGCCTAGGGGTGCCCTAGCCTAAGCCTAGGGGTGCCCTAGCCTAAGCCTAGTGGTGCCCTTGCCTTAGGCTGGGGGAGCCCTAGCCTTAACCTAATCCTAGGGGTGCCCTAGCCTGAGCCTAGGGGTGCCCTAGCCTGAGCATACGGGTGCCCTAGCCTGAGGCTAGGGAAGCCCTAGTCTTAGTATAGCCTAGGATTGCCCTAGCCTAAGCCTAGGGGTGCCATAGCCTGAGTCTAGGGTTGCCCTAGCCTGAGGCTAGGGGAGCCGTAGCCTTAGCCTAAGCCTCGGAGTGTCCTAGTCTAAGCCTACGGGTGCCATAGCCTGAGCCTACGGGTGCCCTAGCATGAGGCTAGGGGAGCCCTAGCCTTAGTGTAGCCTAGGATTGCCCTAGCCTTAACCTAGGGGTGCCATAGCCTGAGTCTAGGGGTGCCATAGCCTGAGGCTAGGGGAGCTGTAGCCTTAGCCTAAGCCTAGGGGTGCCCTAGCCTAAGCCAAGGGGTGCCCATGCCTAAGCCTAGGTGTGCCCTAGCCTAAGCCTAGGGGTGCCCTAGCCTAAGCCTAGGGGTGCCCTAGCCTTAGTCTAGGGGAGCCCTAGCCTTAGCCGAAGCCTAGGGGTGCCCTAGCCTAAGCATAGGGGTGCCCTAGCCTGAGCCTAGGGGTGCCCTAGCCTCAGGCTAGAGGAGCCCTAGCCTTAGCCTAAGCCTAGGGGTGCCCTAGCCTAAGCCTAGGGGTGCCCTAGCCTAAGCATAGGGGTGCCCTAGCCTAAGCCTAGGGGTGCCCTAGCCTTAGGCTAGTTGAGCCCTAGCCTTAGCCTAAGCCTAGGGGTGCCCTAGCCTAAACCTAGGAGTGCCCTAGCCTGTGCCTACGGGTGCCCTAGCCTGAGACTATGGGAGCCCTAGCGTTAGTCTAGCCTAGGATTGCCCTAGCCTAAGCCTAGGGGTGCCATAGCCTGAGTCTATTGGTGCACTAGCCTGAGGCTAGGGGAGCCGTAGCCTTAGCCTAAGCCTAGGGGAGCCCTAGCTTAAGCCTAGGGGTGCCCTAGCCTGAGCCTAGGGGTGCCTTAGCCTAAGCCTAGGGGTGCCCTAGCCTAAAGCTAGGGTAGCCCTAGCCTTTTCCTAAGCCTAGGGGTTCCCTAGCCTAAGCCTAGTGGTGCCCTAGCCTAAGCCTAGGGGTGCCCTAGCCTAAGCTTTGGACTGCCTTTGCCTGAGCCTAGGGGTTCCCTAGCGTGAGCCTACGGGTGTCCTAGCCTGAGGCTAGGGGATCCCTAGCCTTAGTCTAGCCTAGGATTGCCCTAGCCTAAGCCTAGGGGTGCCTAGCGTGAGGCTAGGGGAGCCCTAGCCTTAGCCTAAGCCTAGGGGTGCCCTAGCCTAAGCCTAGGGGTGCCCTAGCCTAAGCCTAGGGGTGCCCTAGCCTAAGCCTAGGGGTGCCATAGCCTGAGTCTAGGGGTGTCCGAGCCTTAGGCTAGGGGAGCCTTAGCCTGATCCTAAGCCTAGGGGTGCCCTAGCCTAAGCCTAGGGGAGCCCTAGCCTAAGCCTAGGGGTGCCCTAGCCTTAGGCTAGGGGTGCCCTAGCCTGAGTCTAGGGGTGCCCTAGCCTAAGCCTAGGGGTGCCCTAGCCTTAGGTTAGGGGAGCCCTAGCCTTAGCCTAAGCCTAGGGGAGCCCTAGACTAAGCCTTGGGGTACCCTAGCCTAAGCCTAGAGGTGCCCTAGCCTGAGGCTAGGGGAGCCCTAGCCTTAGCCTAAGCCTAGGATTGCCCTAGCCTAAGGTTATGGGTGCCCAAGCCTGTGTCTAGGGGTGCCCTAACCTGAGGCTAGGGGAGATGTTGCCTTAGCCTAAGTCTAGGGGTGCCCTAGCCTAAGTCTAGGGGTGCCCTAGCCTTAGGCTAGGGGTGCCCTAGCCTAAGCCTAGGGGTGCCCTAGCCTAAGCCTAGGGATGCCCTAGCCTTAGGCTAGGGGAGCCCTAGCCTTAGCCTAAGCCTAGGGGTGCCCTAGCCTAATCCTAGGAGTGCCCTAGCCTAAGCCTAGGGGTGCCCTAGCCTAAGCCTAGGGGTGCCCTAGCCTAAGCCTAGGGGTGCCCTTGCCTAACCCTAGGGGTGCCCTAGCCTAAGCCTATGGGTGCCCTAGCCTAAGCCTATGGGTGCCCTAGCCTAAGCCTAGGGGTGCCCTAGCCTTAGGCTAGGGGAGCCCTAGCCTTAGCCTAAGCCTAGAGGAGCCCTAGGCTAAGCCTAGGGGTGCCCTAGCCTAAGCCTAGGTGTCCCCTAGCCTAAGCCTAGGGGTGCCCTTGCCTAAGCCTATGGGTGCCCTAGCCTTAGGCTAGGGGAGCCCTAGCCTTAGCCTAAGCCTAGGGGTGCCCTAGCTTAAGCCTAGGGGTGCCCTAACCTGAGCATAGGGGTGCCCTAGCCTAAGGCTAGGGGAGCCCTAGCCTGAGCGTAGGTGTGCCCTCGCCTGAGCCTAGGGGTGCCCTAGCCTTAGCCTAAGCCTAGGATTGCCCTAGCCTAAACTTATTGGTGCCCTAGCCTGAGTCTAGGGGTGCCCTAGCCTGAGGCTAGGGGACCGTTGCCTTAGCCTAAGTCTAGGGGTGGCCTAGCCTAAGCCTAGCGGTGCCCTAGCCTAAGCCTAGGGGTGCCCTAGCCTTAGGCTAGGGGTTCCCTAGCCTAAGCCTAGGGGTGCCCTAGCCTAAGCCTAGGGGTGCCCTAGCCTAAGCCTAGTGGTGCCCTTGCCTTAGGCTGGGGGAGCCCTAGCCTTAACCTAATCCTAGGGGTGCCCTAGCCTGAGCCTAGGGGTGCCCTAGCCTGAGCATACGGGTGCCCTAGCCTGAGGCTAGGGAAGCCCTAGTCTTAGTATAGCCTAGGATTGCCCTAGCCTAAGCCTAGGGGTGCCATAGCCTGAGTCTAGGGTTGCCCTAGCCTGAGGCTAGGGGAGCCGTAGCCTTAGCCTAAGCCTCGGAGTGTCCTAGTCTAAGCCTACGGGTGCCATAGCCTGAGCCTACGGGTGCCCTAGCATGAGGCTAGGGGAGCCCTAGCCTTAGTGTAGCCTAGGATTGCCCTAGCCTTAACCTAGGGGTGCCATAGCCTGAGTCTAGGGGTGCCATAGCCTGAGGCTAGGGGAGCTGTAGCCTTAGCCTAAGCCTAGGGGTGCCCTAGCCTAAGCCAAGGGGTGCCCATGCCTAAGCCTAGGTGTGCCCTAGCCTAAGCCTAGGGGTGCCCTAGCCTAAGCCTAGGGGTGCCCTAGCCTTAGTCTAGGGGAGCCCTAGCCTTAGCCGAAGCCTAGGGGTGCCCTAGCCTAAGCATAGGGGTGCCCTAGCCTGAGCCTAGGGGTGCCCTAGCCTCAGGCTAGAGGAGCCCTAGCCTTAGCCTAAGCCTAGGGGTGCCCTAGCCTAAGCCTAGGGGTGCCCTAGCCTAAGCATTGGGGTGCCCTAGCCTAAGCCTAGGGGTGCCCTAGCCTTAGGCTAGTTGAGCCCTAGCCTTAGCCTAAGCCTAGGGGTGCCCTAGCCTAAACCTAGGAGTGCCCTAGCCTGTGCCTACGGGTGCCCTAGCCTGAGACTATGGGAGCCCTAGCGTTAGTCTAGCCTAGGATTGCCCTAGCCTAAGCCTAGGGGTGCCATAGCCTGAGTCTATTGGTGCACTAGCCTGAGGCTAGGGGAGCCGTAGCCTTAGCCTAAGCCTAGGGGAGCCCTAGCTTAAGCCTAGGGGTGCCCTAGCCTGAGCCTAGGGGTGCCTTAGCCTAAGCCTAGGGGTGCCCTAGCCTAAAGCTAGGGTAGCCCTAGCCTTTTCCTAAGCCTAGGGGTTCCCTAGCCTAAGCCTAGTGGTGCCCTAGCCTAAGCCTAGGGGTGCCCTAGCCTAAGCTTTGGACTGCCTTTGCCTGAGCCTAGGGGTTCCCTAGCGTGAGCCTACGGGTGTCCTAGCCTGAGGCTAGGGGATCCCTAGCCTTAGTCTAGCCTAGGATTGCCCTAGCCTAAGCCTAGGGGTGCCTAGCGTGAGGCTAGGGGAGCCCTAGCCTTAGCCTAAGCCTAGGGGTGCCCTAGCCTAAGCCTAGGGGTGCCCTAGCCTAAGCCTAGGGGTGCCCTAGCCTAAGCCTAGGGGTGCCATAGCCTGAGTCTAGGGGTGTCCGAGCCTTAGGCTAGGGGAGCCTTAGCCTGATCCTAAGCCTAGGGGTGCCCTAGCCTAAGCCTAGGGGAGCCCTAGCCTAAGCCTAGGGGTGCCCTAGCCTTAGGCTAGGGGTGCCCTAGCCTGAGTCTAGGGGTGCCCTAGCCTAAGCCTAGGGGTGCCCTAGCCTTAGGTTAGGGGAGCCCTACCCTTAGCCTAAGCCTAGGGGAGCCCTAGACTAAGCCTTGGGGTACCCTAGCCTAAGCCTAGAGGTGCCCTAGCCTGAGGCTAGGGGAGCCCTAGCCTTAGCCTAAGCCTAGGATTGCCCTAGCCTAAGGTTATGGGTGCCCAAGCCTGTGTCTAGGGGTGCCCTAACCTGAGGCTAGGGGAGATGTTGCCTTAGCCTAAGTCTAGGGGTGCCCTAGCCTAAGTCTAGGGGTGCCCTAGCCTTAGGCTAGGGGTGCCCTAGCCTAAGCCTAGGGGTGCCCTAGCCTAAGCCTAGGGATGCCCTAGCCTTAGGCTAGGGGAGCCCTAGCCTTAGCCTAAGCCTAGGGGTGCCCTAGCCTAATCCTAGGAGTGCCCTAGCCTAAGCCTAGGGGTGCCCTAGCCTAAGCCTAGGGGTGCCCTAGCCTAAGCCTAGGGGTGCCCTTGCCTAACCCTAGGGGTGCCCTAGCCTAAGCCTATGGGTGCCCTAGCCTAAGCCTATGGGTGCCCTAGCCTAAGCCTAGGGGTGCCCTAGCCTTAGGCTAGGGGAGCCCTAGCCTTAGCCTAAGCCTAGAGGAGCCCTAGGCTAAGCCTAGGGGTGCCCTAGCCTAAGCCTAGGTGTCCCCTAGCCTAAGCCTAGGGGTGCCCTTGCCTAAGCCTATGGGTGCCCTAGCCTTAGGCTAGGGGAGCCCTAGCCTTAGCCTAAGCCTAGGGGTGCCCTAGCTTAAGCCTAGGGGTGCCCTAACCTGAGCATAGGGGTGCCCTAGCCTAAGGCTAGGGGAGCCCTAGCCTGAGCGTAGGTGTGCCCTCGCCTGAGCCTAGGGGTGCCCTAGCCTTAGCCTAAGCCTAGGATTGCCCTAGCCTAAACTTATTGGTGCCCTAGCCTGAGTCTAGGGGTGCCCTAGCCTGAGGCTAGGGGACCGTTGCCTTAGCCTAAGTCTAGGGGTGGCCTAGCCTAAGCCTAGCGGTGCCCTAGCCTAAGCCTAGGGGTGCCCTAGCCTTAGGCTAGGGGTTCCCTAGCCTAAGCCTAGGGGTGCCCTAGCCTAAGCCTAGGGGTGCCCTAGCCTAAGCCTAGTGGTGCCCTTGCCTTAGGCTGGGGGAGCCCTAGCCTTAACCTAATCCTAGGGGTGCCCTAGCCTGAGCCTAGGGGTGCCCTAGCCTGAGCATACGGGTGCCCTAGCCTGAGGCTAGGGAAGCCCTAGTCTTAGTATAGCCTAGGATTGCCCTAGCCTAAGCCTAGGGGTGCCATAGCCTGAGTCTAGGGTTGCCCTAGCCTGAGGCTAGGGGAGCCGTAGCCTTAGCCTAAGCCTCGGAGTGTCCTAGTCTAAGCCTACGGGTGCCATAGCCTGAGCCTACGGGTGCCCTAGCATGAGGCTAGGGGAGCCCTAGCCTTAGTGTAGCCTAGGATTGCCCTAGCCTTAACCTAGGGGTGCCATAGCCTGAGTCTAGGGGTGCCATAGCCTGAGTCTAGGGGTGCCATAGCCTGAGGCTAGGGGAGCTGTAGCCTTAGCCTAAGCCTAGGGGTGCCCTAGCCTAAGCCAAGGGGTGCCCATGCCTAAGCCTAGGTGTGCCCTAGCCTAAGCCTAGGGGTGCCCTAGCCTAAGCCTAGGGGTGCCCTAGCCTTAGTCTAGGGGAGCCCTAGCATTAGCCGAAGCCTAGGGGTGCCCTAGCCTAAGCATAGGGGTGCCCTAGCCTGAGCCTAGGGGTGCCCTAGCCTCAGGCTAGAGGAGCCCTAGCCTTAGCCTAAGCCTAGGGGTGCCCTAGCCTAAGCCTAGGGGTGCCCTAGCCTAAGCATAGGGGTGCCCTAGCCTAAGCCTAGGGGTGCCCTAGCCTTAGGCTAGTTGAGCCCTAGCCTTAGCCTAAGCCTAGGGGTGCCCTAGCCTAAACCTAGGAGTGCCCTAGCCTGTGCCTACGGGTGCCCTAGCCTGAGACTATGGGAGCCCTAGCGTTAGTCTAGCCTAGGATTGCCCTAGCCTAAGCCTAGGTGTCCCCTAGCCTAAGCCTAGGGGTGCCCTTGCCTAAGCCTATGGGTGCCCTAGCCTTAGGCTAGGGGAGCCCTAGCCTTAGCCTAAGCCTAGGGGTGCCCTAGCTTAAGCCTAGGGGTACCCTAACCTGAGCATAGGGGTGCCCTAGCCTAAGGCTAGGGGAGCCCTAGCCTGAGCGTAGGTGTGCCCTCGCCTGAGCCTAGGGGTGCCCTAGCCTTAGCCTAAGCCTAGGATTGCCCTAGCCTAAACTTATTGGTGCCCTAGCCTGAGTCTAGGGGTGCCCTAGCCTGAGGCTAGGGGACCGTTGCCTTAGCCTAAGTCTAGGGGTGGCCTAGCCTAAGCCTAGCGGTGCCCTAGCCTAAGCCTAGGGGTGCCCTAGCCTTAGGCTAGGGGTTCCCTAGCCTAAGCCTAGGGGTGCCCTAGCCTAAGCCTAGGGGTGCCCTAGCCTAAGCCTAGTGGTGCCCTTGCCTTAGGCTGGGGGAGCCCTAGCCTTAACCTAATCCTAGGGGTGCCCTAGCCTGAGCCTAGGGGTGCCCTAGCCTGAGCATACGGGTGCCCTAGCCTGAGGCTAGGGAAGCCCTAGTCTTAGTATAGCCTAGGATTGCCCTAGCCTAAGCCTAGGGGTGCCATAGCCTGAGTCTAGGGTTGCCCTAGCCTGAGGCTAGGGGAGCCGTAGCCTTAGCCTAAGCCTCGGAGTGTCCTAGTCTAAGCCTACGGGTGCCATAGCCTGAGCCTACGGGTGCCCTAGCATGAGGCTAGGGGAGCCCTAGCCTTAGTGTAGCCTAGGATTGCCCTAGCCTTAACCTAGGGGTGCCATAGCCTGAGTCTAGGGGTGCCATAGCCTGAGTCTAGGGGTGCCATAGCCTGAGGCTAGGGGAGCTGTAGCCTTAGCCTAAGCCTAGGGGTGCCCTAGCCTAAGCCAAGGGGTGCCCATGCCTAAGCCTAGGTGTGCCCTAGCCTAAGCCTAGGGGTGCCCTAGCCTAAGCCTAGGGGTGCCCTAGCCTTAGTCTAGGGGAGCCCTAGCATTAGCCGAAGCCTAGGGGTGCCCTAGCCTAAGCATAGGGGTGCCCTAGCCTGAGCCTAGGGGTGCCCTAGCCTCAGGCTAGAGGAGCCCTAGCCTTAGCCTAAGCCTAGGGGTGCCCTAGCCTAAGCCTAGGGGTGCCCTAGCCTAAGCATAGGGGTGCCCTAGCCTAAGCCTAGGGGTGCCCTAGCCTTAGGCTAGTTGAGCCCTAGCCTTAGCCTAAGCCTAGGGGTGCCCTAGCCTAAACCTAGGAGTGCCCTAGCCTGTGCCTACGGGTGCCCTAGCCTGAGACTATGGGAGCCCTAGCGTTAGTCTAGCCTAGGATTGCCCTAGCCTAAGCCTAGGGGTGCCATAGCCTGAGTCTATTGGTGCACTAGCCTGAGGCTAGGGGAGCCGTAGCCTTAGCCTAAGCCTAGGGGAGCCCTAGCTTAAGCCTAGGGGTGCCCTAGCCTGAGCCTAGGGGTGCCTTAGCCTAAGCCTAGGGGTGCCCTAGCCTAAAGCTAGGGTAGCCCTAGCCTTTTCCTAAGCCTAGGGGTTCCCTAGCCTAAGCCTAGTGGTGCCCTAGCCTAAGCCTAGGGGTGCCCTAGCCTAAGCTTTGGACTGCCTTTGCCTGAGCCTAGGGGTTCCCTAGCGTGAGCCTACGGGTGTCCTAGCCTGAGGCTAGGGGATCCCTAGCCTTAGTCTAGCCTAGGATTGCCCTAGCCTAAGCCTAGGGGTGCCTAGCGTGAGGCTAGGGGAGCCCTAGCCTTAGCCTAAGCCTAGGGGTGCCCTAGCCTAAGCCTAGGGGTGCCCTAGCCTAAGCCTAGGGGTGCCCTAGCCTAAGCCTAGGGGTGCCCTAGCCTAAGCCTAGGGGTGCCCTAGGCTAAGCCTAGGGGAGCGCTAGCCATAGGCTATGGGAGACCTAGCCATAGGCTAGGGGAGCCCTAGCCTTACCCTAAGCCTAGGTGTGCCCTAGCCTAAGCCTAGGGATGCCCTAGCCTAAGCCTAGGGGTGCACTAGCCTTAGGATAGGGGAGCCCTAGCCTTAGCCGAAGCCTACAGGTGCCCTTGCCTAAGCTAGTGGTGCCCTAGGCTAAGCCTAGGGGTGCTCTACCTTAGGCTAGGGGAGCCCTAGCCTTAGCCTAAGCCTAGGCATGCCCTATCCTAAGCCTAGGGATGCCCTAGCCTGAGCCTAGGGGTCCTGTAGCCTTAGGCTAGGGGTGCCCTAGCCTAAGCCTAGGGGTGCCCTAGCCTAAGCCTAGGGGTGCCCTAGCCTGAGCCTAGGGGTGCCCTTGCCTGAGGCTAGGGGAACTCTAGCCTGAGCCTAAGCCTAGGATTGCCCTAGCCTAAGCTTAAGGGTGACCTTGCCTGAGTCTAGGGGTGCTCTAGCCTGAGGCTAGGGTAGCCGTTGCCTTAGCCTAAGTCTAGAAGTGTCTTAGCCTAAGCCTACGGGTGCCCTCGCCTGAGCCTACGGGTGCCCTAGCCTGAGGCTAGGGGAACCCTAGCCTTAACCTAGGGGTGCCATAGCCTAAGCCTAGGGGTGCCCTAGCCTAAGCCTAGGGGTGCATTAGCCTAAGCCTAGGGGTGCCCTAGCCTAAGCCTAGGGGTGCCCTAGCCTAAGCCTAGGGGTGCCCTAGCCTTAGGCTAGGGGAAGCCTAGCCCTAGCCTAAGCCTAGGGGTGCCCCAGCCTGAGCCTAGGGGTGCCTTAGCCTCAGGCTAGGGGAGCCCTAGCCTTAGCCTAAACCTAGGGGTGCCCTAGCCTAAGCCTAGGGGTGCCCTAGCCTAAGCCTAGGGCTGCGCTAGCCTGAGCCTAGGAGTGCCCTAGCGTGAGCCTACGGTTGCCCTAGCCTGAGGCTAGGGGATCCCTAGCCTTAGACTAGCCTAGGATTGCCCTAGCCTAAGACAAAAGGTGCCATAGCCTGAGTCTAGGGGTGCCCTAGCCTGAGGCTAGGGGAGCCGTAGCCTTAGCCTAAGCCTAGGGGTGCCCTACCCTAAGCCTAGGGGTGCCCTAGCCTAAGCCTTGGGGTGCCCTAGCCTAAGGCTAGGGGAGCCCTAGCCTGAGCCTAGGTGTGCCCTCGCCTGAGCCTAGGGGTGCCCTAGCCTGAGGCTAGGGGAGCCCTAGCTTTAGCCTAAGCCTAGGGGTGCCCTAGCCTAAGCCTAGGGGTGCCCTAGCCTAAGCCTAGGGCTGCCCTAGACTGAGTCTAGAGGTGCTCTAGCCTTAGGCTAGGGGAGCCGTAGCCTTAGCCTAAGCCTTGGGGTGCCCTAGCCTAAGCCTAGGGGTGCCCTAGCCTAAGCCTAGGGGTGCCCTAGCCTAAGCCTAGGGGTGCCCTAGCCTAAGCCTAGGGGTGCCCTAGCCTAAGGCTAGGGGAGCCCTAGCCTGAGCCTAGGGGTGCCCTTGCCTGAGCCTAGGGGTGCCCAAACCTGAGCCTAGGGGTGCCCTAACCCTAGGCTAGTGGAGCCCTAGCCTTAGCCTAAGCCAAGGGGTGCCCTAGCCTAAACCTAGCGGTGCCCTAGCCTAAGCCTAGGGGTGCCCTAGCCTGAGCCTACGGGTACCCTAGCCTGAGGCTATGTGAGCCCTAGCATTTGTCTAGCCTAGGATTGCCCTAGCCAAAGCCTAGGGGTGCCCTACCTGAGCCTAGGGGTGCCATAGCGTTAGCCTAGGGGAGCCCTAGCCTTAGCCTAAGCCTAGGGGAGCCCTAGCCTAAGCCTAGAGGTGCCAACCCCTAAGCCTAGGGGTGCCCTAGCCTAAGTCTAGGGGTGCCCTAGCCTGAGTTAGGGGTGCTCTAGCCTTAGGCTAGGGGAGCCGTAGCCTTAGCCTAAGGCTAGGGGTGCCCTAGCCTAAGCCTAAGGGTGCCCTAGCCTAAGCCTAGGGGTGCGCTAGCCTAAGCCTAGGGGTGCCCTAGCCTAAGGCTAGGGGAGCTGTAGCCTATGCCTAGGGGTGCCCTAGCCTAAGCCTAGGGGTGCCCTAGCCTAACCCTAGGGTGGCGCTAGCCTAAGCCTAGGGGTACCTAAACTAAGCCTAGGGATGCCCTAGCCTAAGCCTAGAGGTGCCCTAGCCTAAGCCTAGAGGTGCCCTAGCCTAAGCCTAGGGGTGCCCTACCTGAGCCTAGGGATGCCGTAGCGTTAGCCTAGGGGAGCCGTAGCCTTAGCCTAAGCCTAGGGGAGCCCTAGCCTAAGCCTAGAGGTGCCAACGCCTAAGCCTAGGGGTGCCCTAGCCTAAGCCTAGGGGTGCCCTAGCCTTAAGCTAGGGGAGCCCTAGCCTTAGCCTAAGCCTAGGGGTTCCCTAGCCTGAGTCTAGGGGTGCTCTAGCCTTAGGCTAGGGGAGCCGTAGCCTTAGCCTAAGCCTAGGGGTGCCCTAGCCTAAGCCTAGGGGTGCCCTAGCCTAAGCCTAGGTGTGCCCTAGCCTAAGCCTAGGGGTGCCCTAGCCTAAGCCTAGGGGTGCCCTCGCCTAAGCCTAGGGGTGCCCTAGCTAAGGCTAGGGGAGCCATAGCCTATGCGTAGGGGTGCCCTAGCCTAAGCCTAGGGGTGCCCTAGCCTAACCCTAGGGTGGCCCTAGCCTAAGCCTAGGGGTGCCCTAAACTAAGCCTAGGGGTGCCCTAGCCTAAGCCTAGGGGTGCCCTAACCTTAAGCTAGGGGAGCCGTAGCCTTAGCCTAAGCCTAGGGGTGCCCTAGCCTAATCCTAGGGGTGCCCAAGCCTAAGCCTCGGGGTGTCCAAGCCTTAGGCTAGGGGAGCCCTAGCCTAAGCCTAAGCCTAGGGGTGCAATAGCCTAAGCCTAGGGGTGCTCTAGCCTTAGGCTAGGGGAGCCCTAGCCTTAGACTAAGCCTAGGCGTGCTAGCCTAAGCCTCATGGTGCCCTAGCCTAAGCCTAGGGGTGCCCTAGCCTGAGGCTAGGGGTGCCGTAGCCTTAGGTTAGGGGAGCCCTAGCCTTAGCCTAAGCCTAGGGGTGCCATAGTCTAAGCCTAGGGGTGCCCTAGCCTGAGCCTAGGGGTGCCCTAGCCTGAGGCTAGGGGAGCCCTAGCCTTAGCCTAAGCCTAGGGTTGCCCTAGCCTGAGCCTAGGGGTGTCCTAGCCTAAGCCTAGGGGTGCCCTAGCCTAAGCCTAGGGGTGCCGTAGCCTAAGCCTAGGGAAGCCCTAGCCTTAGACTAAGCCTATGGGTGCCCTAGCCTAAGCCTAGGGGTGCCCTATCCTAAGGCTAAGGGTGCCCTACCTAAGACTAGGGGTGCCCTAGCCTAAGCCTAGGGGTGCCCTAGCCTGAGCCTAGGGGTGCCCTAGCCTAAATCTACGGGTGCCCTAGCATGAGGCTAGGGGAGCCCGAGCCGTATCCTAAGCTTAGGCGTGCCCTAGCCTTAGCCTAGGGGTGCCCTAGCCTCAGCCTTGGGGTTCCCTAGCCTGAGCCTAGGAGTGCCGTAACATTAGGCTAGGGGAGCCGTAGCCTATGCCTATGGTTGCCTTAGCCTAAGCCTAGGGGTGCCCTAGCCTAAGCCGAGGGTGGCGCTAGCCTAAGCCTAGGGGTGCCCTAGACTAAGCCTAGGGGTGCCCTAACCTAAGCCTAGGGGTGCCCTTGCCTTAAGCTAGGGGAGCCCTACCCTTAGCCTAAGCCTAGGGGTGCCCTAGCCCAAGCCTAGGGGTGCCCTAGCCTGAGCCTAAGGGTGCCCTAGCCTAAGCCTAGGTATGCCCTCGCCTAAGGCTTGGGGTGCCCTAGCCTAAGCCTAGGGGTGCCCTAGCCTTAGTCTAGAGGAGCCCTAGCCTTTACCTAAGCATAGGGGTGCCCTAGCCTAAGCCTAAGGGTGCCCTAGCCTGAGCCTACGGGTGCCCTAGCTTGTGCTATGGGAGCCCTAGCCTTAGTCTAGCCTAGGATTGCCCTAGCCTAAGCTTAGGGGTGCCCTTCCGTTAGTCTAGGGGTGCCCTAGCCTAAACCTAGGGGTTGCCTAGCCTTAGTCTAGGGGAGCCTTAGCCTTAGCCTAAGCCTAGGGGAGCCCTAGCCTAAGCCTAGGGGTGCCCTAGCCTAAGCCTAGGTGTCCCCTAGCCAAAGCCTAGGGGTACCCTAGCCTAAGTTTAGGTTTACCCTAGCCTAAGCCTAGGGGTGCCCAAGCCTAATCATAGGGGTGCCCTAGCCTAAGCCTAGGGGTGCCCTAGTCATAGGCTTGGGGAGCCCTAGCCTTAGCCTAAGCCTAGGGGTGCCCTAGCCTAAGCCTAGGAGTGCCCTAGCCTAAGCCTAAGGGTGCCCTAGCCTGAGCCTACGGGTGCCCTAGCTTGTGCTATGGGAGCCCTAGCCTTAGTCTAGCCTAGGATTGCCCTAGCCTAAGCTTAGGGGTGCCCTTCCCTGAGTCTAGGGGAGCCCTAGCCTTAGCCTAAGCCTAGGGGTGCCCTAGCCTAAACCTAGGGGTGCCCTAGCCTGAGCCTACGGGTGCCCTAGCCTGAGACTATGGGAGCCCTAGCGTTAGTCTAGCCTAGGATTGCCCTAGCCTAAGCCATAGAGGTGCCATAGCCTGAGTCTATTGGTGCACTAGCCTGAGGCTAGGGGAGCCGTAGCCTTAGCCTAAGCCTAGGGGAGCCCTAGCCTAAGCCTAGGGGTGCCCTAGCCTAAGCCTAGGGGTGCCTTAGCCATGGGCTAGGGGAGCCCTAACCTTAGTCTAAGCCTAGGGGTGCACTAGCCTAAGCCTAGGGGTGCCCTTACCTAATCCTAGGGGTGCCCAAGCCTAAGCCTAGGGGTGCCCAAGCCTAAGCCTAAGCCTAGGGGTGCCCTAGCCTAAGCCTAGGGGTGCCCTAGCCCAAGCCTAGGGGTGCTCTAGCCTTAGGCTAGGGGAGCCCTAGCCTTAGACTAAGCCTAGGGGTGCTAGCCTAAGCCTAGGGCTGCCCTAGCCTGAGCCTACGGGTGCCCTAGCCTGAGCCTCCGGGTGCCCCTGCCTGAGCTAGGGGATCCCTAGCCTTAGTCTGGCCTAGGATTGCCCTAGCCTAAGCCTAGGGGTGCGGTAGCCTGAGTCTAGGGGTGCCCTAGCCTGAGGCTAGGGGAGCCGTAGCCTTAGCCTAAGCCTAGTGGTGCCCTAGCCTAAGCCTAGGGGTGCCCTAGCCTAAGACTAGGGGTGCCCTATCCTAAGCCTAGGGGTGCCCTGGCATAAGCATAGGGGTGCCCTAGCCTGAGCCTAGGGGTGCCCTAGCCTGAGTCTAGGGGTGCCCTAGCCTGAGCCTAGGGGTGCCATAGCCTGAGTCTAGGGGTGCACTAGCCTGAGGCTAGGGTAGCCGTAGCCTTAGCCTAAGCCTATTGGAGCCCTAGCTTAAGCCTAGGGGTGCCCTAGCGTAAGCTTAAGGTGCCCTAGCTTAAGCCTAGGGGTGCCCTAGCATTAGCTAGTGTTGCCCTAGCCTGAGCCTAGGGGTGCCGTAACCTTAGGGTAGGGGAGCCCTAGCCTTAGCCTAAGACTAGGATTGCCCTAGCCTAAGCTTAGGGGTGCCATAGCCTGAGTCTAGGGGTGCCCTAGCCTGAGGCTAGGGGAGCCGTTGCCTTAGCCTAAGTCTACGTGTGCCCTAGCCTAAGCCTATGGGTGCCCTAGCCTAAGCCTAGGGGTGCCCTAGCCTTAGGCTAGGGGTTCCCTAGCCTAAGCCTAGGGGTGCCCTAGCTTAAGCCTAGGGGTGCCCTAACCTGAGCGTAGGGGTGCCCTCGCCTGAGCCTACGGGTGCCCTAGCATGAGGCTAGGGGAGCCTAGCCTTAGTGTAGCCTAGGATTTCCCTAGCCTTAACCTAGGGCTGCCATAGCCTGAGTCTAGGGGTGCCATAGCCTGAGGCTAGGGGAACTGTAGCCTTAGCCTAAGCCTAGGGGTGCCCTAGCCTAAGCCTTGGGCTGCCCTTGCCTGAGTCTAGGGGTTCCCTAGCGTGAGCCTACGGGTGTCCTAGCCTGAGGCTAGGGGATCCCTAGCCTTAGTCTAGCCTAGGATTGCCCTAGCCTAAGCCTAGGGGTGCCTAGCCTGAGGCTAGGGGAGCCCTAGCCTTAGCCTAAGCCTAGGGGTGCCCTAGCCTAAGCCTAGGGGTGCCCTAGCCTAAGCCTAGGGGTACCCTAGCCTAAGCCTAGGGGTGCCCTAGGCTAAGCCTAGGGGAGCGCTAGCCATAGGCTATGGGAGACCTAGCCATAGGCTAGGGGAGCCCTAGCCTTAGCCTAAGCCTAGGTGTGCCCTAGTCTAAGCCTAGGTGTGCCCTAGCCTAAGCCTAGGGGAGCACTAGCCTTAGAATAGGAGAGCCCTAGCCTTAGCCGAAGCCTACGCGTGCCCATGCCTAAGCTAGGGGTGCCCTAGGCTAAGCCTAGGGGTGCTCTAGCCTTAGGCTAGGGGAGCCCTAGCCTTAGCCTAAGCCTAGGCGTGCCCTATCATAAGCCTAGGGGTGCCCTAGCCTGAGCCTAGGGGTGCTGTAGCCTTAGGCTAGGGGAGCCCTAGCCTTAGCGTGATCGAGGGGTGCCCTAGCCTAAGCCTAGGGGTGCTCTTGCCTGAGGCTAGGGGAACTCTAGCCTGAGCCTAAGCCTAGGATTGCCCTAGCCTAAGCTTAGGGGTGACCTAGCCTGAGTCTAGGGGTGCTCTAGCCTGAGGCTAGGGTAGCCGTTGCCTTAGCCTAAGTCTAGAAGTGTCCTAGCCTAAGCCTACGGGTGCCCTAGCCTGAGCCTATGGGTGCCCTAGCCTGAGGCTAGGGGAGCCCTAGCCTTAACCTAGGGGTGCCATAGCCTGAGTCTGGGGGTGCCATAGCCTGAGGCTAGGGGAGCCGTGCCTTAGCCTAAGCCTAGGGGTGCCCTAGCCTAAGCCTAGGGGTGCCCTAGCCAAAGCCTAGGGGTGCCCTAGCCTAAGCCTAGGGGTGCCCTAGCCTTAGGCTAGGGGAACCCTAGCCCTAGCCTAAGCCTAGGGGTGCCCCAGCCTGAGCCTAGGGGTGCCTTACCCTCAGGCTAGGGGAGCCCTAGCCATAGCCTAAACCTAGGGGTGCCCTAGCCTAAGCCTAGGGGTGCCCTAGCCTAAGCCTAGGGCTGCCCTAGCCTGAGCCTAGGGGTGCCCTAGCGTGAGCCTACGGGTGCCCTAGCCTGAGGCTAGGGGATCCCTAGCCTTAGACTAGCCTAGGATTTCCCTAGCCTAAGACAAAAGGTGCCATAGCCTGAGTCAAGGGGTGCCCTAGCTTGAGGCTAGGGGAACCGTAGCCTTAGCCTAAGCCTAGGGGTGCCCTACCCTAAGCCTAGGGGTGCCCTAGCCTAAGCCTAGGGGTGCCCTAGCCTAAGGCTAGGGGAGCCCTAGCCTGAGCCTAGGTGTGCCCTCGCCTGAGCCTAGGGGTGCCCTACCCTGAGACTAGGGGAGCCCTAGCTTTAGCCTAAGCCTAGGGGTGCCCTAGCCTAAGCCTAGGGGTGCCCTAGCCTAAGCCTAGGGGTGCCCTAGCCTGAGCCTAGGGGTGCCGTAGCCTTAGGTTAGGGGAGCCCTAGCCTTAGCCTAAGCCTATGGGTGCAATAGTCCAAGCCTAGGGGTGCCCTAGCCTGAGCCTAGGGGTGCCCTAGCCTGAGGCTAGGGTAGCCCTAGCCTTAGCCTAAGCCTAGGGGTGCCCTAGCCTGAGCCTAGGGGTGTCCTAACCTAAGCCTAGGGGTGCCCTAGCCTAAGCCTAGGGGTGCCGTAGCCTAAGCCTAGGGATGCCCTAGCCTTTGCCTAAGCCTAGGGGTGCCATAGACTAAGCCTAGGGGTGCCCTAGCCTAAGCCTAGGGTTGCCCTAGCCTGTGTCTAGGGGTGTCCTAGCCTAAGCCTAGGGGTGTCCTAGCCTAAGCCTAGGGGTGCCGTAACCTAAGCCTAGGGATGCCTAGCCTTAGACTAAGCCTAGGGGTGCCCTAGCTAAGCCTAGGGGTGCCCTAGCCTGAGCCTAGGGGTGCCCTAGCCTAAGCCTAGGGGTGCCCTAGCCTGAGCCTAGGAGTGCCGTAGCCTTAGGCTAGGGGAGCCGTAGCCTATGCCTAGGGGTGCCCTAGCCTAAGCCTAGGGGTGCCCTAGCCTAAGCCGAGGGTGGCGCTAGCCTAAACCTAGGGGTGCCCTAGACTAAGCCTAGGGGTGCCCTAGCCTAAGCCTAAGAGTGCCCTTGCCTTAAGCTAGGGGAGCCCTACCCTTAGCCTAAGCCTGGGGTGCCCTAGCCCATGCCTAGGGGTGCCCTAGCCTTAGGCTAAGGGTCCCCTAGCCTAAGCCTAGGTATGCCCTCGCCTGAGGCTTGGCGTGCCCTAGCCTAAGCCTAGGGGTGCCCTAGCGTGAGCCTACGGGTGCCCTAGCCTGAGACTATGGGAGCCCTAGCCTTAACCTAAGCCTAGGGGTGCCCTAGCCTAAGCCTAAGGGTGCCCTAGCCTGAGCCTACTGGTGCCCTAGCTTGTGCTATGGGAGCCCTAGCCTTAGTCTAGCCTAGGATTGCCCTAGCCTAAGCTTAGGGGTGCCCTTCCCTAAGTCTAGGGGTGCCCTAGCCTAAGCCTAGGGGTTGCCTAGCCTTAGTCTAGGGGAGCCTTAGCCTAAGCCTAGGGGAGCCCTAGCCTAAGCCTAGGGGTGCCCTAGCCTAAGCCTAGGTGTCCCCTAGCCAAAGCCTAGGGGTACCCTAGCCTAAGTTTAGGTTTACCCTAGCCTAAGCCTAGGGGTGCCCAAGCCTAATCATAGGGGTGCCCTAGCCTAAGCTTAGGGGTGCCCTAGCCATAGGCTTGGGGAGCCCTAGCCTTAGCCTAAGCCTAGGGGTGCCCTAGCCTAAGCCTAGGAGTGCCCTAGCCTAAGCCTAAGGGTGCCCTAGCCTGAGCCTACGGGTGCCCTAGCTTGTGCTATGGGAGCCCTAGCCTTAGTCTAGCCTAGGATTGCCCTAGCCTAAGCTTAGGGGTTCCCCTCCCTGAGTCTAGGGGAGCCCTAGCCTTAGCCTAAGCCTAGGGGTGCCCTAGCCTAAACCTAGGGGTGCCCTAGCGTGAGCCTACGGGTGCCCTAGCCTGAGACTATGGTAGCCCTAGCGTTAGTCTAGCCTAGGATTGCCCTAGCCTAAGCCTAGGGGTGCCATAGCATGAGTCTATTGGTGCACTAGCCTGAGGCTAGGGGAGCCATAGCCTTAGCCTAAGACTAGGGGAGCCCTAGCCTAAGCCTAGGGGTGCCCTAGCCTAAGCCTAGGGGTGCCTTAGCCTTGGGCTAGGGGAGCCCTAACCTTAGTCTAAGCCTAGGGGTGCCCTAGCCTAAGCCTAGGGGTGCCCTAGCATAAGCCTTGGGGTGTCCTAGCCTAATCCTAGGGGTGCCCAAGCCTAAGCCTAGGGGTGCCCAAGCCTAAGCCTAAGCCTAGGGGTGCCCTAGCCTAAGCCTAGGGGTGCCCTAGCCTAAGCTTAGGGGTGCCCTAGCCTTAGGCTAGGGGAGCCCTAGCCTTATCCTAAGCCTAGGGGTGCAATAGCCTAAGCCTAAGGGGTGCTCTAGCCTTAGGCTAGGGGAGCCCTAGTCTTAGACTAAGCCTAGGGGTGCTAGCCTAAGCCTAGGGCTGCCCTAGCCTGAGCCTACGGGTGCCCTAGCCTGAGCCTCCGGGTGCCCCTGCCTGAGCTAGGGGATCCCTAGCCTTAGCCTAAGCCTAGTGGTGCCCTAGCCTAAGCCTAGGATGCCCTAGCGTAAGCCTAGGGGTGCCATAGCCTGAGTCTAGGGGTGCCCTAGCCTGAGGCTAGGGGAGCCATAGCCTTAGCCTAAGCCTAGTGGTGCCCTAGCCTAAGCCTAGGGGTGCCCTAGCCTAAGACTAGGGGTGCCCTATCCTAAGCCTAGGGGTGCCCTGGCATAAGCATAGGGGTGCCCTAGCCTGAGCCTAGGGGTGCCCTAGCCTAAGGTTAGGGGAGCCCTAGCCTTAGCCTAGGTGTGCCCTCCCCTGAGCCTAGGGGTGACCTAGCCTGAGGCTAAGGCAGCCCTAGCCTTAGCCTAAGCCTAGGGGTGCCCTAGCCTAAGCCTAGGGGTGCCCTAGCCTAAGCCTAGGGGTGCCCTATCCTAAGCCTAGGGGTGCCCTAGCCTTAGGCTAGTGGAGCCCTAGCCTTAGCCTAAGCCTAGGGGTACCCTAGCCTAAACCTAGGGGTGCCCTAGCCTGAATCTAGGGGTGCCCTAGCCTGAGCCTAGGGGTGCCATAGCCTGAGTCTAGGGGTGCACTAGCCTGAGGCTAGGGTAGCCGTAGCCTTAGCCTAAGCCTAGTGGAGCCCTAGCTTAAGCCTAGGGGTGCCCTAGCCTAAGCCTAAGGTGCCCTAGCTTAAGCCTAGGGGTGCCCTAGCCTTAGCTAGTGGTGCCCTAGCCTGAGCCTAGGGGTGCCGTAACCTTAGGGTAGGGGAGCCCTAGCCTTAACCTAACACTAGGATTGCCCTAGCCTAAGCTTAGGGGTGCCATAGCCTGAGTCTAGGGGTGCCCTAGCCTGAGGCTAGGGGAGCCGTTGCCTTAGCCTAAGTCTAGGTGTGCCCTAGCCTAAGCCTATGGGTGCCCTAGCCTAAGCCTAGGGGTGCCCTAGCCTTAGGCTAGGGGTTCCCTAGCCTAAGCCTAGGGGTGCCCTAGCTTAAGCCTAGGGGTGCCCTAACCTGAGAGTAGGGGTGCCCTAGCCTAAGGGTAGGGGAGCCCTAGCCTGAGCATAGGTGTGCCCTCGCCTGAGCCTAGGGGTGCCCTAGCCTTAGCCTAAGCCTAGGATTGCCCTAGCATAAACTTATTGGTGCCCTAGCCTGAGTCTAGGGGTGCCCTAGCCTGAGGCTAGGGGACCGTTGCCTTAGCCTAAGTGTAGGGGAGGCCTAGCATAAGCCTAGGGGTGCCTTAGCCTTGAGCTAGGGTAGCCCTAACCTTAGTCTAAGCCTAGGGGTGCCCTAGCCTAAGCCTAGGGGTGCCCTAGCGTAAGGCTAGGGGTGCCCTAGCCTAATCCTAGGGGTGCCCAAGCCTAAGCCTAGGGGTGCCCAAGCCTAAGCCTAAGCCTAGGGGTTCCATAGCCTAAGCCTAGGGGTGCCCTAGCCTAAGCCTAGGGGTGCCCTTGCCTTAGGCTGGGGGAGCCCTAGCCTTAACCTAAGCCTAGGGGTGCCCTAGCCTAATCCTAGGGGTGCCCTAGCCTGAGCCTAGGGGTGACCTAGCATGAGCATACGGGTGCCCTAGCCTGAGGCTAGGGGAGCCCTAGTCTTAGTCTAGCCTAGGATTTCCCTAGCCTAAGCCTAAGGGTGCCATAGCATGAGTCTAGGGTTGCCCTAGCCTGAGGCTAGGGGAGCTGTAGCCTTAGCCTAAGCCTCGGAGTGTCCTAGCCTAAGCCTACGGGTGCCCTAGCCTGAGCCTACGGGTGCCCTAGCATGAGGCTAGGGGAGCCCTAGCCTTAGTGTAGCCTAGGATTGCCCTAGCCTTAACCTAAGGGTGCCATAGCCTGAGTCTAGGGGTGCCATAGCCTGAGGCTAGGGGAGCTGTAGCCTTAGCCTAAGCCTAGGGGTCCCCTAGCCTAAGCCTTGGGCTGCCCTTGCCTGAGTCTAGGGGTTCCCTAGCGTGAGCCTACGGGTGTCCTAGCCTGAGCCTAGGGGTGCCCTAGCATGAGCATACGGGTGCCCTAGCCTGAGGCTAGGGGAGCCCTAGTCTTAGTCTAGCCTAGGATTTCCCTAGCCTAAGCCTAGGGGTGCCATAGCATGAGTCTAGGGTTGCCCTAGCCTGAGGCTAGGGGAGCTGTAGCCTTAGCCTAAGCCTCGGAGTGTCCTAGCCTAAGCCTACGGGTGCCCTAGCCTGAGCCTACGGGTGCCCTAGCATGAGGCTAGGGGAGCCCTAGCCTTAGTGAAGCCTAGGATTGCCCTAGCCTTAACCTAGGGGTGCCATAGCCTGAGTCTAGGGGTGCCATAGCCTGAGGCTAGGGGAGCTGTAGCCTTAGCCTAAGCCTAGGGGTCCCCTAGCCTAAGCCTTGGGCTGCCCTTGCCTGAGTCTAGGGGTTCCCTAGCGTGAGCCTACGGGTGTCCTAGCCTGAGGCTAGGGGATCCCTAGCCTTAGTCTAGCCTAGGATTGCCCTAGCCTAAGCCTAGGGGTGCCTAGCCTGAGGCTAGGGGAGACCTAGCCTTAGCCTAAGCCTAGGGGTGCCCTAGCTTAAGCCTAGGGGTGCCCTAGCCTAAGCCTAGGGGTACCCTAGCCTAAGCCTAGGGGTGCCCTAGCCTAAGCCTAGGGGTGCCCTAGGCTAAGCCTAGGGGAGCGCTAGCCATAGGCTATGGGAGACCTAGCCATAGGCTAGGGGAGCCCTAGCCTTAGCCTATGCCTAGGTGTGCCCTAGCCTAAGCCTAGGGGTGCCCTAGCCTAAGCCTAGGGGTGAACTAGCCTTAGAATAGGAGAGCCCTAGCTTTAGCCGAAGCCTGCGGGTGCCCTTGCCTAAGCTAGGGGTGCCCTAGGCTAAGCCTAGGGGTGCTCTAGCCTTAGGCTAGGGGAGCCCTAGCCTTAGCCTAAGCCTAGGCGTGCCCTATCCTAAGCCTAGGGGTGCCTTAGCCTGAGCCTAGGGGTGCTGTAGCCTTAGGCTAGGGGAGCCCTAGCCTTAGCGTAATCGAGGGGTGCCCTAGCCTAAGCCTAGGGGTGCCCTAGCCTGAGCCTAGGGGTGCCCTTGCCTGAGGCTAGGGGAACTCTAGCCTGAGACTAAGCCTAGGATTGCCCTAGCCTAAGCTTAGGGGTGACCTAGCCTGAGTCTAGGGGTGCTCTAGCCTGAGGCTAGATTGCCGTAGCCTTAGCCTAAGTCTAGAAGTGTCCTAGCCTAAGCCTACGGGTGCCCTAGCCTGAGCCTACGGGTGCCCTGGCCTGAGGCTAGGGGAGCCCTAGCCTTAACCTAGGGGTGCCATAGCCTGAGTCTAGGGGTGCCATAGCCTGAGGCTAGGGGAGCCGTGCCTTAGCCTAAGCCTAGGGGTGCCCTAGCCAAAGCCTAGGGGTGCCCTAGCCTAAGCCTAGGGGTGCCCTAGCCTAAGCCTAGGGGTGCCCTAACCTTAGGCTAGGGGAACCCTAGCCCTAGCCGAAGCCTAGGGGTGCCCCAGCCTGAGCCTAGGGGTGCCTTAGCCTCAGGCTAGGGGAGCCCTAGCCTTAGCCTAAACCTAGGGGTGCCCTAGCCTAAGCCTAGGGGTGCCCTAGCCTAAGCCTAGGGCTGCCCTAGCCTGAGCCTAGGGGTGCCCTAGCGTGAGCCTACGGGTGCCCTAGCCTGAGGCTAGGGGATCCCTAGCCTTAGACTAGCCTAGGATTTCCCTAGCCTAAGACAAACGGTGCCATAGCCTGAGCCTAGGGGTGCCCTAGCGTGAGCCTACGGGTGCCCTAGCCTGAGGCTAGGGGATCCCTAGCCTTAGACTAGCCTAGGATTTCCCTAGCCTAAGACAAAAGGTGCCATAGCCTGAGTCAAGGGGTGCCCTAGCTTGAGGCTAGGGGAACCGTAGCCTTAGCCTAAGCCTAGGGGTGCCCTACCCTAAGCCTAGGGGTGCCCTAGCCTAAGCCTAGGGGTGCCCTAGCCTAAGGCTAGGGGAGCCCTAGCCTGAGCCTAGGTGTGCCCTCGCCTGAGCCTAGGGGTGCCCTACCCTGAGACTAGGGGAGCCCTAGCTTTAGCCTAAGCCTAGGGGTGCCCTAGCCTAAGCCTAGGGGTGCCCTAGCCTAAGCCTAGGGGTGCCCTAGCCTGAGCCTAGGGGTGCCGTAGCCTTAGGTTAGGGGAGCCCTAGCCTTAGCCTAAGCCTATGGGTGCAATAGTCCAAGCCTAGGGGTGCCCTAGCCTGAGCCTAGGGGTGCCCTAGCCTGAGGCTAGGGTAGCCCTAGCCTTAGCCTAAGCCTAGGGGTGCCCTAGCCTGAGCCTAGGGGTGTCCTAACCTAAGCCTAGGGGTGCCCTAGCCTAAGCCTAGGGGTGCCGTAGCCTAAGCCTAGGGATGCCCTAGCCTTTGCCTAAGCCTAGGGGTGCCATAGACTAAGCCTAGGGGTGCCCTAGCCTAAGCCTAGGGTTGCCCTAGCCTGTGTCTAGGGGTGTCCTAGCCTAAGCCTAGGGGTGTCCTAGCCTAAGCCTAGGGGTGCCGTAACCTAAGCCTAGGGATGCCTAGCCTTAGACTAAGCCTAGGGGTGCCCTAGCTAAGCCTAGGGGTGCCCTAGCCTGAGCCTAGGGGTGCCCTAGCCTAAGCCTAGGGGTGCCCTAGCCTGAGCCTAGGAGTGCCGTAGCCTTAGGCTAGGGGAGCCGTAGCCTATGCCTAGGGGTGCCCTAGCCTAAGCCTAGGGGTGCCCTAGCCTAAGCCGAGGGTGGCGCTAGCCTAAACCTAGGGGTGCCCTAGACTAAGCCTAGGGGTGCCCTAGCCTAAGCCTAAGAGTGCCCTTGCCTTAAGCTAGGGGAGCCCTACCCTTAGCCTAAGCCTGGGGTGCCCTAGCCCATGCCTAGGGGTGCCCTAGCCTTAGGCTAAGGGTCCCCTAGCCTAAGCCTAGGTATGCCCTCGCCTGAGGCTTGGCGTGCCCTAGCCTAAGCCTAGGGGTGCCCTAGCGTGAGCCTACGGGTGCCCTAGCCTGAGACTATGGGAGCCCTAGCCTTAACCTAAGCCTAGGGGTGCCCTAGCCTAAGCCTAAGGGTGCCCTAGCCTGAGCCTACTGGTGCCCTAGCTTGTGCTATGGGAGCCCTAGCCTTAGTCTAGCCTAGGATTGCCCTAGCCTAAGCTTAGGGGTGCCCTTCCCTAAGTCTAGGGGTGCCCTAGCCTAAGCCTAGGGGTTGCCTAGCCTTAGTCTAGGGGAGCCTTAGCCTAAGCCTAGGGGAGCCCTAGCCTAAGCCTAGGGGTGCCCTAGCCTAAGCCTAGGTGTCCCCTAGCCAAAGCCTAGGGGTACCCTAGCCTAAGTTTAGGTTTACCCTAGCCTAAGCCTAGGGGTGCCCAAGCCTAATCATAGGGGTGCCCTAGCCTAAGCTTAGGGGTGCCCTAGCCATAGGCTTGGGGAGCCCTAGCCTTAGCCTAAGCCTAGGGGTGCCCTAGCCTAAGCCTAGGAGTGCCCTAGCCTAAGCCTAAGGGTGCCCTAGCCTGAGCCTACGGGTGCCCTAGCTTGTGCTATGGGAGCCCTAGCCTTAGTCTAGCCTAGGATTGCCCTAGCCTAAGCTTAGGGGTTCCCCTCCCTGAGTCTAGGGGAGCCCTAGCCTTAGCCTAAGCCTAGGGGTGCCCTAGCCTAAACCTAGGGGTGCCCTAGCGTGAGCCTACGGGTGCCCTAGCCTGAGACTATGGTAGCCCTAGCGTTAGTCTAGCCTAGGATTGCCCTAGCCTAAGCCTAGGGGTGCCATAGCATGAGTCTATTGGTGCACTAGCCTGAGGCTAGGGGAGCCATAGCCTTAGCCTAAGACTAGGGGAGCCCTAGCCTAAGCCTAGGGGTGCCCTAGCCTAAGCCTAGGGGTGCCTTAGCCTTGGGCTAGGGGAGCCCTAACCTTAGTCTAAGCCTAGGGGTGCCCTAGCCTAAGCCTAGGGGTGCCCTAGCATAAGCCTTGGGGTGTCCTAGCCTAATCCTAGGGGTGCCCAAGCCTAAGCCTAGGGGTGCCCAAGCCTAAGCCTAAGCCTAGGGGTGCCCTAGCCTAAGCCTAGGGGTGCCCTAGCCTAAGCTTAGGGGTGCCCTAGCCTTAGGCTAGGGGAGCCCTAGCCTTATCCTAAGCCTAGGGGTGCAATAGCCTAAGCCTAAGGGGTGCTCTAGCCTTAGGCTAGGGGAGCCCTAGTCTTAGACTAAGCCTAGGGGTGCTAGCCTAAGCCTAGGGCTGCCCTAGCCTGAGCCTACGGGTGCCCTAGCCTGAGCCTCCGGGTGCCCCTGCCTGAGCTAGGGGATCCCTAGCCTTAGCCTAAGCCTAGTGGTGCCCTAGCCTAAGCCTAGGATGCCCTAGCGTAAGCCTAGGGGTGCCATAGCCTGAGTCTAGGGGTGCCCTAGCCTGAGGCTAGGGGAGCCATAGCCTTAGCCTAAGCCTAGTGGTGCCCTAGCCTAAGCCTAGGGGTGCCCTAGCCTAAGACTAGGGGTGCCCTATCCTAAGCCTAGGGGTGCCCTGGCATAAGCATAGGGGTGCCCTAGCCTGAGCCTAGGGGTGCCCTAGCCTAAGGTTAGGGGAGCCCTAGCCTTAGCCTAGGTGTGCCCTCCCCTGAGCCTAGGGGTGACCTAGCCTGAGGCTAAGGCAGCCCTAGCCTTAGCCTAAGCCTAGGGGTGCCCTAGCCTAAGCCTAGGGGTGCCCTAGCCTAAGCCTAGGGGTGCCCTATCCTAAGCCTAGGGGTGCCCTAGCCTTAGGCTAGTGGAGCCCTAGCCTTAGCCTAAGCCTAGGGGTACCCTAGCCTAAACCTAGGGGTGCCCTAGCCTGAATCTAGGGGTGCCCTAGCCTGAGCCTAGGGGTGCCATAGCCTGAGTCTAGGGGTGCACTAGCCTGAGGCTAGGGTAGCCGTAGCCTTAGCCTAAGCCTAGTGGAGCCCTAGCTTAAGCCTAGGGGTGCCCTAGCCTAAGCCTAAGGTGCCCTAGCTTAAGCCTAGGGGTGCCCTAGCCTTAGCTAGTGGTGCCCTAGCCTGAGCCTAGGGGTGCCGTAACCTTAGGGTAGGGGAGCCCTAGCCTTAACCTAACACTAGGATTGCCCTAGCCTAAGCTTAGGGGTGCCATAGCCTGAGTCTAGGGGTGCCCTAGCCTGAGGCTAGGGGAGCCGTTGCCTTAGCCTAAGTCTAGGTGTGCCCTAGCCTAAGCCTATGGGTGCCCTAGCCTAAGCCTAGGGGTGCCCTAGCCTTAGGCTAGGGGTTCCCTAGCCTAAGCCTAGGGGTGCCCTAGCTTAAGCCTAGGGGTGCCCTAACCTGAGAGTAGGGGTGCCCTAGCCTAAGGGTAGGGGAGCCCTAGCCTGAGCATAGGTGTGCCCTCGCCTGAGCCTAGGGGTGCCCTAGCCTTAGCCTAAGCCTAGGATTGCCCTAGCATAAACTTATTGGTGCCCTAGCCTGAGTCTAGGGGTGCCCTAGCCTGAGGCTAGGGGACCGTTGCCTTAGCCTAAGTGTAGGGGAGGCCTAGCATAAGCCTAGGGGTGCCTTAGCCTTGAGCTAGGGTAGCCCTAACCTTAGTCTAAGCCTAGGGGTGCCCTAGCCTAAGCCTAGGGGTGCCCTAGCGTAAGGCTAGGGGTGCCCTAGCCTAATCCTAGGGGTGCCCAAGCCTAAGCCTAGGGGTGCCCAAGCCTAAGCCTAAGCCTAGGGGTTCCATAGCCTAAGCCTAGGGGTGCCCTAGCCTAAGCCTAGGGGTGCCCTTGCCTTAGGCTGGGGGAGCCCTAGCCTTAACCTAAGCCTAGGGGTGCCCTAGCCTAATCCTAGGGGTGCCCTAGCCTGAGCCTAGGGGTGACCTAGCATGAGCATACGGGTGCCCTAGCCTGAGGCTAGGGGAGCCCTAGTCTTAGTCTAGCCTAGGATTTCCCTAGCCTAAGCCTAAGGGTGCCATAGCATGAGTCTAGGGTTGCCCTAGCCTGAGGCTAGGGGAGCTGTAGCCTTAGCCTAAGCCTCGGAGTGTCCTAGCCTAAGCCTACGGGTGCCCTAGCCTGAGCCTACGGGTGCCCTAGCATGAGGCTAGGGGAGCCCTAGCCTTAGTGTAGCCTAGGATTGCCCTAGCCTTAACCTAAGGGTGCCATAGCCTGAGTCTAGGGGTGCCATAGCCTGAGGCTAGGGGAGCTGTAGCCTTAGCCTAAGCCTAGGGGTCCCCTAGCCTAAGCCTTGGGCTGCCCTTGCCTGAGTCTAGGGGTTCCCTAGCGTGAGCCTACGGGTGTCCTAGCCTGAGCCTAGGGGTGCCCTA
This sequence comes from Tenrec ecaudatus, assembly GCF_050624435.1. Taxonomy (NCBI): domain Eukaryota; kingdom Metazoa; phylum Chordata; class Mammalia; order Afrosoricida; family Tenrecidae; genus Tenrec; species Tenrec ecaudatus. The sequence goes on from NW_027459491.1 coordinate 1,154,219, forward strand.
GCATGAGCATACGGGTGCCCTAGCCTGAGGCTAGGGGAGCCCTAGTCTTAGTCTAGCCTAGGATTTCCCTAGCCTAAGCCTAGGGGTGCCATAGCATGAGTCTAGGGTTGCCCTAGCCTGAGGCTAGGGGAGCTGTAGCCTTAGCCTAAGCCTCGGAGTGTCCTAGCCTAAGCCTACGGGTGCCCTAGCCTGAGCCTACGGGTGCCCTAGCATGAGGCTAGGGGAGCCCTAGCCTTAGTGAAGCCTAGGATTGCCCTAGCCTTAACCTAGGGGTGCCATAGCCTGAGTCTAGGGGTGCCATAGCCTGAGGCTAGGGGAGCTGTAGCCTTAGCCTAAGCCTAGGGGTCCCCTAGCCTAAGCCTTGGGCTGCCCTTGCCTGAGTCTAGGGGTTCCCTAGCGTGAGCCTACGGGTGTCCTAGCCTGAGGCTAGGGGATCCCTAGCCTTAGTCTAGCCTAGGATTGCCCTAGCCTAAGCCTAGGGGTGCCTAGCCTGAGGCTAGGGGAGACCTAGCCTTAGCCTAAGCCTAGGGGTGCCCTAGCTTAAGCCTAGGGGTGCCCTAGCCTAAGCCTAGGGGTACCCTAGCCTAAGCCTAGGGGTGCCCTAGCCTAAGCCTAGGGGTGCCCTAGGCTAAGCCTAGGGGAGCGCTAGCCATAGGCTATGGGAGACCTAGCCATAGGCTAGGGGAGCCCTAGCCTTAGCCTATGCCTAGGTGTGCCCTAGCCTAAGCCTAGGGGTGCCCTAGCCTAAGCCTAGGGGTGAACTAGCCTTAGAATAGGAGAGCCCTAGCTTTAGCCGAAGCCTGCGGGTGCCCTTGCCTAAGCTAGGGGTGCCCTAGGCTAAGCCTAGGGGTGCTCTAGCCTTAGGCTAGGGGAGCCCTAGCCTTAGCCTAAGCCTAGGCGTGCCCTATCCTAAGCCTAGGGGTGCCTTAGCCTGAGCCTAGGGGTGCTGTAGCCTTAGGCTAGGGGAGCCCTAGCCTTAGCGTAATCGAGGGGTGCCCTAGCCTAAGCCTAGGGGTGCCCTAGCCTGAGCCTAGGGGTGCCCTTGCCTGAGGCTAGGGGAACTCTAGCCTGAGACTAAGCCTAGGATTGCCCTAGCCTAAGCTTAGGGGTGACCTAGCCTGAGTCTAGGGGTGCTCTAGCCTGAGGCTAGATTGCCGTTGCCTTAGCCTAAGTCTAGAAGTGTCCTAGCCTAAGCCTACGGGTGCCCTAGCCTGAGCCTACGGGTGCCCTGGCCTGAGGCTAGGGGAGCCCTAGCCTTAACCTAGGGGTGCCATAGCCTGAGTCTAGGGGTGCCATAGCCTGAGGCTAGGGGAGCCGTGCCTTAGCCTAAGCCTAGGGGTGCCCTAGCCAAAGCCTAGGGGTGCCCTAGCCTAAGCCTAGGGGTGCCCTAGCCTAAGCCTAGGGGTGCCCTAACCTTAGGCTAGGGGAACCCTAGCCCTAGCCGAAGCCTAGGGGTGCCCCAGCCTGAGCCTAGGGGTGCCTTAGCCTCAGGCTAGGGGAGCCCTAGCCTTAGCCTAAACCTAGGGGTGCCCTAGCCTAAGCCTAGGGGTGCCCTAGCCTAAGCCTAGGGCTGCCCTAGCCTGAGCCTAGGGGTGCCCTAGCGTGAGCCTACGGGTGCCCTAGCCTGAGGCTAGGGGATCCCTAGCCTTAGACTAGCCTAGGATTTCCCTAGCCTAAGACAAACGGTGCCATAGCCTGAGTCTAGGGGTGCCCTAGCCTGAGGCTAGGGGAACCGTAGCCTTAGCCTAAGCCTAGGGGTGCCCTACCCTAAGCCTAGGGGTGCCCTAGCCTAAGCCTAGGGGTGCCCTAGCCTAAGGCTAGGAGAGCCCTAGCCTGAGCCTATGTGTGCCCTCGCCTGAGCCTAGGGGTGCCCTAGCCTGAGACTAGGGGAGCCCTAGCTTTAGCCTAAGCCTAGGGGTGCCCTAGCCTAAGCCTAGGGGTGCCCTAGCCTAAGCCTAGGGGTGCCCTAGCCTGAGTCTAGGAGTGCTCTAGCCTTAGGCTAGGGGAGCTGTAGCCTTAGCCTAAGCCTTGGGGTGCCCTAGCCTAAGCCTAGGGGTGCCCTACCCTAAGCCTAGGGGTGCCCTAGCCTAAGCCTAGGGGTGCCCTAGCCTAAGCCTAGGGGTGCCCTAGCCTAAGGCTAGGGGAGCCCTAGCCTGAGCCTAGGGGTGCCCTTGCCTGAGCCTAGGGGTGCCCAAACCTGAGCCTAGGGGTGCCCTATCCTTAGGATAGTGGAGCCCTAGCCTTAGCCTAAGCCAAGGGGTGCCTTAGCCTAAACCTAGGGGTGCCCTAGCCTAAGCCTAGGGGTGCCCTAGCCTGAGCCTACGGGTACCCTAGCCTGAGGCTATGGGAGCCCTAGCGTTTGCCTAGCCTAGGATTGCCCTAGCCTAAGCCTAGGGGTGTCATAACCTGAGTCTAGGGGTGCACTAGCCTGAGGCTAGGGGAGCCGTAGCCTTAGCCTAAGCCTAGGGGAGCCCTAGCTTAAGTCTAGGGGTGCCCTAGCCTAAGCCTAGGGGTGCCCAAGCCTAAGCCTAGTGGTATCCTAGCCTTAAGCTAGGGGAGCCCTAGCCTTAGCCTAAGCCTAGGTGTGCCCTAGCCTAATCCTAGGGGTGCCCTTGCCTGAGCCTAGGGGTGCCCTACCTGAGCCTAGGGGTGCCGTAGCGTTAGCCTAGGGGAGCCCTAGCCTTAGCCTAAGACTAGGGGAGCCCTAGCCTAAGCCTAGAGGTGCCAACGCCTAAGCCTAGGGGTGCCCTAGCCTAAGCCTAGGGGTGCCCTAGCCTGAGTCTAGGGGTGCTCTAGCCTTAGGCTAGGGGAGCCGTAGCCTTAGCCTAAGCCTAGGGGTGCCCTAGCCTAAGCCTAGGGGTGCGCTAGCCTAAGCCTAGGGGTGCCCTAGCCTAAGGCTATGGGAGCCGTAGCCTATGCCTAGGGGTGCCCTAGCTTAAGCCTAGGGGTGCCCTAGCCTAACCCTAGGGTGGCGCTTGCCTAAGCCTAGGGGTGCCCTAAACTAAGCCTAGGGGTGCCCTAGCCTAAGCCTAGGTGTGCCCTAGCCTAAGCCTAGAGGTGCCCTAGCCTAAGCCTAGGGGTGCCCTACCTGAGCCTAGGGGTGCTGTAGCGTTAGCCTAGGGGAGCCCTAGCCTTAGCCTAAGCCTAGGGGAGCCCTAGCCTAAGCCTAGAAGTGCCAACGCCTAAGCCTAGGGGTGCCCTAGCCTAAGCCTAGGGGTGCCCTAGCCTGAGTCTAGGGGTGCTCTAGCCTTAGGCTAGGGGAGCCGTAGCCTTAGCCTAAGCCTAGGGGTGCCCTAGCCTAAGCCTAGGGGTGCCAAGCCTAAGCCTAGGGGTGCCCTAGCCTAAGCCTAGGGGTGCCCTAGCTAAGGCTAGGGGAGCCGTAGCCTATGCCTAGGGGTGCCCTAGCCTAAGCCTAGGGGTGCCCTAGCCTAACCCTAGGGTGGCGCTAGCCTAAGCATAGGGGTGCCCTAAACTAAGCCTAGGGGTGCCCTAGCCTAAGCCTAGGGGTGCCCTAGCCTTAAGCTAGGGGAGCCCTAGCCTTAGCCTAAGCCTAGGGGTGCCCTAGCCAAAGCCTAGGAGTGCCCTAGCCTAAGCCTAAGGGTGCCCTAGCCTGAGCCTATGGGTGCCCTAGCTTGTGCTATGGGAGCCCTAGCCTTAGTCTAACCTAGGATTGCCCTAGCCTAAGCTTAGGGGTGCCCTTCCCTGAGTCTAGGGGTGCCCTAGCCTTAGGCTAGGGGAGCCCTAGCCTTAGCCTAAGCCTAGGGGTGCCCTAGCCTAAGCCTAGGGGTGCCCTAGCCTAAGACTAGGGGTGCCTAGCCTAAGACTAGTGGTGCCCTAGCCTAAGCCTAGGGGTGCCCTAGCCTAAGACTAGGGGTGCCCTAGCCTTAGGTTAGGGGAGCCCTAGCCTTAGACTAAGCCTAGGGGAGCCCTAGACTAAGCCATGTGGTGCCCTAGCCTAAGCCTAGAGGTGCCCTAGCCTGAGGCTAGGGGAGCCCTAGCCTTACTCTAGCCTAGGATTGCCCTAGCATAAGCCTAGGGGTGCCATAGCCTGAGTCTAGGGGTGTCCTAGCCTGAGGCTAGGGGAGCCGTAGCCTGAGCCTAAGCCTAGGTGTGCCCTAGCCTAAGCCTAGGGGTGCCCTAGCCTAAGCCTAGGGGTGCCCTACCCTAAGCCTAGGGGTGCCCTAGCCTTAGGCTAGGGGAGCCCTAGCCTTAGCCTAAGCCTAGGAGAGCCCTAGACTAAGCCTAGGGGTGCCCTAGCCTAAGCCTAGGGGTGCCCAAGCCTAAGCCTAGGGGTGCCCTAGCCTGAGGCTAGGGTGGCCCTAGCCTTAGTCTATCCTAGGATTGCCCTAGCCTAAGCCTAGGGGTGCCATAGCCTGAGTCTACGGGTGTCCTAGCCTGAGGCTAGGGGAGCCGTAGCCTGATCCTAAGCCTAGGGGTGCCCTAGCCTAAGCCTAGGGGTGCCCTAGCCTAAGCCTAGGGGTGCCCTAGCCTAAGCCTAGGGGTGCCCTAGCCTTAGGCTAGGGGTGCCCTAGCCTAAGCCTAAGCCTAGGGGTGCCCTAGCCTAAGCCTAGGGGTGCCCTAGCCTGAGTCTAGGGGTGCCCTAGCCTAAGCCTAGGGGTGATCTAGCCTTAGGTTAGGGGAGCCCTAGCCTTAGCCTAAGCCTAGGGGTGCCCTAGTCTAAGCCTATGGGTGCCCTAGCCTAAGCCTAGGGGTGCCCTTGCCTGAGGCTAGGGGAGCCCTAGCTTTAGCCTAAGCCTAGGATTGCCCTAGCCTAAGGTTATGGGTGCCCTAGCATGTGTCTAGTGGTGCCCTAACCTGAGGCTAGGGGAGATGTTGCCTTAGCCTAAGTCTAGGGGTGCCCTAGCCTAAGCCTAGGGGTGCCCTAGCCTTAGGCTAGGGGTGCCCTAGCCTAAGCCTAGGGGTGCCCTAGCCTAAGCCTAGGGATACCCTAGCCTAAGCCTAGGGGTGCCCTAGCCTTAGCCTAAGCCTAGGGGTGCCCTAGCCTAAGCCTATGGGTGCCCTAGCCTAAGCCTAGGGGTGCCCTTGCCTAACCCAAGGGGTGCCCTAGCCTAAGCCTATGGGTGCCCTAGCCTAAGCCTAGGGGTGCCCTAGCCTTAGGCTAGGGGAGCCCTAGCCTTAGCCTAAGCCTAGAGGAGCCCTAGGCTAAGCCTAGGGGTGCCCTAGCCTAAGCCTAGGTGTCCCCTAGCCTAAGCCTAGGGGTGCCCTTGCCTAAGCCTAGGGGTGCCCTAGCCTTAGACTAGGGGAGCCCTAGCCTTAGCCTAAGCCTAGGGGTGCCCTAACCTAAGCCAAGGGGTGCTCTAGCCTTAGTCTAGGGGAGCCCTAGCCTTAGCCTAAGCCTAGGGGTGCCCTAGCCTAAGCCTAGGGGTGCCCTAGCCTGAGCCTAGGGGTGCCCTAGCCTGAGTCTACGGATGCCCTAGCCTGAGGCTAGGGGAGCCCTAGCCTTAGTGGAGCCTAGGATTGCGCTAGCCTAAGCCTAGTGTTGCCATAGCCTGAGTGTAGGGGTGCCCTAGCCTGAGGCTAGGGGAGCCGTAGCCTGAGCCTAAGCCTAGGGGTGCCCTAGCCTAAGCATATGGGTGCCCTAGCCTTAGCCTAGGGGTGCCCTAGCCTTGGGCTAGGGGAGCCCTAACCTTAGTCTAAGACTAGGGGTGCCCTAGCCTAAGCCTAGGCGTGCCCTAGCGTAAGCCTAGGGGTGCCCTAGCCTAATCCTAGGGGTGCCCAAGCTTAAGCCTCGGGGTGCCCAAGCCTTAGGCTAGGGGAGCCCTAGCCTAAGCCTAAGCCTAGGGGTGCAATAGCCTAACCCTAGGGGTGCTCTAGCCTTAGGCTAGGGGAGCCCTAGCCTTAGACTAAGCCTAGGGGTGCTAGCCTAAGCCTCGTTGTGCCCTAGCCTAAGCCTAGGGGTGCCCTAGCCTGAGCCTAGGGGTGCCGTACCCTTAGGTTAGGGGAGCCCTAGCCTTAGCCTAAGCCTAGGGGTGCCATAGTCTAAGCCTAGGGGTGCCCTAGCCTGAGCCTAGGGGTGCCCTAGCCTGAGGCTAGGGGAGCCCTAGCCTTAACCTAAGCCTAGGGGTGCCCTAGCCTGAGCCTAGGGGTGTCCTAGCCTAAGCCTAGGGGTGCTCTAGCCTAAGCCTAGGGGTGCCATAGTCTAAGCCTAGGGGTGCTCTAGCCTGAGCCTAGGGGTGCCCTAGCCTGAGGCTAGGGGAGCCCTAGCCTTAGCCTAAGCCTAGGCGTGCCCTAGCCTGAGCCTAGTGGTGTCCTAGCCTATGCCTAGGGGTGCCCTAGCCTAAGCCTAGGGGTGCCCTAGCCTAAGCCTAGGGGTGCCCTAGCCTAAGGCTAAGGGTGCCCTACCTAAGACTAGGGGTGCCCTAGCCTAAGCCTAGGGGTGCCCTAGCCTGAGCCTAGGGGTGCCCTAGCCTGAATCTACGGGTGCCCTAGCATGAGGCTAGGGCAGCCCTAGCCTTATCCTAAGCCTAGGCTTGCCCTAGCCTTAGCCTAGGGGTGCCCTAGCCTAAGCCCAGGGGTGCCCTAGCCTGAGCCTAGGAGTGCCGTAGCCTTAGGCTAGGGGAGCCGTAGCCTATGCCTAGGGGTGCCCTAGCCTAAGCCTAGGGGTGCCCTAGCCTAAGCCGAGGGTGGCGCTAGCCTAAGCCTAGGGGTGCCCTAGACTAAGCCTAGGGGTGCCCTAGCCTAAGCTTAGGTGTGCCCTTACCTTAAGCTAGGGGAGCCCTAGCCTTAGCCTAAGCCTAGGGTGCCCTAGCCCAAGCCTAGGGGTGCCCTAGCCTGAGCCTAAGCATGCCCTAGCCTAAGCCTAGGTATGCCCTCGCCTAAGGCTTGGGGTGCCCTAGCCTAAGCCTAGGGGTGCCCTAGCCTTAGTCTAGAGGAGCCCTAGCCTTAACCTAAGCCTAGGGGTGCCCTAGCCTAAGCCTAAGGGTGCCCTAGCCTGAGCCTACGGGTGCCCTAGCTTGTGCTATGGGAGCCCTAGCCTTAGTCTAGCCTAGGATTGCCCTAGCCTAAGCTTAGGGGTGCCCTTCCCTAAGTCTAGGGGTGCCCTAGCCTTAGGCTAGGGGAGCCCTAGCCTTAGCCTCAGCCTAGGGGTGCCCTAGCCTAAGACTAGGGGTGCCTAGCCTAAGACTCGTGGTGCCCTAGCCTAAGCCTAGGGTGCCCTAGCCCAAGCCTAGGGGTGCCCTAGCCTGAGCCTAAGCATGCCCTAGCCTAAGCCTAGGTATGCCCTCGCCTAAGGCTTGGGGTGCCCTAGCCTAAGCCTAGGGGTGCCCTAGCCTTAGTCTAGAGGAGCCCTAGCCTTAACCTAAGCCTAGGGGTGCCCTAGCCTAAGCCTAAGGGTGCCCTAGCCTGAGCCTACGGGTGCCCTAGCTTGTGCTATGGGAGCCCTAGCCTTAGTCTAGCCTAGGATTGCCCTAGCCTAAGCTTAGGGGTGCCCTTCCCTAAATCTAGGGGTGCCCTAGCCTAAGACTAGGGGTGCCTAGCCTAAGACTCGTGGTGCCCTAGCCTAAGCCTAGGGGTGCCCTAGCCTAAGCCTAGTGATGCCCTAGCCTTAGGCTAGGGGAGCCCTAGCCTTAGCCTAAACCTAGGGGAGCCCTAGACTAAACCTTGGGGTGCCCTATCATAAGCCTAGGGGTGCCTTAGCCTAAGCCTAGGGGTGCCCTAGACTGAGACTAGGGGAGCCTTAGCCTTAGTCTAGCCTAGGATTGCCCTAGCCTAAGCCTAGGGGTGCCATAGCCTGAGTCTAGGGGTGTCCTAGCCTGAGGCTAAGGGAGCCGTAGCCTGAGCCTAAGCCTAGGAGTGCCCTAGCCTAAACCAGGGGTGCCCTAGCCTAAGCCTAGGGGTGCCCTAGCCTTAGGCTAGGGTTGCCCTAGCCTAAGCCTAAGCCTAGGGGTGCCCTAGCCTAAGCCTAGGGGTGCCCTAGCCTAAGCCTAGGGGTGCCCTAGCCTTAGGCTAGGGGAACCCTAGCCTTATCCTAAGTTTAGGCGTGCCCTAGCCTTAGCCTAGCGGTGCACTAGCCTAAGCCTAGGGGTGCTCTAGCCTTAGGTTAGGGGAGCCCTAGCCTTAGCTTAAGCCTAGGGGTGCCCTAGCCTAAGCCTAGGGGTGCCCTAGCCTAAGCCTATGGGTGCCCTAGCCTAAGCATATGGGTGCCCTAGCCTAAGCCTAGGGGTGCCCTAGCCTTAGGCTAGGTGTGCCCTGCCTAAGCCTACGGGTGCCCTTGCCTAAGCCTAGGGATGCCCTAGCCTTAGGCTAGGGGAGCCCTAGCCTTAGCCTAAGCCTAGGGGTGCCCTAGCCTAAGCCAAGGGGTGCTCTAGCCTTCGTCTAGGGGAGTCCTAGCTTTAGCCTAAGCCTAGGGGTGCCCTAGCCTGAGTCTACGGATGCCCTAGCCTGAGGCTAGAGGAGCCCTAGCCTTAGTGGAGCCTAGGATTGCGCTAGCCTAAGCCTAGTGGTGCCGTAGCCTGAGTGTAGGGGTGCCCTAGCCTGAGGCTAGGGGAGCCGTAGCCTGAGCCTAAGCCTAGGGGTGCCCTAGCCTAAGCCTATGGGTGCCCGAGCCTAAGCCTAGGGGTGCCCTAGCCTAAGCCTAGGGGTTCCCTATCCTTAGGCTAGGGGAGCCCTAGCCTTATCCTAAGCCTAGGGGTGCAATAGCCTAAGTCTAGGGGTTCTCTAGCCTTAGGCTAGGGGAGCCCTAGCCTTAGACTAAGCCGAGGGGTGCCTTGGTCTAAGCCTAGGGGTGCCCTAGCCTGAGGCTAGGGGAGCCCTAGCCTTAACCTAAGCCTAAGGGTGCCGTAGCCTAAGCCTAGGGGTGCCCTACCCTAAGCCTAGGGGTGCCGTAGCCTAAGCCTAGGGATGCCCTAGCCTTAGGCTAGGGGATCCCTAGCCTTAGCCTAAGCCTTGGGGTGCCCTAGCCTAAGCCTACGGTTGCCCTAGCCTGAGCCTAGGGGTGCCCTAGCCTTAGGCTAGGGAAGCCCTAGACCTAGACTAAGACTAGGGGTGCCGTAGCCTAAGCCTAGGGGTGCCCTAGCCTAAGCCTAGGGGTGCCCTAGCCTGAGCCTAGGGGTGCCCTAACCTAAGCCTAGGTATGCCCTCGCCTAAGGCTTGGGGTGCCCTAGCCTAAGCCTAGGGGTGCCCTAGCCTTAGGCTAGAGGAGCCCTAGCCTTAACCTAAGCCTAGGGGTACCCTAGCCTAAGCCTAGGGGTGCCCTAGCCTAAGCCTACGGGTTGCCTAGCGTTAGGCTAGGGGAGCCCTAGCCTTAGCCTAAGCCTAGGGGAGCCCTAGCCTAAGCCTAGGGGTGCCCTAGCCTAAGCCTAGGTGTCCCCTAGCCAAAGCCTAGGGGTACCCTAGCCTAAGTTTTGGGGGTACCCTAGCCTAAACCTAGGGGTGCCCAAGCCTAATCATAGGGGTGCCCTAGCCTAAGCCTAGGGGTGCCCTAGCCTTAGGCTTGGGGAGCCCTAGCCTTAGCCTAAGCCTAGGGGTGCCCTAGCCTAAGCCTAGGTGTGCCCTAGCCTAAGCCTAGAGGTGCCCTAGCCTAAGCCTAGGGGTGCCCTACCTTAGCCTAGGGGTGCCGTAGCGTTAGCCTAGGGGAGCCCTAGCCTTAGCCTAAGCCTAGGGGTGCCCTAGCCTAAGTCTAGGGGTGCCCTAGCCTGAGTCTAGGGGTGCTCTAGCCTTAGGCTAGGGGAGCCGTAGCCTTAGCCTAAGCCTAGGGGTGCCCTAGCCTAAGCCTAGGGGTGCCCTAGCCTAAGCCTAGGGGTGCCCTAGCCTAAGCCTAGGGGTGCCCTAGCCTAAGCCTAGGGGTGCCCTAGCCTAAGCCTAGGGGTGCCCTAGCCTAAGCCTAGGGGTGCCCTAGCCTAAGCCTAGGGGTGCCCTAGCCAAAGGCTAGGGGATCCGAAGCCTATGCCTAAGGGTGCCCTAGCCTTAGCCTAGGGGTGCCCTAGCCTAACCCTAGGGTGGCGCTAGCCTAAGCCTAGGGGTGCCCTAAACTAAGCCTAGGGGTGCCCTAGCCTAAGCCTAGGGGTGCCCTAGCCTTAAGCTAGGGGAGCCCTAGCCTGAGCCTACGGGTGCCCTAGCTTGTGCTATGGGAGCCCTAGCCTTAGTCTAGCCTAGGATTGCCCTAGCCTAAGCTTAGGGGTGCCCTTCCCTGAGTGTAGGGGTGCCCTAGCCTTAGGCTAGGGGAGCCCTAGCCTTAGCCTAAGCCTAGGGGTGCCCTAGTCTAAGCGTAGGAGTGCCCTAGCCTAAGCCTAAGGGTGCCCTAGCCTGAGCCTACGGGTGCCCTAGCTTGGGCTATGGGAGCCCTAGCCTTAGTCTAGCCTAGGATTGCCCTAGCCTAAGCTTAGGGGTGCCCTTCCCTGAGTGTAGGGGTGCGCTAGCCTTAGGCGAGGGGAGCCCTAGCCTTAGCCTAAGACTAGGGGTGCCCTAGCCTAAGCCTAGGGGTGCCCTAGCCTAAGACTAGGAGTGCCTAGCCTAAGACTAGTGGAGCCCTAGCCTAAGCCTAGGGGTGCCCTAGCCTAAGCCTAGGGGTGCCCTAGCCTTAGGTTAGGGGAGCCCTAGACTAAGCCTTGGGGTGCCCTAGCCTAAGCCTAGAGGTGCCCTCGCCTGAGGCTAGGGGAGCCCTAGCCTTAGTCTAGCCTAGGATTGCCCTAGCCTAAGCCTAGGGTTGCCATAGCCTGAATCTAGGGGTGTCCTAGCCTGAGGCTAGGGGAGCCGTAGCCTGAGCCTAAGCCTAGGGGTGCCCTAGCCTAAGCCTAGGGGTGCCCTAACCTAAGCCTAGGGGTGCCCTAGCCTTAGGCTAGGGGAGCCCTAGCCTTAGCCTAAGCCTAGGGGAGCCCGAGACTAAGCCTAGGGGTGCCCTAGCCTAAGCCTAGGGGTGCCCAAGCCTAAGCCTAGGGGTGCCCTAGCCTGAGGTTAGGGTGGCCCTAGCCTTAGTCTATCCTAGGATTGCCCTAGCCTAAGCCTAGAGGTGCCATAGCCTGAGTCTAGGGGTGTCCTAGCCTGAGGCTAGGGGAGCCGTAGCCTGATCCTAAGCCTAGGGGTGCCCTAGCCTAAGCCTAGGGGTGCCCTAGCCTATGCCTAAGCCTAGGGGTGCCCTAGCCTAAGCCTAGGGGTGCCCTAGCCTGAGTCTAGGGGTGCCCTAGCCTAAGCCTAGGGGTGCTCTAGCCTTAGGTTAGGGGAGCCCTAGCCTTAGCCTAAGCCTAGGGGTGCCCTAGTCTAAGCCTATGGGTGCCCTAGCCTAAGCCTAGGGGTGCCCTTGCCTGAGGCTAGGGGAGCCCTAGACTTAGCCTGAGCCTAGGATTGCCCTAGCCTAAGGTTATGGGTGCCCTAGCCTGTGTCTAGGGGTGCCCTAACCTGAGGCTAGGGGAGATGTAGCCTTAGCCTAAGTCTATGGGTGCCCTAGCCTAAGCCTAGGGGTGCCCTAGCCTTAGGCTAGGGGTGCCCTAGCCTAAGCCTAGGAATGCCCTAGCCTTAGGCTAGGGGAGCCCTAGCCTTAGCCTAAGCCTAGGGGTGCCCTAGCCTAAGCCTAGGGGTGCCCTAGCCTAAGCCTAGGGGTGCCCTTGCCTAAGCCTAGGGGTGCCCTTGCCTAACTCTAGGGGTGCCCTAGCCTAAGCCTATGGGTGCCCTAGCCTAAGCCTAGGGGTGCCCTAGCCTTAGGCTAGGGGAGCCCTAGCCTTAGCCTAAGCCTAGAGGAGCCCTAGGCTAAGCCTAGGGTTGCCCCAGCCTAAGCCTAGGTATCCCTTAGCCTAAGCCTAGGGGTGCCCTAGCCTGAGTCTACGGATGCCCTAGCCTGAGGTTAGGGGAGCCCTAGCCTTAGTGGAGCCTAGGATTGCGCTAGCCTAAGCCTAGTGGTGCCATAGCCTGAGTGTAGGTGTGCCCTAGCCTGAGGCTAGGGGAGCGGTAGCCTGAGCCTAAGCCTAGGGGTGCCCTAGCCTAAGCCTATGGGTGCCCTAGCCTAAGCCTAGGGGTGCCCTAGCCTAAGCCTAGGGGTTCCCTATCCTTAGGCTAGGGGAGCCCTAGCCTTATCCTAAGCCTAGGGGTGCAATAGCCTAAGTCTAGGGGTGCTCTAGCCTTAGGCTAGGGGAGCCCTAGCCTTAGACTAAGCCGAGGGGTGCTAGCCTAAGCCTAGGGGTGCCCTAGCCTGAGCCTAGGGGTGCCGTAGCCTTAGGTTAGGGGAGCCCTAGCTTTAGCCTAAGCCTAGGGGTGCCTTGGTCTAAGCCTAGGGGTGCCCTAGCCTGAGCCTAGGGGTGCGCTAGCTTGAGGCTAGGGTAGCCCTAGCCTTAGCCTAAGCCTAAGGGTGCCGTAGCCTAAGCCTAGGGGTGCCCTACCCTAAGCCTAGGGGTGCCCTAGCCTAAGCCTAGGGGTGCCCTAGCCTTAGGCTTGGGGAGTCCTAGCCTTAGCCTAAGCCTAGGGGTGCCCTAGCCTAAGCCTAGGTGTGCCCTAGCCTAAGCCTAGAGGTGCCCTAGCCTAAGCCTAGGGGTGCCTTACCTGAGCCTATGGGTGCCGTAGCCTTAGGTTAGGGGAGCCCTAGCTTTAGCCTAAGCCTAGGGGTGCCTTGGTCTAAGCCTAGGGGTGCCCTAGCCTGAGCCTAGGGGTGCCCTAGCTTGAGGCTAGGGGAGCCCTAGCCTTAGCCTAAGCCTAAGGGTGCCGTAGCCTAAGCCTAGGGGTGCCCTACCCTAAGCCTAGGGGTGCCGTAGCCTAAGCCTAGGGATGCCCTAGCCTTAGGCTAGGGGATCCCTAGCCTTAGCCTAAGACTAGGGGTGCCCTAGCCTGAGCCTAGGGTTGCCCTAGCCTGAGCCTAGGGGTGCCCTAGCCTTAGGCTAGGGAAGCCCTAGACTTAGACTAAGCCTAGGGGTGCCGTAGCCTAAGCCTAGGGGTGCCCTAGCCTAAGCCTAGGGGTGCCCTAGCCTGAGCCTAGGGGTGCCCTAACCTAAGCCTAGGTATGCCCTCGCCTAAGGCTTGGAGTGCCCTAGCCTAAACCTAGGGGTGCCCTAGCCTTAGGCTAGAGGAGCCCTAGCCTTAACCTAAGCCTAGGGGTGCCCTAGCCTAAGCTTAGGGGTGCCCTAGCCTAAGCCTACGGGTTGCCTAGCCTTAGGCTAGGGGAGCCCTAGCCTTAGCCTAAGCCTAGGGGAGCCCTAGCCTAAGCCTAGGGGTGCCCTAGCCTAAGCTTAGGTGTCCCCTAGCCAAAGCCTAGGGGTACCCTAGCCTAAGTTTTGGGGGTACCCTAACCTAAACCTAGGGGTGCCCAAGCCTAATCATAGGGGTGCCCTAGCCTAAGCCTAGGGGTGCCCTAGCCTTAGGCTTGGGGAGCCCTAGCCTTAGCCTAAGCCTAGGGGTGCCCTAGCCTAAGCCTAGGTGTGCCCTAGCCTAAGCCTAGAGGTGCCCTAGCCTAAGCCTAGGGGTGCCTTACCTGAGCCTATGGGTGCCGTAGCGTTAGCCTAGGGGAGCCCTAGCCTTAGCCTAAGCCTAGGGGTGCCCTAGCCTAAGCCTAGGGGTGCCCTAGCCTGAGTCTAGGAGTGCTCTAGCCTTAGGCTAGGGGAGCCGTAGCCTTAGCCTAAGCCTAGGGGTGCCCTAGCCTAAGCCTAGGGGTGCCCTAGCCTAAGCCTAGGGGTGCCCTAGCCTAAGCCTAGGGGTGCCCTAGCCTAAGGCTAGGGGAGCCGTAGCCTATGCCTAAGGGTGCCCTAGCCTAAGCCTAGGGGTGCCCTAGCCTAACCCTAGGGTGGCGCTAGCCTAAGCCTAGGGGTGCCCTAAACTAAGCCTAGGGGTGCCCTAGCCTAAGCCTAGGGGTGCCCTAGCCTTAAGCTAGGGGAGCCCTAGCCTTAGCCTAAGCCTAGGGGTGACCTAGCCTAAGCCTAGGAGTGCCCTAGCCTAAGCCTAAGGGTGCCCTAGCCTGAGCCTACGGGTGCCCTAGCTTGTGCTATGGGAGCCCTAGCCTTAGTCTAGCCTAGGATTGCCCTAGCCTAAGCTTAGCGGTGCCCTTCCCTGAGCCTAGGGGTGCCCTAGCCTTAGGCTAGGGGAGCCCTAGCCTTAGCCTAAGCCTAGGGGTGCCCTAGCCTAAGCCTAGGGGTGCCCTAGCCTAAGACTAGGGGTGCCTAGCCTAAGACTAGTGGAGCCCTAGCCTAAGCCTAGGGGTGCCCTAGCCTAAGCCTAGGGGTGCCCTAGCCTTAGGTTAGGGGAGCCCTAGCCTTAGCCTAAGTCTAGGGGAGCCCTAGACTAAGCTTTGGGGTGCCCTAGCCTAAGCCTAGAGGTGCCCTCGCCTGAGGCTAGGGGAGCCCTAGCCTTAGTCTAGCCTAGGATTGCCCTAGCCTAAGCCTAGGGGTGCCATAGCCTGATTCTAGGGGTGTCATAGCCTGAGGCTAGGGGAGCCGTAGCCTGAGCCTAAGCCTAGGGGTGCCCTAGCCTAAGCCTAGGGGTGCCCTAGCCTAAGCCTAGGGGTGCCCTAGCCTAAGCCTAGGGGTGCCCTAGCCTTAGGCTAGGGGAGCCCTAGCCTTAGCCTAAGCCTAGGGGAGCCCTAGACTAAGCCTAGGGGTGCCCTAGCCTAAGCCTAGGGGTGCCCAATCCTAAGCCTAGGTGTGCCCTAGCCTGAGGCTAGGGTGGCCCTAGCCTTAGTCTATCCTAGGATTGCCCTAGCCTAAGCCTAGGGGTGCCATAGCCTGAGTCTAGGGATGTCCTAGCCTGAGGCTAGGGGAGCCGTAGCCTGGTCCTAAGCCTAGGGGTGCCCTAGCCTAAGCCTAGGGGTGCCCTAGCCTATGCCTAAGCCTAGGGGTGCCCTAGCCTAAGCCTAGGGGTGCCCTAGCCTGAGTCTAGGGGTGCCCTAGCCTAAGCTTAGGGGTGCCCTTGTCTAACCCAAGGGGTGCCCTAGCCTAAGCCTATGGGTGCCCTAGCCTAAGCCTAGGGGTGCCCTAGCCTTAGGCTAGGGGAGCCCTAGCCTTAGCCTAAGCCTAGAGGAGCCCTAGGCTAAGCCTAGGGGTGCCCTACCCTAAGCCTAGGTGTCCCCTAGCCTAAGCCTAGGGGTGCCCTTGCCTAAGCCTAGGGGTGCCCTAGCCTTAGGCTAGGGGAGCCCTAGCCTTAGCCTAAGCCTAGGGGTGCCCTAGCCTAAGCCAAGGGGTGCTCTAGCCTTAGTCTAGGGGAGCCCTAGCCTTAGCCTAAGCCTAGGGGTGCCCTAGCCTAAGACTAGGGGTGCCCTAGCCTGAGCCTAGGGGTGCCCTAGCCTGAGTCTACGGATGCCCTAGCCTGAGGCTAGGGGAGCCCTAGCCTTAGTGGAGCCTAGGATTGCGCTAGCCTAAGCCTAGTGGTGCCATAGCCTGAGTGTAGGGGTGCCCTAGCCTGAGGCTAGGGGAGCCGTAGCCTGAGCGTAAGCCTAGGGGTGCCCTAGCCTAAGCATATGGGTGCCCTAGCCTTAGCCTAGGGGTGCCCTAGCCTTGGGCTAGGGGAGCCCTAACCTTAGTCTAAGACTAGGGGTGCCCTAGCCTAAGCCTAGGCGTGCCCTAGCGTAAGCCTAGGGGTGCCCTAGCCTAATCCTAGGGGTGCCCAAGCTTAAGCCTCGGGGTGCCCAAGCCTTAGGCTAGGGGAGCCCAAGCCTAAGCCTAAGCCTAGGGGTGCTCTAGCCTTAGGCTAGGGGAGCCCTAGCCTTAGACTAAGCCTAGGGGTGCTAGCCTAAGCCTCGTTGTGCCCTAGCCTAAGCCTAGGGGTGCCCTAGCCTGAGACTAGGGGTGCTGAACCCTTAGGTTAGGGGAGCCCTAGCCTTAGCCTAAGCCTAGGGGTGACATAGTCTAAGCCTAGGGGTGCCCTAGCCTGAGCCTAGGGGCCCTAGCCTGAGGCTAGGGGAGCCCTAGCCTTAACCTAAGCCTAGTGGTGCCCTAGCCTGAGCCTAGGGGTGTCCTAGCCTAAGCCTAGGGGTGCTCCAGCCTAAGCCTAGGGGTACCATAGTCTAAGCCTAGGGGTGCTCTAGCCTGAGCCTAGGGGTGCCCTAGCCTGAGGCTAGGGGAGCCCTAGCCTTAGCCTAAGCCTAGGGGTGCCCTAGCCTGAGCCTAGGGGTGTCCTAGCCTATGCCTAGAGGTGCCCTAGCCTAAGCCTAGGGGTGCCCTAGCCTAAGCCTAGGGGTGCCCTAGCCTAAGGCTAAGGGTGCCCTACCTAAGACTAGGGGTGCCCTAGCCTAAGCCTAGGGGTGCCCTAGCCTGAGCCTAGGGGTGCCCTAGCCTGAATCTACGGGTGCCCTAGCATGAGGCTAGGGCAGCCCTAGCCTTATCCTAAGCCTAGGCGTGCCCTAGCCTTAGCCTAGGGGTGCCCTAGCCTAAGCCCAGGGGTGCCCTAGCCTGAGCCTAGGAGTGCCGTAGCCTTAGGCTAGGGGAGCCGTAGCCTATGCCTAGGGGTGCCCTAGCCTAAGCCTAGGGGTGCCCTAGCCTAAGCCGAGGGTGGCGCTAGCCTAAGCCTAGGGGTGCCCTAGACTAAGCCTAGGGGTGCCCTAGCCTAAGCTTAGGTGTGCCCTTGCCTTAAGCTAGGGGAGCCCTAGCCTTAGCCTAAGCCTAGGGTGCCCCAGCCCAAGCCTAGGGGTGCCCTAACCTGAGCCTAAGCATGCCCTAGCCTAAGCCTAGGTATGCCCTCGCCTAAGGCTTGGGGTGCCCTAGCCTAAGCCTAGGGGTGAACTAGCCTTAGTCTAGAGGAGCCCTAGCCTTAACCTAAGCCTAGGGGTGCCCTAGCCTAAGCCTAAGGGTGCCCTAGCCTGAGCCTACGGGTGCCCTAGCTTGTGCTATGGGAGCCCTAGCCTTAGTCTAGCCTAGGATTGCCCTAGCCTAAGCTTAGGGGTGCCCTTCCCTAAGTCTAGGGGTGCCCTAGCCTTAGGCTAGGGGAGCCCTAGCCTTAGCCTCAGCCTAGGGGTGCCCTAGCCGAAGGCTAGGGGTGCCCTAGCCTAAGACTAGGGGTGCCTAGCCTAAGTCTCGTGGTGCCCTAGCCTAAGCCTAGGGGTGCCCTAGCCTAAGACTAGTGGTGCCCTAGCCTTAGGCTAGGGGAGCCCTAGCCTTAGCCTAAACCTAGGGGAGCCCTAGACTAAGCCTTGGGGTGCCCTATCATAAGCCTAGGGGTGCCTTAGCCTAAGCCTAGGGTTGCCCTAGACTGAGACTAGGGGAGCCTTAGCCTTAGTCTAGCCTAGGATTGCCCTAGCCTAAGCCTAGGGGTGCCATAGCCTGAGTCTAGGGGTGTCCTAGCCTGAGGCTAAGGGAGCCGTAGCCTGAGCCTAAGCCTAGGAGTGCCCTAGCCTAAACCAGGGGTGCCCTAGCCTAAGCCTAGGGGTGCCCTAGCCTAAGCCTAGGGGTGCCCTAGCCATAGGCTAGGGGTGCCCTAGCCTAAGCCTAAGCCTAGGGGTGCCCTAGCCTAAGCCTAGGGGTGCCCTAGCCTAAGCCTAGGGGTGCCCTAGCCTTAGGCTAGGGGAACCCTAGCCTTATCCTAAGTTTAGGCGTGCCCTAGCCTTAGCCTAGCGGTGCCCTAGCCTAAGCCTAGGGGTGCTCTAGCCTTAGGTTAGGGGAGCCCTAGCCTTAGCTTAAGCCTAGGGGTGCCCTAGCCTAAGACTAGGGGTGCCCTTGCCTAAGCCTATGGGTGCCCTAGCCTAAGCCTATAGGTGCCCTAGCCTAAGCATATGGGTGCCCTATCCTAAGCCTAGGGGTGCCCTAGCCTTAGGCTAGGTGTGCCCTGCCTAAGCCTACGGGTGCCCTTGCCTAAGCCTAGGGATGCCCTAGCCTTAGGCTAGGGGAGCCCTAGCCTTAGCCTAAGCCTAGGGGTGCCCTAGCCTAAGCCAAGGGGTGCTCTAGCCTTCGTCTAGGGGAGCCCTAGCTTTAGCCTAAGCCTAGGGGTGCCCTAGCCTGAGTCTACGGATGCCCTAGCCTGAGGCTAGAGGAGCCCTAGCCTTAGTGGAGCCTAGGATTGCGCTAGCCTAAGCCTAGTGGTGCCATAGCCTGAGTGTAGGGGTGCCCTAGCCTGAGGCTAGGGGAGCCGTAGCCTGAGCCTAAGCCTAGGGGTGCCCTAGCCTAAGCCTATGGGTGCCCGAGCCTAAGCCTAGGGGTGCCCTAGCCTAAGCCTAGGGGTTCCCTATCCTTAGGCTAGGGGAGCCCTAGCCTTATCCTAAGCCTAGGGGTGCAATAGCCTAAGTCTAGGGGTTCTCTAGCCTTAGGCTAGGGGAGCCCTAGCCTTAGACTAAGCCGAGGGGTGCCTTGGTCTAAGCCTAGGGGTGCCCTAGCCTGAGGCTAGGGGAGCCCTAGCCTTAGCCTAAGCCTAAGGGTGCCGTAGCCTAAGCCTAGGGGTGCCCTACCCTAAGCCTAGGGGTGCCGTAGCCTAAGCCTAGGGATGCCCTAGCCTTAGGCTAGGGGATCCATAGCCTTAGCCTAAGCCTAGGGGTGCCCTAGCCTAAGCCTACGGTTGCCCTAGCCTGAGCCTAGGGGTGCCCTAGCCTTAGGCTAGGGAAGCCCTAGACTTAGACTAAGCCTAGGGGTGCCGTAGCCTAAGCCTAGGGGTGCCCTAGCCTAAGCCTAGGGGTGCCCTAGCCTGAGCCTAGGGGTGCCCTAACCTAAGCCTAGGTATGCCCTCGCCTAAGGCTTGGGGTGCCCTAGCCTAAGCCTAGGGGTGCCCTAGCCTTAGGCTAGAGGAGCCCTAGCCTTAACCTAAGCCTAGGGGTACCCTAGCCTAAGCCTAGGGGTGCCCTAGCCTAAGCCTACGGGTTGCCTAGCGTTAGGCTAGGGGAGCCCTAGCCTTAGCCTAAGCCTAGGGGATCCCTAGCCTAAGCCTAGGGGTGCCCTAGCCTAAGCCTAGGTGTCCCCTAGCCAAAGCCTAGGGGTACCCTAGCCTAAGTTTTGGGGGTACCCTAGCCTAAACCTAGGGGTGCCCAAGCCTAATCATAGGGGTGCCCTAGCCTAAGCCTAGGGGTGCCCTAGCCTTAGGCTTGGGGAGCCCTAGCCTTAGCCTAAGCCTAGGGGTGCCCTAGCCTAAGCCTAGGTGTGCCCTAGCCTAAGCCTAGAGGTGCCCTAGCCTAAGCCTAGGGGTGCCCTACCTTAGCCTAGGGGTGCCGTAGCGTTAGCCTAGGGGAGCCCTAGCCTTAGCCTAAGCCTAGGGGTGCCCTAGCCTAAGCCTAGGGGTGCCCTAGCCTGAGTCTAGGGGTGCTCTAGCCTTAGGCTAGGGGAGCCGTAGCCTTAGCCTAAGCCTAGGGGTGCCCTAGCCTAAGCCTAGGGGTGCCCTAGCCTAAGCCTAGGGGTGCCCTAGCCTAAGCCTAGAGGTGCCCTAGCCTAAGCCTAGGGGTGCCCTAGCCAAAGGCTAGGGGATCCGAAGCCTATGCCTAAGGGTGCCCTAGCCTTAGCCTAGGGGTGCCCTAGCCTAACCCTAGGGTGGCGCTAGCCTAAGCCTAGGGGTCCCCTAAACTAAGCCTAGGGGTGCCCTAGCCTAAGCCTAGGGGTGCCCTAGCCTTAAGCTAGGGGAGCCCTAGCCTGAGCCTACGGGTGCCCTAGCTTGTGCTATGGGAGCCCTAGCCTTAGTCTAGCCTAGGATTGCCCTAGCCTAAGCTTAGGGGTGCCCTTCCCTGAGTGTAGGGGTGCCCTAGCCTTAGGCTAGGGGAGCCCTAGCCTTAGCCTAAGCCTAGGGGTGCCCTAGCCTAAGCCTAGGAGTGCCCTAGCCTAAGCCTAAGGGTGCCCTAGCCTGAGCCTACGGGTGCCCTAGCTTGTGCTATGGGAGCCCTAGCCTTTGTCTAGCCTAGGATTGCCCTAGCCTAAGCTTAGGGGTGCCCTTCCCTGAGTGTAGGGGTGCGCTAGCCTTAGGCTAGGGGAGCCCTAGCCTTAGCCTAAGCCTAGGGGTGCCCTAGCCTAAGCCTAGGGGTGCCCTAGCCTAAGACTAGGGGTGCCTAGCCTAAGACTAGTGGAGCCCTAGCCTAAGCCTAGGGGTGCCCTAGCCTAAGCCTAGGGGTGCCCTAGCCTTAGGTTAGGGGAGCCCTAGCCTTAGCCTAAGCCTAGGGGAGCCCTAGACTAAGCCTTGGGGTGCCCTAGCCTAAGCCTAGAGGTGCCCTCGCCTGAGGCTAGGGGAGCCCTAGCCTTAGTCTAGCCTAGGATTGCCCTAGCCTAAGCCTAGGGTTGCCATAGCCTGATTCTAGGGGTGTCCTAGCCTGAGGCTAGGGGAGCCGTAACCTGAGCCTAAGCCTAGGGGTGCCCTAGGCTAAGCCTAGGGGTGCCCTAACCTAAGCCTAGGGGTGCCCTAGCCTTAGGCTAGGGGAGCCCTAGCCTTAGCCTAAGCCTAGGGGAGCCCGAGACTAAGCCTAGGGGTGCCCTAGCCTAAGCCTAGGGGTGCCCAAGCCTAAGCCTAGGGGTGCCCTAGCCTGAGGCTAGGGTGGCCCTAGCCTTAGTCTATCCTAGGATTGCCCTAGCCTAAGCCTAGGGGTGCCATAGCCTGAGTCTAGGGGTGTCCTAGCCTGAGGCTAGGGGAGCCGTAGCCTGATCCTAAGCCTAGGGGTGCCCTAGCCTAAGCCTAGGGGTGCCCTAGCCTATGCCTAAGCCTAGGGGTGCCCTAGCCTAAGCCTAGGGGTGCCCTAGCCTGAGTCTAGGGGTGCCCTAGCCTAAGCCTAGGGGTGCTCTAGCCTTAGGTTAGGGGAGCCCTAGCCTTAGCCTAAGCCTAGGGGTGCCATAGTCTAAGCCTATGGGTGCCCTAGCCTAAGCCTAGGGGTGCCCTTGCCTGAGGCTAGGGGAGCCCTAGACTTAGCCTAAGCCTAGGATTGCCCTAGCCTAAGGTTATGGGTGCCCTAGCCTGTGTCTAGATGTGCCCTAACCTGAGGCTAGGGGAGATGTTGCCTTAGCCTAAGTCTATGGGTGCCCTAGCCTAAGCCTAGGGGTGCCCTAGCCTTAGGCTAGGGGTGCCGTAGCCTAAGCCTAGGGATGCCCTAGCCTTAGGCTAGGGGAGCCCTAGCCTTAGCCTAAGCCTAGGGGTGCCCTAGCCTAAGCCTAGGGGTGCCCTAGCCTAAGCCTAGGGGTGCCCTTGCCTAAGCCTAGGGGTGCCCTTGCCTAACTCTAGGGGTGCCCTAGCCTAAGCCTATGGGTGCCCTAGCCTAAGCCTATGGGTGCCCTAGCCTAAGCCTAGGGGTGCCCTAGCCTTAGGCTAGGGGAGCCCTAGCCTTAGCCTAAGCCTAGAGGAGCCCTAGGCTAAGCCTAGGGGTGCCCCAGCCTAAGCCTAGGTATCCCCTAGCCTAAGCCTAGGGGTGCACTAGCCTGAGTCTACGGATGCCCTAGCCTGAGGCTAGGGGAGCCCTAGCCTTAGTGGAGCCTAGGATTGCGCTAGCCTAAGCCTAGTGGTGCCATAGCCTAAGCCTATGGGTGCCCTAGCCTAAGCCTAGGGGTGCCCTAGCCTAAGCCTAGGGGTTCCCTATCCTTAGGCTAGGGGAGCCCTAGCCTTATCCTAAGCCTAGGGGTGCAATAGCCTAAGTCTAGGGGTGCTCTAGCCTTAGGCTAGGGGAGCCCTAGCCTTAGACTAAGCCGAGGGGTGCTAGCCTAAGCCTAGGGGTGCCCTAGCCTGAGCCTAGGGGTGCCGTAGCCTTAGGTTAGGGGAGCCCTAGCTTTAGCCTAAGCCTAGGGGTGCCTTGGTCTAAGCCTAGGGGTGCCCTAGCCTGAGCCTAGGGGTGCCCTAGCCTGAGGCTAGGGGAGCCCTAGCCTTAGCCTAAGCCTAAGGGTGCCGTAGCCTAAGCCTAGGGGTGCCCTACCCTAAGCCTAGGGGTGCCGTAGCCTAAGCCTAGGGATGCCCTAGCCTTAGGCTAGGGGATCCCTAGCCTTAGCCTAAGCCTAGGGGTGCCCTAGCCTGAGCCTAGGGTTGCCCTAGCCTGAGCCTAGGGGTGCCCTAGCCTTAGGCTAGGGAAGCCCTAGACTTGGACTAAGCCTAGGGGTGCCGTAGCCTAAGCCTAGGGGTGCCCTAGCCTAAGCCTAGGGGTGCCCTAGCCTGAGCCTAGGGGTGCCCTAACCTAAGCCTAGGTATGCCCTCGCCTAAGGCTTGGGGTGCCCTAGCCTAAACCTAGGGGTGCCCTAGCCTTAGGCTAGAGGAGCCCTAGCCTTAACCTAAGCCTAGGGGTGCCCTAGCCTAAGCTTAGGGGTGCCCTAGCCTAAGCCTACGGGTTGCCTAGCCTTAGGCTAGGGGAGCCCTAGCCTTAGCCTAAGCCTAGGGGAGCCCTAGCCTAAGCCTAGGGGTGCCCTAGCCTAAGCTTAGGTGTCCCCTAGCCAAAGCCTAGGGGTACCCTAGCCTAAGTTTTGGGGGTACCCTAGCCTAAACCTAGGGGTGCCCAAGCCTAATCATAGGGGTGCCCTATCCTAAGCCTAGGGGTGCCCTAGCCTTAGGCTTGGGGAGCCCTAGCCTTAGCCTAAGCCTAGGGGTGCCCTAGCCTAAGCCTAGGTGTGCCCTAGCCTAAGCCTAGAGGTGCCCTAGCCTAAGCCTAGGGGTGCCCTACCTGAGCCTATGGGTGCCGTAGCGTTAGCCTAGGGGAGCCCTAGCCTTAGCCTAAGCCTAGGGGTGCCCTAGCCTAAGCCTAGGGG
This sequence comes from Tenrec ecaudatus, assembly GCF_050624435.1. Taxonomy (NCBI): domain Eukaryota; kingdom Metazoa; phylum Chordata; class Mammalia; order Afrosoricida; family Tenrecidae; genus Tenrec; species Tenrec ecaudatus. The sequence continues at coordinate 1,176,751 of NW_027459491.1, forward strand.
TGCCCTAGCCTGAGTCTAGGGGTGCTCTAGCCTTAGGCTAGGGGAGCCGTAGCCTTAGCCTAAGCCTAGGGGTGCCCTAGCCTTAGCCTAGGGGTGCCCTAGCCTAAGCCTAGGGGTGCCCTAGCCTAAGCCTAGGGGTGCCCTAGCCTAAGGCTAGGGGAGCCGTAGCCTATGCCTAAGGGTGCCCTAGCCTAAGCCTAGGGGTGCCCTAGCCTAACCCTAGGGTGGCGCTAGCCTAAGCCTAGGGGTGCCCTAAACTAAGCCTAGGGGTGCCCTAGCCTAAGCCTAGGGGTGCCCTAGCCTTAAGCTAGGGGAGCCCTAGCCTTAGCCTAAGCCTAGGGGTGACCTAGCCTAAGCCTAGGAGTGCCCTAGCCTAAGCCTAAGGGTGCCCTAGCCTGAGCCTACGGGTGCCCTAGCTTGTGCTATGGGAGCCCTAGCCTTAGTCTAGCCTAGGATTGCCCTAGCCTAAGCTTAGCGGTGCCCTTCCCTGAGTCTAGGGGTGCCCTAGCCTTAGGCTAGGGGAGCCCTAGCCTTAGCCTAAGCCTAGGGGTGCCCTAGCCTAAGCCTAGGGGTGCCCTAGCCTAAGACTAGGATGCCTAGCCTAAGACTAGTGGAGCCCTAGCCTAAGCCTAGGGGTGCCCTAGCCTAAGCCTAGGGGTGCCCTAGCCTTAGGTTAGGGGAGCCCTAGCCTTAGCCTAAGTCTAGGGGAGCCCTAGACTAAGCCTTGGGGTGCCCTAGCCTAAGCCTAGAGGTGCCCTCGCCTGAGGCTAGGGGAGCCCTAGCCTTAGTCTAGCCTAGGATTGCCCTAGCCTAAGCCTAGTGGTGCCATAGCCTGATTCTAGGGGTGTCATAGCCTGAGGCTAGGGGAGCCGTAGCCTGAGCCTAAGCCTAGGGGTGCCCTAGCCTAAGCCTAGGGGTGCCCTAGCCTAAGCCTAGGGGTGCCCTAGCCTAAGCCTAGGGGTGCCCTAGCCTTAGGCTAGGGGAGCCCTACCCTTAGCCTAAGCCTAGGGGAGCCCTAGACTAAGCCTAGGGGTGCCCTAGCCTAAGCCTAGGGGTGCCCAAGCCTAAGCCTAGGGGTGCCCTAGCCTGAGGCTAGGGTGGCCCTAGCCTTAGTCTATCCTAGGATTGCCCTAGCCTAAGCCTAGGGGTGCCATAGCCTGAGTCTAAGGGTGTCCTAGCCTGAGGCTAGGGGAGCCGTAGCCTGATCCTAAGCCTAGGGGTGCCCTAGCCTAAGCCTAGGGGTGCCCTAGCCTATGCCTAAGCCTAGGGGTGCCCTAGCCTAAGCCTAGGGGTGCCCTAGCCTGAGTCTAGGGGTGCCCTAGCCTAAGCCTAGGGGTGCTCTAGCCTTAGTCTAGGGGAGCCCTAGCCTTAGCCTAAGCATAGGGGTACCCTAGCCTAAGCCTAGGGGTGCCCTAGCCTGAGCCTAGGGGTGCCCTAGCCTGAGTCTACGGATGCCCAAGCCTGAGGCTAGGAGAGCCCTAGCTTTAGTGGAGCCTAGGATTGCGCTAGCCTAAGCCTAGTGGTGCCATAGCCTGAGTGTAGGGGTGCCCTAGCCTGAGGCTAGGGGAGCCGTAGCCTGAGCCTAAGCCTAGGGGTGCCCTAGCCTAAGCCTAGGGGTGCCCTAGCCTTAGCATATGGGTGCCCTAGCCTTAGCCTAGGGGTGCCCTAGCCTTGGGCTAGGGGAGCCCTAACCTTAGTCTAAGACTAGGGGTGCCCTAGCCTAAGCCTAGGCGTGCCCTAGCGTAAGCCTAGGGGTGCCCTAGCCTAAGCCTAGGAGTGCCCTAGCCTAAGCCTAAGGGTGCCCTAGCCTGAGCCTACGGGTGCCCTAGCTTGTGCTATGGGAGCCCTAGCCTTTGTCTAGCCTAGGATTGCCCTAGCCTAAGCTTAGGGGTGCCCTTCCCTGAGTGTAGGGGTGCGCTAGCCTTAGGCTAGGGGAGCCCTAGCCTTAGCCTAAGCCTAGGGGTGCCCTAGCCTAAGACTAGGGGTGCCTAGCCTAAGACTAGTGGAGCCCTAGCCTAAGCCTAGGGGTGCCCTAGCCTAAGCCTAGGGGTGCCCTAGCCTTAGGTTAGGGGAGCCCTAGCCTTAGCCTAAGCCTAGGGGAGCCCTAGACTAAGCCTTGGGGTGCCCTAGCCTAAGCCTAGAGGTGCCCTCGCCTGAGGCTAGGGGAGCCCTAGCCTTAGTCTAGCCTAGGATTGCCCTAGCCTAAGCCTAGGGTTGCCATAGCCTGATTCTAGGGGTGTCCTAGCCTGAGGCTAGGGGAGCCGTAGCCTGAGCCTAAGCCTAGGGGTGCCCTAGCCTAAGCCTAGGGGTGCCCTAACCTAAGCCTAGGGGTGCCCTAGCCTTAGGCTAGGGGAGCCCTAGCCTTAGCCTAAGCCTAGGGGAGCCCGAGACTAAGCCTAGGGGTGCCCTAGCCTAAGCCTAGGGGTGCCCAAGCCTAAGCCTAGGGGTGCCCTAGCCTGAGGCTAGGGTGGCCCTAGCCTTAGTCTATCCTAGGATTGCCCTAGCCTAACCCTAGGGGTGCCATAGCCTGAGTCTAGGGGTGTCCTAGCCTGAGGCTAGGGGAGCCGTAGCCTGATCCTAAGCCTAGGGGTGCCCTAGCCTAAGCCTAGGGGTGCCCTAGCCTATGCCTAAGCCTAGGGGTGCCCTAGCCTAAGCCTAGGGGTGCCCTAGCCTGAGTCTAGGGGTGCCCTAGCCTAAGCCTAGGGGTGCTCTAGCCTTAGGTTAGGGGAGCCCTAGCCTTAGCCTAAGCCTAGGGGTGCCCTAGTCTAAGCCTATGGGTGCCCTAGGCTAAGCCTAGGGGTGCCCTTGCCTGAGGCTAGGGGAGCCCTAGACTTAGCCTAAGCCTAGGATTGCCCTAGCCTAAGTTTATGGGTGCCCTAGCCTGTGTCTAGGGGTGCCCTAACCTGAGGCTAGGGGAGATGTTGCCTTAGCCTAAGTCTATGGGTGCCCTAGCCTAAGCCTAGGGGTGCCCTAGCCTTAGGCTAGGGGTGCCGTAGCCTAAGCCTAGGGATGCCCTAGCCTTAGGCTAGGGGAGCCCTAGCCTTAGCCTAAGCCTAGGGGTGCCCTAGCCTAAGCCTAGGGGTGCCCTAGCCTAAGCCTAGGGGTGCCCTTGCCTAAGCCTAGGGGTGCCCTTGCCTAACTCTAGGGGTGCCCTAGCCTAAGCCTATGGGTGCCCTAGCCTAAGCCTATGGGTGCCCTAGCCTAAGCCTAGGGGTGCCCTAGCCTTAGGCTAGGGGAGCCCTAGCCTTAGCCTAAGCCTAGAGGAGCCCTAGGCTAAGCCTAGGGGTGCCCCAGCCTAAGCCTAGGTATCCCCTAGCCTAAGCCTAGGGGTGCCCTAGCCTGAGTCTACGGATGCCCTAGCCTGAGGCTAGGGGAGCCCTAGCCTTAGTGGAGCCTAGGATTGCGCTAGCCTAAGCCTAGTGGTGCCATAGCCTGAGTGTAGGTGTGCCCTAGCCTGAGGCTAGGGGAGCCGTAGCCTGAGCCTAAGCCTAGGGGTGCCCTAGCCTAAGCCTATGGGTGCCCTAGCCTAAGCCTAGGGGTGCCCTAGCCTAAGCCTAGGGGTTCCCTATCCTTAGGCTAGGGGAGCCCTAGCCTTATCCTAAGCCTAGGGGTGCAATAGCCTAAGTCTAGGGGTGCTCTAGCCTTAGGCTAGGGGAGCCCTAGCCTTAGACTAAGCCGAGGGGTGCTAGCCTAAGCCTAGGGGTGCCCTAGCCTGAGCCTAGGGGTGCCGTAGCCTTAGGTTAGGGGAGCCCTAGCTTTAGCCTAAGCCTAGGGGTGCCTTGGTCTAAGCCTAGGGGTGCCCCAGCCTGAGCCTAGGGGTGCCCTAGCCTGAGGCTAGGGGAGCCCTAGCCTTAGCCTAAGCCTAAGGGTGCCGTAGCCTAAGCCTAGGGGTGCCCTACCCTAAGCCTAGGGGTGCCGTAGCCTAAGCCTAGGGATGCCCTAGCCTTAGGCTAGGGGATCCCTAGCCTTAGCCTAAGCCTAGGGGTGCCCTAGCCTGAGCCTAGGGTTGCCCTAGCCTGAGCCTAGGGGTGCCCTAGCCTTAGGCTAGGGAAGCCCTAGACTTGGACTAAGCCTAGGGGTGCCGTAGCCTAAGCCTAGGGGTGCCCTAGCCTAAGCCTAGGGGTGCCCTAGCCTGAGCCTAGGGGTGCCCTAACCTAAGCCTAGGTATGCCCTCGCCTAAGGCTTGGGGTGCCCTAGCCTAAACCTAGGGGTGCCCTAGCCTTAGGCTAGAGGAGCCCTAGCCTTAACCTAAGCCTAGGGGTGCCCTAGCCTAAGCTTAGGGGTGCCCTAGCCTAAGCCTACGGGTTGCCTTGCCTTAGGCTAGGGGAGCCCTAGCCTTAGCCTAAGCCTAGGGGAGCCCTAGCCTAAGCCTAGGTGTTCCCTAGCCTAAGCTTAGGTGTCCCCTAGCCAAAGCCTAGGGGTACCCTAGCCTAAGTTTTGGGGGTACCCTAGCCTAAACCTAGGGGTGCCCAAGCCTAATCATAGGGGTGCCCAAGCCTAAGCCTAGGGGTGCCCTAGCCTTAGGCTTGGGGAGCCCTAGCCTTAGCCTAAGCCTAGGGGTGCCCTAGCCTAAGCCTAGGTGTGCCCTAGCCTAAGCCTAGAGGTGCCCTAGCCTAAGCCTAGGGGTGCCCTACCTGAGCCTATGGGTGCCGTAGCGTTAGCCTAGGGGAGCCCTAGCCTTAGCCTAAGCCTAGGGGTGCCCTAGCCTAAGGCTAGGGGTGCCCTAGCCTGAATCTAGGGGTGCTCTTGCCTTAGGCTAGGGGAGCCGTAGCCTTAGCCTAAGCCTAGGGGTGCCCTAGCCTAAGCCTAGGGGTGCCCTAGCCTAAGCCTAGGGGTGCCCTAGCCTAAGCCTAGGGGTGCCCTAGCCTAAGGCTAGGGGAGCCGTAGCCTATGCCTAAGGGTGCCCTAGCCTAAGCCTAGGGGTGCCCTAGCCTAACCCTAGGGGTGCCCTAGCCTAAGCCTAGGGGTGCCCTAGCCTTAAGCTAGGGGAGCCCTAGCCTTAGCCTAAGCCTAGGGGTGACCTAGCCTAAGCCTAGGAGTGCCCTAGCCTAAGCCTAAGGGTGCCCTAGCCTGAGCCTACGGGTGCCCTAGCTTGTGCTATGGGAGCCCTAGCCTTAGTCTAGCCTAGGATTGCCCTAGCCTAAGCTTAGCGGTGCCCTTCCCTGAGTCTAGGGGTGCCCTAGCCTTAGGCTAGGGGAGCCCTAGCCTTAGCCTAAGCCTAGGGGTGCCCTAGCCTAAGCCTAGGGGTGCCCTAGCCTAAGACTAGGATGCCTAGCCCAAGACTAGTGGAGCCCTAGCCTAAGCCTAGGGGTGCCCTAGCCTAAGCCTAGGGGTGCCCTAGCCTTAGGTTAGGGGAGCCCTAGCCTTAGCCTAAGTCTAGGGGAGCCCTAGACTAAGCCTTGGGGTGCCCTAGCCTAAGCCTAGAGGTGCCCTCGCCTGAGGCTAGGGGAGCCCTAGCCTTAGTCTAGCCTAGGATTGCCCTAGCCTAAGCCTAGTGGTGCCATAGCCTGATTCTAGGGGTGTCATAGCCTGAGGCTAGGGGAGCCGTAGCCTGAGCCTAAGCCTAGGGGTGCCCTAGCCTAAGCCTAGGGGTGCCCTAGCCTAAGCCTAGGGGTGCCCTAGCCTAAGCCTAGGGGTGCCCTAGCCTTAGGCTAGGGGAGCCCTACCCTTAGCCTAAGCCTAGGGGAGCCCTAGACTAAGCCTAGGGGTGCCCTAGCCTAAGCTTAGGGGTGCCCAAGCCTAAGCCTAGGGGTGCCCTAGCCTGAGGCTAGGGTGGCCCTAGCCTTAGTCTATCCTAGGATTGCCCTAGCCTAAGCCTAGGGGTGCCATAGCCTGAGTCTAGGGGTGTCCTAGCCTGAGGCTAGGGGAGCCGTAGCCTGATCCTAAGCCTAGGGGTGCCCTAGCCTAAGCCTAGGGGTGCCCTAGCCTATGCCTAAGCCTAGGGGTGCCCTAGCCTAAGCCTAGGGGTGCCCTAGCCTGAGTCTAGGGGTGCCCTAGCCTAAGCCTAGGGGTGCTCTAGCCTTAGTCTAGGGGAGCCCTAGCCTTAGCCTAAGCATAGGGGTACCCTAGCCTAAGCCTAGGGGTGCCCTAGCCTGAGCCTAGGGGTGCCATAGCCTGAGTCTACGGATGCCCAAGCCTGAGGCTAGGGGAGCCCTAGCTTTAGTGGAGCCTAGGATTGCGCTAGCCTAAGCCTAGTGGTGCCATAGCCTGAGTGTAGGGGTGCCCTAGCCTGAGGCTAGGGGAGCCGTAGCCTGAGCCTAAGCCTAGGGGTGCCCTAGCCTAAGCATATGGGTGCCCTAGCCTTAGCCTAGGGGTGCCCTAGCCTTGGGCTAGGGGAGCCCTAACCTTAGTCTAAGACTAGGGGTGCCCTAGCCTAAGCCTAGGCGTGCCCTAGCGTAAGCCTAGGGGTGCCCTAGCCTAATCCTAGGGGTGCCCAAGCCTAAGCCTCGGGGTGTCCAAGCCTTAGGCTAGGAGAACCCTAGCCTAAGCCTAAGCCTAGGGGTGCCCTAGCCTAAGCCTAGGGGTGCCCTAGCCTAAGCCTAGGGGTGCCCAAGCATTAGGCTAGGAGAGCCCTAACCTTATCCTAAGCCTAGGGGTGCAAAATCCTAAGCCTAGGGGTGCTCTGGCCTTAGGCTAGGGGAGCCCTAGCCTTAGACTAAGCCTAGGGGGGCTAGCCTAAGCCTCGTGGTGCCCTAGCCTAAACCTAGGGGTGCCCTAGCCTGAGCCTAGGGGTGCCCTAGCCTGAGGCTAGGGGAGCCCTAGCCTTAGCCTAATCCTAGGGGTGCCCTAGCCTGAGCCAAGGGCTGTCCTCGCCTAAGCCTAGGGGTGCCCTAGCCTAAGCCTAGGGGTGCCGTAACCTAAGCCAGGGATGCCCTAGCCTTAGGCTAGGGGAGCCCTAGCCTTAGCCTAAGCCTAGGGGTGCCCTTGCCTAAGCCTAGGGTTGCCCTAGCCTGAGCCAAGGGGTGCCCTAGCCTTAGGCTAGGGAAGCCCTAGCCTTAGACTAAGCCTAGGGGTGCCCTAGCCTAAGCCTAGGGGTGCCCTAGCCTAATGCTAATTGTGCCCTAGCCTAAGCCTAGGGGTGCCCTAGCCTGAGCCTAGGGGTGCCCTAGCCTAAGCCTAGGGGTGCCCTTGCCTGAGGCTAGGGGAGCCATAGCCTTAGCCTAAGCCTAGGATTGCCCTAGCCTAAGATTATGGGTGCCCTAGCCTGTGTCTAGGGGTGCCCTAACCTGAGGCTAGGGGAGATGTTGCCTTAGCCTAAGTCTAGGGGTGCCCTAGCCTAAGCCTATGGGTGCCCTAACCTAAGCCTATGGGTGCCCTAGCCTAAGCCTAGGGGTGCCCTAGCCTTAGGCTAGGGGAGCCCTAGCCTTAGCCTAAGCCTAGGGGTGCCCTAGCCTAAGCCTAGGGGTGCCCTAGCCTAAGCCTAGGGGTGCCCTAGCCTAAGCCTAGGGGTGCCCTTGCCTAACCCTAGGGGTGCCCTAGCCTAAGCCTATGGGTGCCCTAGCCTAAGCCTATGGGTGCCCTAGCCTAAGCCTAGGGGTGCCCTAGCCTTAGGCTAGAGGAGCCCTAGCCTTAGCCTAAGCCTAGAGGAGCCCTAGGCTAAGCCTAGGGGTGCCCTAGCCTAAGCCTAGGTATCCCCTAGCCTAAGCCTAGGGGTGCCCTTGCCTAAGCCTAGGGGTGCCCTAGCCTTAGCCTAAGCCTAGGGGTTCCCTAGCCTAAGCCTAGGGGTGCCCTAGCCTGAGCCTAGGGGTGTCCTAGCCTGAGTCTACGGATGCCCTAGCCTGAGGCTAGGGGAGCCCTAGCTTTAGTGGAGCCTAGGATTGCACTAGCCTAAGCCTAGTGGTGCCATAGCCTGAGTGTAGGCGTGCCCTAGCCTGAGGCTAGGGGAGCCGTAGCCTGAGCCTAAGTCTAGGGGTGCCCTAGCCTAAGCCTAGGGGTGCCCTAGCCTAAGCCTAGGGGTGCACTAGCCTGAGTCTAGGGGTGCCCTAGCCTAAGCCTAGGGGTGCTCTAGCCTTAGGTTAGGGGAGCCCTAGCCTTAGCCTAAGCCTAGGGGTGCCCTAGTCTAAGCCTATGGGTGCCCTAGCCTAAGCCTAGGGGTGCCCTTGCCTGAGGCTAGGTGAGCCCTAGCCTTAGCCTAAGCCTAGGATTGCCCTAGCCTAAGGTTATGGGTGCCCTAGCCTGTGTCTAGGGGTGCCCTAACCTGAGGCTAGGGGAGATGTTGCCTTAGCCTAAGTCTAGGGGTGCCCTAGCCTAAGCCTAGGGGTGCCCTAGCCTTAGGCTAGGGGTGCCCTAGCCTAAGCCTAGGGATGCCCTAGCCTTAGGCTAGGGGAGCCCTAGCCTTAGCCTAAGCCTAGGGGTGCCCTAGCCTAAGCCTAGGGGTGCCCTAGCCTAAGCCTAGGTATCCCCTAGCCTAAGCCTAGGGGTGCCCTTGCCTAAGCCTAGGGGTGCCCTAGTCTTTGCCTAGGGGAGCCCTAGCCTTAGCCTAAGCCTAGGGGTGCCCTAGCCTAAGCCAAGGGGTGCTCTAGCCTTAGTCTAGGGGAGCCCTAGCCTTAGCCTAAGCCTAGGGGTGCCCTAGCCTGAGCCTAGGGGTGTCCTAGCCTGAGTCTACGGATGCCCTAGCCTGAGGCTAGGGGAGCCCTAGCTTTAGTGGAGCCTAGGATTGCACTAGCCTAAGCCTAGTGGTGCCATAGCCTGAGTGTAGGGGTGCCCTAGCCTGAGGCTAGGGGAGCTGTAGCCTGAGGCTAAGCCTAGGGGTGCCCTAGCCTAAGCAAATGGGTGCCCTAGCCTTAGCCTAGGGGTGCCCTAGCCTTGGGCTAGAGGAGCCCTAACCTTAGTCTAAGACTAGGGGTGCCCTCGCCTAAGCCTAAGCCTAGGGGTGCCCTAGCCTAAGCCTAGGGGTGCCCTAGCCTAAGCCTAGGGGTGCCCTAGCCTAAGCCTAGGGGTGCCCAAGCCTTAGGCTAGGAGAGCCCTAGCCTTATCCTAAGCCTAGGGCTGCAATAGCCTAAGCCTAGGGGTGCTCTAGCCATAGGCTAGGGGAGCCCTAGCCTTAGACTAAGCCCAGGGGTGCTAGCCTAATCCTCGTGGTGCCCTAGCCTAAGCCTAGGGGTGCCATAGTCTAAGCCTAGGGGTGCCCTAGCCTGAGCCTATGGGTGCCCTAGCCTGAGGCTAGGGGAGCCCTAGCCTTAGCCTAATGCTAAGGGTGCCCTAGCCTGAGCCTAGGGGTGTCCTAGCCTAAGCCTAGGGGTGCCCTAGCCTAAGCCTAGGGGTGCCGTAGCCTAAGTCTAGGGATGCCCTAGCCTAAGCCTAGGGTTGCCCTAGCCTGAGCCTAGGGGTGCCCTAGCCTTAGGCTAGGGAAGCCCTAGCCTTAGACTAAGCCTAGGGGTGCCCTAGCCTAAGCCTAGGGGTGCCCTAGCCTAAGGCAAAGCGTGCCCTAGCCTAAGACTAGGGGTGCCCTAGCCTAAGCCTAGGGGTGCCCTAGCCTGAGCCTAGGGGTGCCCTAGCCTGAATCTACGGGTGCCCTAGCATGAGGCTAGGGGAGCCCTAGCCTTATCCTAAGCCTAGGCGTGCCCTAGCCTTAGCCTAGGGGTGCCCTAGCCTAAGCCTAGGGGTGCCCTAGCCTGAGCCTAGGAGTGCCGTAGCCTTAGGCTAGGGGAGCCGTAGCCTATGCCTAGGGGTGCCCTAGCCTAAGCCTAGGGGTGCCCTAGCCTACGCCGAGGGTGGCGCTAGCCTAAGCCTAGGGGTGCCCTAGACTAAGCCTAGGGGTGCCGTAGCCTAAGCCTAGGGGTGCCCTTGCCTTAAGCTAGGGGAGCCCTAGCCTTAGCCTAAGCCTAGGGGTGCCGTAGCCCAAGCCTAGGGGTGCCCTAGCCTGAGCCTAGGGGTGCCCTAGCCTAAGCCTAGGTATGCCCTCGCCTAAGGCTTGGGTTGCCCTAGCCTAAGCCTAGGGATGCCCTAGCCTAAGCCTAGGGGTTGCGTAGCCTTAGGCTAGGGGAGCCCTAGCCTTAGCCTAAGCCTAGGGGAGCCCTAGCCTTAGCCTAGGGGTGCCCTAGCCTAAGCCTAGGTGTCCCCTAGCCAAAGCCTAGCGGTACCCTAGCCTAAGTTTTGGGGGTACCCTAGCCTAAGCCTAGGGGTGCCTAAGCCTAAGCCATAGGGGTGTCCTAGCCTAAGCCTAGGGGTGCCCTAGCCTTAGACTTGGGGAGCCCTAGCCTTAGCCTAACCCTAGGGGTGCCCTAGCCTAAGCCTTGGCGTGCCCTAGCCTAAGCCTAAGGGTGCCCTAGCCTGAGCCTACGGGTGCCCTAGCTTGTGCTATGGGAGCCCTAGTCTTAGTCTAGCCTAGGATTGCCCTACCCTTAGCTTAGGGGTGCCCTTCCCTGAGTCTAGGGGTGCCCTAGCCTTAGGCTAGGGGAGCCCTAGCCTTAGCCTAAGCCTAGGGGTGCCCTAGCCTAAGCCTAGGGGTGCCCTAGCCGAAGGCAAGGGGTGCCCTAGCCTAAGACTAGGGGTGCCTAGCCTAAGACTAGTGGTGCCCTAGCCTAAGCCTAGGGGTGCCCTAGCCTAAGCCTAGGGGTGCCCTAGCCTTAGGCTAGGTGAGCCCTAGCCTTAGCCTAAGCCTAGGGGAGCCCTAGACTAAGCCTTGGGGTTCCCTATCCTAAGCCTGGGGGTGCCCTATCCTAAGCCTAGGGGTGCCCTAGCCTGAGGCTAGGGGAGCCCTAGCCTTAGTCTATCCTAGGATTGCCCTAGCCTAAGCCTAGGGGTGCCCTAGCATAAGCCTAGGGGTGCCCTAACCTTAGGCTAGAGGAACCCTAGCCTTATCCTAAGCTTAGACGTGCCCTCGCCTTAGCCTAGGAGTGCCCTAGCCTAAGCCTAGGGGTGCTCTAGCCTTAGGTTAGGGGAGCCCTAGCCTTAGCCTAAGCCTAGGGGTGCCCTAGCCTAAGCCTATGGGTGCCCTAGCCTAAGCCTAGGGGAGCCCTAGCCTTAGCCTAAGCCTAGGATTACCCTAGCCTAAGTTTAGGGGTGCCCTAGCCTGAGTCTAGGGGTGCCCTAACCTGAGGCTAGGGGAACTATTGCCTTAGCCTAAGTCTTGGGGTGCCCTAGCCTAAGCCTATGGGTGCCCTAGCCTAAGCATATGGGTGCCCTTGCCTAAGCCTAGGGGTGCTCTAGCCTTAGGCTAGGGGAGCCCTAGCCTTAGACTAAGCCTAGAGGAGCCCTAGGCTAAGCCTAGGGGTGCCCTAGTCTAAGCCTAGGTGTCCCCTAGCCTAAGCCTAGGGGTGCCCTTGCCTAAGCCTAGGGGTGCCCTAGCCTTAGGCTAGGGGAGCCCTAGCCTTAGCCTAAGCCTAGGGTTGCCCTAGCCTAAGCCAAGGGGTGCTCTAACCTTAGTCTAGGGGAGCCCTAGCCTTAGCCTAAGCCTAGGGGTGCCCTAGCCTAAGCCTAGGGGTGCCCTAGCCTGAGCCTAGGGGTGCCCTGGCCTGAGTCTACGGATGCCCTAGTCTGAGGCTTGGGGACCCCTAGCCTTAGTGGAGCCTAGGATTGCGCTAGTCTAAGCCTAGTGGTGCCATAGCCTGAGTGTAGGGGTGCCCTAGCCTGAGGCTAGGGGAGCCATAGCCTGAACCTAAGCCTAGGGGTGCCCTAGCCTAAGCCTAGGGGTGCCCTAGCCTAAGCCTAGGGATGCCATAGCCTTGGGCTAGGGGAGTCCTAACCTAAGTCTAAGACAAGGGGTGCCCTAGCCTAATCCTAGGGGTGCCCTAGCGTAATCCTAGTTGTGCCATATCCTAATCCTAGGGGTGCCCAAGCCTAAGCCTAGGGGTGCCCAAGCCTAAGCCTAACCCTAGGGGTGCCCTAGCCTAAGACTAGGGATGCCCTAGCCTAAGCCTAGGGGTGCCCTAGCCTAAGCCTAGGGGTGCCCTAGCCTTAGGCTAGGGGAGCCCTAGCCTTATCCTAAGCCTAGGGGTGCAATAGCCTAAGCCCAGGGGTGCTCTAGCCTTAGGCTAGGGGAGCCCTAGCCTTAGACTAAGCCTAGCGGTGCCATAGTCTAATCCTAGGGGTGCCCTAGCCTGAGCCTAAGGGTGCCGTAGCCTGAGGCTAGGGGAGCCCTAGCCTTAGCCTAAGCCTAAGGGTGCCGTAGCCTAAGCCTAGGGGTGCCGTAGCCTAAGCCTAGGGATGCCCTAGCCTTAGGCTAGGGGAGCCCTAGCCTTAGCCTAAGCCTAAGGGTGCCCTAGCCTAAGCCTAGGGTTGTCCTAGCCTGAGCCTAGGGGTGCCCTAGCCTTAGGCTTGGGAAGCCCTAGCCTTAGACTAAGCCTAGGGGTGCCCTAGCCTAAGGATAGGGGTGCCCTAGCCTAAGGCTAAGGGTGCCCTAGCCTAAGACTAGGGGTGCCCTACCCTAAACCTAGGAGTGCCCTTGCCTAAGCCTAGTGGTGCCCTTGCCTAAGCCTATGGGTGGCCTAGCCTAAGCCTAGGGTTGCCCTAGCCTTAGGCTAGAAGAGCCCTAGCCTAAGCCTAAGCCTAGGGGTGGACTAGCCTAAGCCTAGGGGTTCCCTAGCCTGAGCCTAGTGTTGCCGTAGCCTGAGTTTACGGGTGCCCTAGAATGAGGCTAGGGGAGCCCTAGCCTTATCCTAAGCCTAGGCGTGCCCTAGCCTTAGCCTAGGGGTGCCCTAGCCTAAGAATAGGGGTGCTCTAGCCTTAGGTTAGGGGAGCCTTAGCCTAAGCCTAGGGGTGCCCTAGCCTAAGCCTAGGGGTGCCCTAACCTAAGCCTATGGGTGCCCTAGCCTAAGCCTAGGGGTGCCCAAGCCTTAGGCTAGGGGAGTCCTAGCCTTAGCCTAAGCCTAGGGGTGCCCCAGCCTGAGCCTAGGTGTGTCCTAGCCTGAGTCTACGGGTGTCCTAGCATGAGGCTAGGGGAGCCCTAGCTTTAGTCGAGCCTAGGATTGCGCTAGCCTAAGCCTAGTGGTGCCATAGCCTGAGTCTAGGGGTGCCCTAGCCTAAGGCTAGGGGAGCCGTAGCCTGAGCCTAAGCCTAGGGGTGCCCTAGCCTAAACCTAGGGGTGCCCTAGCCTAAGTCTAGGGGTGCCCAAGCCGTAGGCTAGGGGAGCCCTAGCCTTAGACTAAGCCTAGGGGTGCCCTAGCCTAAGCCTAGGGGTGCCCTAGCCTAAGGCTAAGGGTGCCCTAGCCTAAGACTAGAGGTGCCCTAGCCTAAACCTAAGGGTGCCCTTGCCTAAGCCTAGGGGTGCCCTTGCCTAAGCCTATGGGTGGGCTAGCCTAAGCCTAGGGTTGCCCTAGCCTTAGGCTAGAAGAGCCCTAGCCTTAGCCTAAGCCTAGGGGTGCCCTAGCCTAAGCCTAGGGGTGCCCTAGCCTAAGCCTAGGTGTGCTATAGCCTTAGGTTAGGGGAGCCCTAGCCTTAGTCTAAGGCTAGGGGTGCCCTAGTCTAAGCCTATGGGTGCCCGAGCCTTAGCCTAGGGGTGCCCTAGCCTAAGCCTAGGGGTGCCCTAGCCTAAGCCTAGGGGTGCCCTAGCCTAAGCCTAGGGGTGCCCTTGCCTAACCCTAGGGGTGCCCTAGCCTAAGCCTATGGGTGCCCTAGCCTAAGCCTATGGGTGCCCTAGCCTAAGCCTAGGGGTGCCCTAGCCTTAGGCTAGGAGAGCCCTAGCCTTAGCCTAAGCCTAGAGGAGCCCTTGGCTAAGCCTAGGGGTGCCCTAGCCTAAGCCTAGGTATCCCCTAGCCTAAGCCTAGGGGTGCCCTTGCCTAAGCCTAGGGGTGCCCTAGCCTCAGTCTAGGGGAGCCCTAGCCTTAGCCTAAGCCTAGGGGTTCCCTAGCCTAAGCCTAGGGGTGCCCTAGCCTGAGCCTAGGGGTGTCCTAGCCTGAGTCTACGGATGCCCTAGCCTGAGGCTAGGGGAGCCCTAGCTTTAGTGGAGCCTAGGATTGCACTAGCCTAAGCCTAGTGGTGCCATAGCCTGAGTGTAGGGGTGCCCTAGCCTGAGGCTAGGGGAGCCGTAGCCTGAGCCTAAGCCTAGGGGTGCCCTAGCCTAAGCATATGGGTGCCCTAGCCTTAGCCTAGGGGTGCCCTAGCCTTGGGTTAGGGGAGCCCTAACCTTAGTCTAAGCCTAGGGGTGCCCTAGCCTAAGCCTAGGGGTGCCCTAGCCTAAGCCTAGGGGTGCCCTAGCCTAAGCCTAGGGGTGCCCAAGCCTTAGGCTAGGAGAGCCCTAGCCTTATCCTAAGCCTAGGGGTGCAATAGCCTAAGCCTAGGGGTGCTCTAGCCTTAGGTTAGGGGAGCCCTAGCCTTAGACTAAGCCCAGGGGTGCTAGCCTAATCCTCATGGTGCCCTAGCCTAAGCCTAGTGGTGCCATAGTCTAAGCCTAGGGGTGCCCTAGCCTGAGCCTAGGGCTGCCCTAGCCTGAGGCTAGGGGAGCCCTAGCCTTAGCCTAATCCTAGGGGTGCCCTAGCCTGAGCGTAGGGGTGTCCTAGCCTAAGCCTAGCGGTGCCCTAGCCTAAGCCTAGGGGTGCCCTAGCCTGAGCCTAGGAGTGCCGTAGCCTTAGGCTAGGGGAGCCGTAGCCTATGCCTAGGGGTGCCCAAGCCTAAGCCTAGGGGTGCCCTAGCCTACGCCGAGGGTGGCACTAGCCTAAGCCTAGGGGTGCCCTAGACTAAGCCTAGGGGTGCCGTAGCCTAAGCCTAGGGGTGCCCTTGCCTTAAGCTAGGGGAGCCCTAGCCGTAGCCTAAGCCTAGGGGTGCCGTAGCCCAAGCCTAGGGGTGCCCTAGCCTGAGCCTAGGGGTGCCCTAGCCTAAGCCTAGGTATGCCCTCGCCTAAGGCTTGGGGTGCCCTAGCCTAAGCCTAGGGATGCCCTAGCCTAAGCCTAGGGGTTGCGTAGCCTTATGCTAGGGGAGCCCTAGCCTTAGCCTAAGCCTAGGGGAGCCCTAGCCTTAGCCTAGGGGTGCCCTAGCCTAAGCCTAGGTGTCCCCTAGCCAAAGCCTAGGGGTACCCTAGCCTAAGTTTTGGGGGTACCCTAGCCTAAGCCTAGGGGTGCCCAAGCCTAATCATAGGGGTGTCCTAGCCTAAGCCTAGGGGTGGCCTAGCCTTAGACTTGGGGAGCCCTAGCCTTAGCCTAAGCCTAGGGGTGCCCTAGCCTAAGCCTAGGCGTGCCCTAGCCTAAGCCTAAGGGTGCCCTAGCCTGAGCCTACGGGTGCCCTAACTTGTGCTATGGGAGCCCTAGCCTTAGTCTAGCCTAGGATTGCCCTAGCCTAAGCTTAGGGGTGCCCTTCCCTAAGTCTAGGGGTGCCCTAGCCTTAGGCTAGGGGAGCCCTAGCCTTAGCCTCAGCCTAGGGGTGCCCTAGCCAAAGGCTAGGGGTTCCCTAGCCTAAGACTAGGGGTGCCTAGCCTAAAACTAGTGGTGCCCTAGCCTAAGCCTAGGGGTGCCCTAGCCTAAGCCTAGGGGTGCCCTAGCCTTACGCTAGGGGAGCTCTAGCCTTAGCCTAAGCCTAGGGGAGCCCTGGACTAAGCCTTGGGGTGCCCTATCCTAAGCCTAGGGGTGCCCTAGCATAAGCCTAGGGGTGCCCTAGACTGAGGCTAGGGGAGCCCTAGCCTTAGTCTAGCCTAGGATTGCCCTAGCCTAAGCCTAGGGGTGCCATAGCCTGACTCTAGGGGTGTCCTAGCCTGAGGCTAGGGGAGCCGTAGCCTGAGCCTAAGCCTAGGGGTGCCCTAGCCTAAACCTAGGGGTGCCCTAGCCTAAGCCTAGGGGTGCCCTAGCCTTAGGCTAGGGGTGCCCTAGCCTAAGCCTAAGCCTAGGGGTGCCCTAGCCTAAGCCTAGGGGTGCCCTAGCCTAAGCCTAGGGGTGCCCTAGCCTTAGGCTAGGGGAACCCTAGCCTTATCCTAAGTTTAGGCATGCCCTAGCCTTAGACTAGGGGTGCCCTAGCCTAAGCCTAGGGGTGCTCTAGCCTTAGGTTAGGGGAGCCCTAGCCTTAGCTTAAGCCTAGGGGTGCCCTAGCCTAAGCCTAGGGGTGCCCTTGCCTAAGCCTATGGGTGCCCTAGCCTAAACCTATAGGTGCCCTAGCCTAAGCATATGGCTGCCCTAGCCTAAGCCTAGGGGTGCCCTAGCCTTAGGTGAGGTGTGCCCTAGCCTAAGCCTACGGGTGCCCTAGCCTAAGCCTAGGGATGCCCTAGCCTTAGGCTAGGGGAGCCCTAGCCTTAGCCTAAGCCTAGGGGTGCCCTAGCCTAAACCAAGGGGTGCTCTAGCCTTCGTCAAGGGGAGCCCTAGCCTTAGCCAAAGCCTAGGGGTGCCCTAGCCTGAGTCTACGGATGCCCTACCCTGAGCCTAGGGGAGCCCTAGCCTTAGTGGAGCCTAGGATTGCGCTAGCCTAAGCCTAGTGGTGCCATAGCCTGAGTGTAGGGGTGCCCTAGCCTGAGGCTAGGGGAGGCGTAGCCTGAGCCTAAGCCTAGAGGTGCCATAGCCTAAGCCTTGGGGTGCCCTAGCCTAAGCCTAGGGGTGCCTTTGCCTTGGGCTAGGGGAGCCCTAACCTTAGTCTAAGCCTAGGGGTGCCCTAGCCTAAGCCTAAGTGTGCCCTAGCGTAAGCCTAGGGGTGCCCTAGCCTAATCCTAGGGGTGCCCTAGCCTAAGCCTAGGTGTGCCCAAGCCTAAGCCTAAGCCTAGGGGTGCCCTAGCCTAAGCCTAGGGGTGCCCTAGCCTAAGCCTAGGGGTGCCCTAGCCTAAGCCTAGGGGTGCCCTAGCGTGAGCCTAGGGGTGCCCTGGCATGAGTCTACGGATGCCCTAGCCTGAGGCTTGGGGACCCCTAGCCTTAGTGGAGCCTAGGATTGCGCTAGCCTAAGCTTAGTGGTGCCATAGCCTGAGTGTAGGGGTGCCCTAGCCTGAGGCTAGGGGAGCCGTAGCCTGAACCTAAGCCTAGGGGTGCCCTAGCCTAAACCTAGGGGTGCCCTAGCCTAAGCCTAGGGGTGCCCTAGCCTTAGGCTAGGGGTGCCCTAGCCTAAGCCTAAGCCTAGGGGTGCCCTAGCCTAAGCCTAGGGGTGCCCTAGCCTAAGCCTAGGGGTGCCCTAGCCTTAGGCTAGGGGAACCCTAGCCTTATCCTAAGTTTAGGCATGCCCTAGCCTTAGACTAGGGGTGCCCTAGCCTAAGCCTAGGGGTGCTCTAGCCTTAGGTTAGGGGAGCCCTAGCCTTAGCTTAAGCCTAGGGGTGCCCTAGCCTAAGCCTAGGGGTGCCCTTGCCTAAGCCTATGGGTGCCCTAGCCTAAACCTATAGGTGCCCTAGCCTAAGCATATGGCTGCCCTAGCCTAAGCCTAGGGGTGCCCTAGCCTTAGGTGAGGTGTGCCCTAGCCTAAGCCTAAGGGTGCCCTAGCCTAAGCCTAGGGATGCCCTAGCCTTAGGCTAGGGGAGCCCTAGCCTTAGCCTAAGCCTAGGGGTGCCCTAGCCTAAACCAAGGGGTGCTCTAGCCTTCGTCAAGGGGAGCCCTAGCCTTAGCCAAAGCCTAGGGGTGCCCTAGCCTGAGTCTACGGATGCCCTAGCCTGAGCCTAGGGGAGCCCTAGCCTTAGTGGAGCCTAGGATTGCGCTAGCCTAAGCCTAGTGGTGCCATAGCCTGAGTGTAGGGGTGCCCTAGCCTGAGGCTAGGGGAGGCGTAGCCTGAGCCTAAGCCTAGAGGTGCCATAGCCTAAGCCTTGGGGTGCCCTAGCCTAAGCCTAGGGGTGCCTTTGCCTTGGGCTAGGGGAGCCCTAACCTTAGTCTAAGCCTAGGGGTGCCCTAGCCTAAGCCTAAGTGTGCCCTAGCGTAAGCCTAGGGGTGCCCTAGCCTAATCCTAGGGGTGCCCTAGCCTAAGCCTAGGTGTGCCCAAGCCTAAGCCTAAGCCTAGGGGTGCCCTAGCCTAAGCCTAGGGGTGCCCTAGCCTAAGCCTAGGGGTGCCCTAGCCTAAGCCTAGGGGTGCCCTAGCGTGAGCCTAGGGGTGCCCTGGCATGAGTCTACGGATGCCCTAGCCTGAGGCTTGGGGACCCCTAGCCTTAGTGGAGCCTAGGATTGCTCTAGCCTAAGCTTAGTGGTGCCATAGCCTGAGTGTAGGGGTGCCCTAGCCTGAGGCTAGGGGAGCCGTAGCCTGAACCTAAGCCTAGGGGTGCCCTAGCCTAAGCCTAGGGGTGCCCTAGCCTAAGCCTAGGGATGCCCTAGCCTTGGGCTAGGGGAGCCCTAACCTTAGTCTAAGCCAAGGGGTGCCCTAGCCTAATCCTAGGGGTGCCCTAGCGTAATCCTAGGGGTGCCCTAGCCTAATCCTAGGGGTGCCCAAGCCTAAGCCTAGGGGTGCCCAAGCCTAAGCCTAAGCCTAGGGGTGCCCTAGCCTAAGACTAGGGATGCCCTAGCCTAAGCCTAGGGGTGCCCTAGCCTAAGCCTAGGGGTGCCCTAGCCTTAGGCTAGGGGAGCCCTAGCCTTATCCTAAGCTTGGGGGTGCAATAGCCTAAGCCCAGGGGTGCTCTAGCCTTAGGCTAGGGGAGCCCTAGCCTTAGACTAAGCCTAGCGGTGCCATAGTCTAATCCTAGGGGTGCCCTAGCCTGAGCCTAGGGGTGCCCTAGCCTGAGGCTAGGGGAGCCCTAGCCTTAGCCTAAGCCTAAGGGTGCCGTAGCCTAAGCCTGGGGGTGCCGTAGCCTAAGCCTAGGGATGCCCTAGCCTAAGCCTAGGGTTGCCCTAGCCTGAGCCTAGGGGTGCCCTAGCCTTAGGCTTGGGAAGCCCTAGCCTTAGACTAAGCCTAGGGGTGCCCTAGCCTAAGGATAGGAGTGCCCTAGCCTAAGGCTAAGGGTGCCCTAGCCTAAGACTAGGGGTGCCCTAGCCTAAACCTAGGAGTGCCCTTGCCTAAGCCTAGGGGTGCCCTTGCCTAAACCTATGGGTGGCCTAGCCTAAGCCTAGGGTTAACCTAGCCTTAGGCTAGAAGAGCCCTAGCCTAAGCCTAAGCCTAGGGGTGGCCTAGCCTAAGCCTAGGGGTGCCCTAGCCTGAGTTTACGGGTGCCCTAGAATGAGGCTAGGGGAGCCCTAGCCTTATCCTAAGCCTAGGCGTGCCCTAGCCTTAGCCTAGGGGTGCCCTAGCCTAAGAATAGGGGTGCTCAAGCCTTAGGTTAGGGGAGCCTTAGCCTAAGCCTAGGGGTGCCCTAGCCTGAGGCTAGGGGAGCCCGAGCCTTAGCCTAAGCCTTGGATTGCCCTAGCCTAAGCTTAGGGGTGCCCTAGCCTGAGTTTAGGGGTGCCCTAGCCTAAGCCTAGGGATGCCCTAGCCTTAGGCTTGGGGTGCCCTATCCTAAGCCTAGGGGTGCCCTAACCTAAGCCTAGGGGTGCCCTAGCCTTATGCTAGGGGAGCCCTAGCCTTAGCCTAAGCCTAGGGGTGCCCGAGCCTAAGGCTAGGGGTGCCCTAGCCTAAGGCTAGGGGTGTCCTAGCCTAAGGCTAGGGGTGCCCTAGCCTAAGCCTAGGGGTGCCCTAACCTAAGCCTATGGGTGCCCTAGCCTAAGCCTAGGGGTGCCCTAGCCTTAGGCTAGGGGAGCCCTAGCCTTAACCTAAGCCTAGGGTTGCCCTAGCCTAAGCCAAGGGGTGCTCTAGCCTTAGTCTAGGGGAGCCGTAGCCTTAGCCTAAGCCTAGGGGTGCCCTAGCCTTAGCCTAAGCCTAGGGGTGCCGTAGCCTAAGCCTAGGGATGCCCTAGCCTTAGGCTAGGGGAGCCCTAGCCTTAGCCTAAGCCTAAGGGTGCCCTAGCCTAAGCCTAGGGTTGCCCCAGCCTGAGCCTAGGGGTGCCCTAGCCTTAGGCTTGGGAAGCCCTAGCCTTAGACTAAGCCTAGGGGTGCCCTAGCCTAAGGATAGGAGTGCCCTAGCCTAAGGCTAAGGGTGCCCTAGCCTAAGACTAGGGGTGCCCTAGCCTAAACCTAGGAGTGCCCTTGCCTAAGCCTAGGGGTGCCCTTGCCTAAGCCTATGGGTTGCCTAGCCTAAGCCTAGGGTTGCCCTAGCCTTAGGCTAGAAGAGCCCTAGCCTAAGCCTAAGCCTAGGGATGGTCTAGCTTAAGCCTAGGGGTGCCCTAGCCTGAGTTTACGGGTGCCCTAGAATGAGGCTAGGGGAGCCCTAGCCTTATCCTAAGCCTAGGCGTGCCCTAGCCTTAGCCTAGGGGTGCCCTAGCCTAAGAATAGGGGTGCTCAAGCCTTAGGTTAGGGGAGCCTTAGCCTAAGCCTAGGGGTGCCCTAGCCTGAGGCTAGGTGAGCCCGAGCCTTAGCCTAAGCCTTGGATTGCCCTAGCCTAAGCTTAGGGGTGCCCTAGCCTGAGTTTAGGGGTGCCCTAGCCTAAGCCTAGGGATGCTCTAGCCTTAGGCTTGGGGTGCCCTATCCTAAGCCTAGGGATGCCCTAGCCTTAGGCTTGGGGTGCCCTATCCTAAGCCTAGGGGTGCCCTAACCTAAGCCTAGGGGTGCCCTAGCCTTATGCTAGGGGAGCCCTAGCCTTAGCCTAAGCCTAGCGGTGCCCGAGCCTAAGCCTAGGGGTGCCCTAGCCTAAGGCTAGGGGTGTCCTAGCCTAAGGCTAGGGGTGCCCTAGCCTAAGCCTAGGGGTGCCCTAACCTAAGCCTAGGGGTGCCCTAGCCTAAGCCTAGGGGTGCCCTAGCCTTAGGCTAGGGGAGCCCTAGCCTTAGCCTAAGCCTAGGGTTGCCCTAGCCTAAGCCAAGGGGTGCTCTAGCCTTAGTTTAGGGGAGCCGTAGCCTTAGCCTAAGCCTAGGGGTGCCCTAGCCTTAGCCTAAGCCTAGGGGTGCCGTAGCCTAAGCCTAGGCATGCCCTAGCCTTAGGCTAGGGGAGCCCTAGCCTTAGCCTAAGCCTAAGGGTGCCCTAGCCTAAGCCTAGGGTTGCCCCAGCCTGAGCCTAGGGGTGCCCTAGCCTTAGGCTTGGGAAGCCCTAGCCTTAGACTAAGCCTAGGGGTGCCCTAGCCTAAGGATAGGAGTGCCCTAGCCTAAGGCTAAGGGTGCCCTAGCCTAAGACTAGGGGTGCCCTAGCCTAAACCTAGGAGTGCCCTTGCCTAAGCCTAGGGGTGCCCTTGCCTAAGCCTATGGGTTGCCTAGCCTAAGCCTAGGGTTGCCCTAGCCTTAGGCTAGAAGAGCCCTAGCCTAAGCCTAAGCCTAGGGATGGTCTAGCTTAAGCCTAGGGGTGCCCTAGCCTGAGTTTACGGGTGCCCTAGAATGAGGCTAGGGGAGCCCTAGCCTTATCCTAAGCCTAGGCGTGCCCTAGCCTTAGCCTAGGGGTGCCCTAGCCTAAGAATAGGGGTGCTCAAGCCTTAGGTTAGGGGAGCCTTAGCCTAAGCCTAGGGGTGCCCTAGCCTGAGGCTAGGTGAGCCCGAGCCTTAGCCTAAGCCTTGGATTGCCCTAGCCTAAGCTTAGGGGTGCCCTAGCCTGAGTTTAGGGGTGCCCTAGCCTAAGCCTAGGGATGCTCTAGCCTTAGGCTTGGGGTGCCCTATCCTAAGCCTAGGGATGCCCTAGCCTTAGGCTTGGGGTGCCCTATCCTAAGCCTAGGGGTGCCCTAACCTAAGCCTAGGGGTGCCCTAGCCTTATGCTAGGGGAGCCCTAGCCTTAGCCTAAGCCTAGCGGTGCCCGAGCCTAAGCCTAGGGGTGCCCTAGCCTAAGGCTAGGGGTGTCCTAGCCTAAGGCTAGGGGTGCCCTAGCCTAAGCCTAGGGGTGCCCTAACCTAAGCCTAGGGGTGCCCTAGCCTAAGCCTAGGGGTGCCCTAGCCTTAGGCTAGGGGAGCCCTAGCCTTAGCCTAAGCCTAGGGTTGCCCTAGCCTAAGCCAAGGGGTGCTCTAGCCTTAGTCTAGGGGAGCCCTAGCCTTAGCCTAAGCCTAGGGGTGCCCTAGCCTTAGCCTAAGCCTAGGGGTGCCCTAGCCTAAGCCTAGGGGTGCCCTAGCGTGAGCCTAGGGGTGCCCTGGCATGAGTCTACGGATGCCCTAGCCTGAGGCTTGGGGACCCCTAGCCTTAGTGGAGCCTAGGATTGCGCTAGTCTAAGCCTAGTGGTGCCATAGCCTGAGTGTAGGGGTGCCCTAGCCTGAGGCTAGGGGACCGTAGCCTGAACCTAAGCCTAGGGGTGCCCTAGCCTAAGCCTAGGGGTGCCCTAGCCTAAGCCTAGGGATGCCCTAGCCTTGGACTAGGGGAGCCCTAACCTTAGTCTAAGCCAAGGGGTGCCCTAGCCTAATCCTAGGGGTGCCCTAGCGTAATCCTAGGGGTGCCCTAGCCTAATCCTAGGGGTGCCCAAGCCTAAGCCTAGGGGTGCCCAAGCCTAAGCCTAAGCCTAGGGGTGCCCTAGCCTAAGACTAGGGATGCCCTAGCCTAAGCCTAGGGGTGCCCTAGCCTAAGCCTAGGGGTGCCCTAGCCTTAGGCTAGGGGAGCCCTAGCCTTATCCTAAGCCTAGGGGTGCAATAGCCTAAGCCCAGGGGTGCTCTAGCCTTAGGCTAGGGGAGCCCTAGCCTTAGACTAAGCCTAGCGGTGCCATAGTCTAATCCTAGGGGTGCCCTAGCCTGAGCCTAGGGGTGCCCTAGCCTGAGGCTAGGGGAGCCCTAGCCTTAGCCTAAGCCTAAGGGTGCCGTAGCCTAAGCCTAGGGGTGCCGTAGCCTAAGCCTAGGGATGCCCTAGCCTTAGGCTAGGGGAGCCCTAGCCTTAGCCTAAGCCTAAGGGTGCCCTAGCCTAAGCCTAGGGTTGCCCTAGCCTGAGCCTAGGGGTGCCCTAGCCTTAGGCTTGGGAAGCCCTAGCCTTAGACTAAGCCTAGGGGTGCCCTAGCCTAAGGATAGGAGTGCCCTAGCCTAAGGCTAAGGGTGCCCTAGCCTAAGACTAGGGGTGCCCTAGCCTAAACCTAGGAGTGCCCTTGCCTAAGCCTAGGGGTGCCCTTGCCTAAGCCTATGGGTGGCCTAGCCTAAGCCTAGGGTTGCCCTAGCCTTAGGCTAGAAGAGCCCTAGCCTAAGCCTAAGCCTAGGGGTGGCCTAGCCTAAGCCTAGGGTTGCCGTAGCCTGAGCCTAGGGGTGCCCTAGCCTTAGGCTTAGGAAGCCCTAGCCTTAGACTAAGCCTAGGGGTGCCCTAGCCTAAGGATAGGAGTGCCCTAGCCTAAGGCTAAGGGTGCCCTAGCCTAAGACTAGGGGTGCCCTAGCCTAAACCTAGGAGTGCCCTTTCCTAAGCCTAGGGGTGCCTTTGCCTAAGCCTATGGGTGGCCTAGCCTAAGCCTAGGGTTGCCCGAGCCTTAGGCTAGAAGAGCCCTAGCCTAAGCCTAAGCCTAGGGGTGGCCTAGCCTAAGCCTAGGGGTGCCCTAGCCTGAGTTTACGGGTGCCCTAGAATGAGGCTAGGGGAGCCCTAGCCTTATCCTAAGCCTAGGCGTGCCCTAGCCTTAGCCTAGGGGTGCCCTAGCCTAAGAATAGGGGTGCTCAAGCCTTAGGTTAGGGGAGCCCTAGCCTTAGACTAAGCCTAGGGGTGCCCTAGCCTGAGGCTAGGGGAGCCCTAGCCTAAGGCTAAGGGTGCCCTTGCCTAAGCCTAGGGGTGCCCTTGCCTAAGCCTATGGGTGGGCTAGCCTAAGCCTAGGGTTGCCCTAGCCTTAGGCTAGAAGAGCCCTAGCCTTAGCCTAAGCCTAGGGGTGCCCTAGCCTGAGCCTGGGGGTGCCCTAGCCTGAGTCTACGGGTGCCCTAGCATGAGGCTAGGGAAGCGCTAGCCTTAGTCGAGCCTAGGATTGCGCTAGCCTAAGCCTAGGGGTGCCTAGCCTAAGCGTAGGGGAGCCCTATCATTAGGCTACGGGAGCCCTGGCCTTATCCTAAGCCTAGGCGTGCCCTAGCCTTAGCCTAGGCGTGCCCTAGCCTTAGCCTAGGGGTGCCCTAGCCTAAGGCTAGGGGTGCCCTAGCCTAAGCTAAGGGGTGCCCTAGCCTTAGGCTAGGGAAGCCCTAGCCTTAACCTAAGCCTAGGGGAGCCCTAGACTAAGCCTTGGGGTGCCCTAGCCTAAGCCTAGGGGTGCCCTAGCCTAAGCCTAGGGGTGCCCTAGCCTGAGGCTAGGGGAGCCCTAGCCTTAGTCTAGCCTAGGATTGCCCTAGCCTAAGCCTAGGGGTGCCATAGCCTGAGTCTAGGGGTGCCCTAGCCTGAGGCTAGGGGATCCGTAGCCTGAGCCTAAGCCTGGGGGTGCCCTAGCCTAAACCTTGGGGTGCCCTACCCTATGCCTAGGGGTGCCCAAGCCTAAGCTAGGGGTGCCCTAGCCTTAGGCTAGGGGAGCCCTAGCCTAAGCCTAAGCCTAGGGGTGCCCTAGCCTAAGACTAGGGGTGACCTAGCCTAAGCATACGGGTGCCCTAGCCTAAGCCTAGGGGTGCTATAGCCTTAGGTTTGGGGAGCCCTAGCCTTAGCCTAAGGCTAGGGGTGCCCTAGTCTAAGCCTATGGATGCCCAAGCCTTAGCCTAGGGGTGCCCTAGCCTGAGGCTAGGGGAGCCCTAGACTTAGCCTAAGCCTAGGATTGCCCTAGCCTAAGCTTAGGGGTGCCCTAGCCTGAGTCTAGGGGTGCCCTAACCTGAGGCTAGGGGAGCTGTTGCCTTAGCCTAAGTCTAGGGGTGCCCTAGCATAAGCCTAGGGGTGCCCAAGCCTTAGGCTAGGTGAGCCCTAGCCTTAGCCTAAGCCAAGGGGTTCCCTAGCCTAAGCCTAGGGGTGCCCTAGCCTAAGGCTAGGGGTGCCCTAGCCTAAGGCTAGGGGTGCCCTAGCCTTAGGCTAGGTGAGCCCTAGCCTTAGCCTAAGCCAAGGGGTTCCCTAGCCTAAGCCTAGGGGTGCCCTAGCCTAAGGCTAGGGGTGCCCTAGCCTAAGGCTAGGGGTTCCCTTGCCTAAGCCTAGGGGTGCCCTAGCCTAAGCCTAGGGGTGCCCTATCCTTAGGCTAGGGGAGCCCTAGCCTTAGCCTTAGCCTAGGGGTGCCCTATCCTAAGCAAAGGGGTGCATTAGCCTAAGCCTAGGGGTGCCCTAGCCTAAGCCTAGGGGTGCCGTAGCCTTAGGCTAGGTGAGCCCTAGCCTTAGCCTAAGCCAAGGGGTTCCCTAGCCTAAGCCTAGGGGTGCCCTAGCCTAAGGCTAGGGGTGCCCTAGCCTAAGTCTAGGGGTTCCCTTGCCTAAGCCTAGGGGTGCCCTAGCCTAAGCCTAGGGGTGCCCTATCCTTAGGCTAGGGGAGCCCTAGCCTTAGCCTAAGCCTAGGGGTGCCCTAGCCTAAGCCTAGCGGTGCCCTAGCCTAAGCCTAGCGGTGCCCTAGCCTGAGCTTAGTGGTGCCATAGCCTGAGTCTAGGGGTGCCCTAGTCTGAGGCTAGGGGAGCCATAGCCTGAGCCTAAGCCTAGGGGTGCCCTAGCCTTGGGCTAGGGGAGCCCTAACCTTAGTCTAAGCCTAGGGGTGCCCTAGCCTAAACCTAGAGGTGCCCTAGCGTAAGAATAGGCGTGCCCTAGCCTAATTCTAGGGGTGCCCAAGCCTAAGCCTAGGGGTGCCCAAGCCTTAGGCTAGGGGAGCCCTAGCCTTATCCTAAGCTTAGGGGTGCAATAGCCTAAGCCTAGGGGTGCTCTAGCCTTAAGCTAGGGGAGCCCTAGCCTTAGACTTAGCCTAGGGGTGCCCTATCCTAAGCCTAGGGGTGCCCTAGCCAAAGCCTAGGGGTGCCCTAGCCTAAGCCTAGGGTTGCCCTAGCCTTAGGCTAGGTGAGCCCTAGCCTTAGCCTAAGCCAAGGGGTTCCCTAGCCTAAGCCTAGGGGTGCCCTAGCCTAAGGCTAGGGGTGCCCTAGCCTAAGGCTAGGGGTTCCCTTGCCTAAGCCTAGGGGTGCCCTAGCCTAAGCCTAGGGGTGCCCTATCCTTAGGCTAGGGGAGCCCTAGCCTTAGCCTAAGCCTAGGGGTGCCCTATCCTAAGCAAAGGGGTGCATTAGCCTAAGCCTAGGGGTGCCCTAGCCTAAGCCTAGCGGTGCCCTAGCCTGAGCTTAGGGGTGCCCTAGCCTGAGTCTACGGGTGCCCTAACCTGAGGCTAGGGGAGCCCTAGCCTTATCCTAAGCTTAGGGGTGCAATAGCCTAAGCCTAGGGGTGCTCTAGCCTTAAGCTAGGGGAGCCCTAGCCTTAGACTTAGCCTAGGGGTGCCCTATCCTAAGCCTAGGGGTGCCCTAGCCAAAGCCTAGGGGTGCCCTAGCCTAAGCCTAGGGGTGCCCTAGCCTTAGGCTAGGGGAGCCCTAGCCTTATCCTAAGCCTAGGGGTGCAATAGCCTAAGCCTAGGGGTGCTCTAGCCTTAGGCTAGGGTAGCCCTAGCCTAAGGCTAGGGGTGCCCTATCCTAAGCCTAGGGGTGCCCTAGCCTAAGCCTAGGGGTGCCCAAGCCTGAGTCTAGGGGTGCCGTAGCCTTAGGTTAGGGGAGCCCTAGCCTTAGCCTAAGCCTTGGGGTGCCATAGTCTAAGCCTAGGGGTGCCCCAGCCTGAGCCTAGGGGTGCCCTAGCATGAGGCTAGGGGAGCCCTAGCCTTAGCCTAAGCCTAAGGGTGCCGTAGCCTAAGCCTAGGGGTGCCCTAGCCTAAGCCTAGGGGTGCCGTAGCCTAAGCCTAGGGATTCCCTAGCCTTAGGCTAGGGGAGCCCTAGCCTTAGCCTAAGCCTAGGGGTGCCCTAGCCTAAGCCTAGGGTTGCCCTAGCCTGAGCCTAGGGGTGCCCTAGCCTTAGTCTTGGGGAGCCCTAGCCTTAGACTAAGCCTAGGGGTGCCCTAGCCTAAGCCTAGGGGTGCCCTACCCTAAGGCATAGGGTGCTCTAGCCTAAGACTAGGGGTGCCCTAACCTAAACTTATGGGTGCCCTTGCCTAAGCCTAGGGGTGCCCTTGCATAAGCCTATGGGTGGCCTAGCCTAAGCCTAGGGTTGCCTTAGCCTTAGGCTAGAAGACCCCTAGCCTTAGCCTAAGCCTAGGGGTGCCCTAGCCTAAGCCTAGGGGTGCCCTAGCCTGAGCCTAGGGGTGCCCTAGCCTGAGTCTACGGGTGCCCTAGCATGAGGCTAGGGGAGGCTAGCCTTAGTCGAGCCTAGGATTGCGCTAGCCTAAGCCTAGGGGTGCCCTAGCCTAAGCCCAGGGGAGCCCTATCTTTAGGCTAGGGGAGCCATAGCCTTATCCTAAGCCTAGCCGTGTCCTAGCCTTAGCCTAGGGGTGCTCTAGCCTAAGCCTAGGGGTGCTGTAGCCTTAGGTTAGGGGAGCCTTAGCCTAAGCCTAGGGGTGCCCTAGCCTGAGGCTAGGGGAGCCCTAGCCTTAGCCTAAACCTAGGATTGCCATAGCCTAAGCTTAGGTGCTCCCTAGTCTGAGTCTAGGGGTGCCCTAGCCTAAGCCTAAGGGTGCCCTAGCCTAAGGCTAGGGGTGCCCTAGCCTAAGGATAGGGGTGCCCTAGCCTAAGCCTAGGGGTGCCCTAGCCTAAGCCTATGGGTGCCCTAGCCTAAGCCTAGGGGTGCCGTAGCCTTAGGCTAGTGGAGCCCTAGCCTTAGCCTAAGTCTAGGGGAGCCCTAGGCTAAGCCTAAGGGTGCCCTAGCCTAAGCCTATGGGTCCCCTAGCCTAAGCCTAGGGGTGCAATAGCCTAAGCCTAGGGGTGCCATAATCTTAGGCTAGGGGAGCCCTAGCCTTAGCCTAAGCCTAGGGGTGCCCTAGCCTAAGCCAAGCGGTGCTCTAGCCTTAGTCTAGTGGAGCCCCAGCCTTAGCCTAAGCCTAGGGGTGCCCTAGGCTGAGCCTAGGGGTGCCCTATCCTGAGTCTACGGGTGCCCTAGCATGAGGCTAGGGGAGCCGTAGCCTTAGTCGAGCCTCGGATTGCGCTAGCCTAAGCCTAGTGGTGCCATAGCCTGAGTCTAGGGGTGCTCTAGCCTGAGGCTAGGGGAGCCGTAGCCTGAGTCTAAGCCTAGGGGTGCCCTAGCCTAAGCCTAGTGGTGCCCTATCCTAAGCCTAGGGGTGCCCTATCCTAAGCCTATGGGTGCCCTAGCCTTGGGCTAGTGGAGCCCTAACCTTAGTCTAAGCCTGGGGGTGCCCTAGCCTAAGCCTAGGGGTGGCCTAGCCTAATCCTACGGTTGCCCAAGCCTAAGCCTGGGGGTGCCCAAGCTGTAGGCTAGGGGAGCCCTAGCCTTAGACTAAGCCTAGGGGTGCCCTAGCCTAAGCCTAGGGGTGCCCCAGCCTAAGGCTAAGGGTGCCCTAGCCTAAGACTAGGGGTGCCCTAGCCTAAACCTAGGGGTGCCCTTGCCTAAGCCTAGGGGTGCCCTTGCCTAAGCCTATGGGTGGCCTAGCCTAAGCCTAGGGTTGCCCTAGCCTAAGACTAGGGGTGCCCTAGCCTAAGCCTAGGGATGCCCTAACCTAAGCCTATGGGTGCCCTAGCCTAAGCCTAGGGGTGCCCTAGCCTTGGGCTAGGGGAGCCCTAACCTTATTCTAAGCCTAGGGGTGCCCTAGCCTAAGCCTAGGGGTGCCCTAGCGTAAGCCTAGGGGTGCCCTAGCCTAATCCTACGGGTGCCCAAGCCTAAGCCTCGGGGTGCCCAAGCTGTAGGCTAGGGGAGCCCTAGCCTTAGACTAAGCCTAGGGGTGCCCTAGCCTAAGCCTAGGGGTTCCCTAGCATAAGGCTAAGGGTGTCCTAGCCTAAGACTAGGGGTGCCCTAGCCCAAACTTAGGGGTGCCCTTGCCTAAGCCTAGGGGTGCCCTTGCCTAAGCCTAGGGGTGCCCTAGCCTAAGCCTAGGGGTGCCCTAGCCTAAGTCTAGGGGTTCCCTAGCCTAAGCCTAGGGGTGCCCTAGCCTAAGCCTAGGGGTGCCCTATCCTGAGCCTAGGGGTGCCCTATCCTGAGCCTAGGGGTGCCCCAGCCTGACGCTAGAGGTGCCCTAGCCTTAGCCTAAGCCAAGGGGTGCCCTAGCCTAAGCCTAGTGGTGCCTTAGCCTAAGCCTAGGGGTGCCCTATCCTGAGCCTCAGCCTAGGGGTACCCTTGCCTAAGCCTAGGGGTGCCCTAGCCAGAGGCTAGGGGATCCCTAGCCTTAGCCTACGCCTAGTGGTGC
Source organism: Tenrec ecaudatus (assembly GCF_050624435.1). Lineage (NCBI taxonomy): Eukaryota > Metazoa > Chordata > Mammalia > Afrosoricida > Tenrecidae > Tenrec > Tenrec ecaudatus. The sequence continues at coordinate 1,205,698 of NW_027459491.1, forward strand.
CCTAGCCTAAGCCTAGGGGTGCCCTAGCCTAAGCCTGGGGGTGCCCTAGCCTAAGCCTGGGGGTGCCCTAGCCTGAGCCTCAGCCTAGGGGTGCCCTTTCCTGAGCCTAGGGGTACCCTATCCAGAGGCTAGGAGAGCTCTAGCCTGAGCCTCAGCCTAGGGGTGCCCTAGCCTGAGCCGAGGGGTGCCCTAGCCTGTGGCTAGGGGAGCCCTATCCTTAGCCTACTCCTAGTGGTGCCCTAGCCTAAGCCTAGGGGTGCCCTAGCCTAAGCCTAGGGGTGCCCTAGCCTAAGCCTAGGGGTGCCCTAGTCTTAAGCTAGGGGAGCCCTATCCTTAGCCTAAGCCTAGGGGTGCCCTAGCCTAAGCCTAGGGGCAACCTAGCCTAAACCTACGGGTGACCTAGCCTAAGCCTAGGGGTGCCCTAGCTTAAGCCTAGAGGTGCCGTAGCCTAAGCCTAGGGATACCCTATCCTGAGCCTAGGGGTGCCCTATCCTGAGCCTAGGTGTGCCCCAGTCTGACGCTAGAGGTGCCCTAGCCTTAGCCTAAGCCTAGGGTTGCCCTAGCCTAAGCCTTGGCGTGCCCTAGTCTTAGGCTAGGGGAGACCTAGCCTTAGCCTAAGCCTAGGGGTGCCCTAGCCTAAGCCTAGGGGTGCCCTAGCCTAAGGATAGGTATGCCCTAGCCTAAGGCTAGGGTTGCCCTAGCCTAAGCCTAGGGGTGCCCTAGCCTAAGCCTATGGGTGCCCTAGCCTAAGCCTAGGGGTGCCCAAGCCGTAGGCTAGTGGAGCCCTAGCCTAAGCCTAAGCCTAGGTGTGCCCTAACGTAAGCCTAGGGTTGCCCTAGCCTAAGCCTAGGGGTGCCCTAGCCTTATCCTAACCCTTGGGGTGCCCTAGACTAAGCCTAGGGGTGCAATAACCTAAGCCTAGGGGTGCTCTAGACTTACGCTAGGGGATCCCTAGCCTTAGACTAAGCCTTGGGGTGCCCTAGCCTAAGCCTAGGGGTGCCCTAGCCTAAGCCTAGGGGTGCCCTAGCCTGAGCCTACGGGTGCCCTAGCCTGAGGCTAGGGGAGCCCTAGCATTAGCCTAAGCCTAAGGGTGCCGTAGCCTTAGCCTAGAGGTGCCGTACCCTAAGCCTAGGGGTACCCTAGCCTAAGCCTAGGGATGCCCTAGCCTGAGCCTAGGGGTGCCCTACCCTTAGGCTAGAGGAGCCCTAGCCTTAGACTAAGCCTAGGGGTGCCCTAGCCTAAGCCTATGGGTGCCCTAGCCTAAGGCTAAGGGTGCCCTAGCCTAAGCCTAGGGGTGCCCTACCCTAAGCCTAAGGCTGCCCTAGCCTAAGCCTAGGGGTGACCTAGCCTAAGCCTAGGGGTGCCCTAGCTTAAGCCTAGGGGTGCCCTATCCTAATCCTAGGGGTGCCCTAGCCTAAGTCTAGGGGTGCCCTAGCTTAAGCCTAGGGGTGCCTTATCCTAAGCCTAGGGGTGCCCTATCCTGAGCCTAGGGGTGCCCTATCCTGTGCCTAGGGGTGCCCCAGCCTGATGCTAGAGGTGCCCTAGCCTTAGCCTAAGCCTAGGGGTGTCCTAGCCTAAGCCTAGTGGTGCCTTAGCCTAAGCCTAGGGGTGCCCTATCCTGAGCCTCAGCCTAGGGGTGCCCTTGCCTAAGCCTAGCGGTGCCCTAGCCAGAGGCTAGGGGAGCCCTAGCCTTAGCCTACGCCTAGTGGTGCCCTAGCGTAAGCCTAGGGGTGCCCTAGCCTAAACCTGGGGGTGCCCTAGCCTGAGCCTTAGCCTAGGGGTGCCCTTTCCTGAGCCTAGGGGTGCCCTATTCAGAGGCTAGGAGAGCTCTAGCCTGAGCCTTAGCCTAGGGGTGCCCTAGCCTGAGCCGTGGGTGCCCTAGCCTGAGGCTAGGGGAGCCCTATCCTTAGCCTACGCGTAGTGGTGCCCTAGCCTAAGCCTAGGGGTGCCCTAGCCTAAGCCTAGGGGTTCCCTAGCCTTAGCCTAAACCTAGGGGTGCCCTACCCTAAGCCTAGGGGTGCCCTAACCTAAGCCTAGGGGTGCCCTAGCCTTAAGCTAGGGGAGCCCTATCCTTAGCCTAAGCCTAGGGGTGTCCTAGCCTAAGCCTAGGGGTGCCCTAGCCTAAGCCTACGGGTGACCTAGCCTAAGCCTAGTGGTGCCCTAGCTTAAGCCTAGGGGTGCCCTAGCCTAAGCCTAGGGGTGCCCTAGCCTAAGTCTAGGGGTGCCCTAGCCTAAGCCTAGGGGTGCCCTATCCTGAGCCTAGGGGTGCCCTATCCTGAGCCTAGGGGTGCCCCAGCCTGATGCTAGAGGTGCCCTAGCCTTAGCCTAAGCCTAGGGGTGCCCTAGCCTAAGCCTAGTGGTGCCTTAGCCTAAGCCTAGGGGTGCCCTATCCTGAGCCTCAGCCTAGGGCTGCCCTTGCCTGAGCCTAGGGGTGCCCTAGACAGAGGTTAGGAGAGCTCTAGCCTGAGGCTAGTGGAGCCCTAACCTTAGCCTTCGCCTAGGGGTGCCTTAGCCTGAGCCTAGGGGTGCCCTAGCCTGAGGCTAGGGGGGCCCTAGCCTTAGCCTTCGCCTAGTGGTGCCCTATCCTAAGCCTAGGGGTGCCCTAGCCTAAGCCTAGGGGTGCCCTAGACTTAGCCTAAACCTAGGGGTGCCCTAGCCTAAGCCTAGGGGTGCCCTAGCCTAAGCCTACGGGTGCCCTAGCCTTAAGCTAGGGGAGCCCTATCCTTAGCCTAAGCCTAGGGGTTCCCTAGCCTAAGCCTAGGGGTGCCCTAACCTGAGCCTATAGGAGCCCTAGCCTTAGCCTACGCCTAGTGGTGCCCTAGTCTAAGCCTAGGGGTGCCCTAGCCTAAGCCTAGGGGTGCCCTAGCCTTAGGCTATGGGAGCCGTAGCCTTAGCCTAAGCCTAGGGGTGCCCTAGCCTAAGCCTAGGGGTGCCCTAGCCTGTGCCTGTTCTGTCTGACTTCTACGTTAGGACACATAGACCATCTGAGTAAACCCTTTGATTCTGTGTCCTTCTCCTTCCCATAGACAAAACTGCATTCAGCACCAGATGTTTAACCTGCTGACTAAAGGTTTGTCAAAAGTCTAGAAAGAGCAGTCATACCTTGAAAACCTAGCCTGCAGAAGAGAAGACACAGAATCAAAAGCTACAACTGAAAAAAAAAAAAAAAAAAAAACAAGCTCCAGGTGGGTGTCATTCAGACAACCGATTCCAATGAGTACACTTGAGCTTCTCACAGTGTAAAATTCCTTTTACTTTCATACTATTGTAATTCAAACAGTTTCCCATATATCACCTCCAAATGTAACTCCAGCAGATTCAAGTATATTAAGGAAGAGGCAATTATTCTGGTGTTTTCCCTGCAACGATTATGGAGCCTCAAAGAGTTTTACTATTCTCAGCTCATGCCTTAAATTTTCAACTATTTGAATGTGAAGGAAATCTTAACATGCCACATTTCATAGGCTGTCTTCAGTGTTGCCTCACCCAGATTTACGTTTTTCATTTCTAGAGTGCCTCAACATGAGTTTTTTTTGGGGGGGGTTGGTTAAGGAGCATTATCATTTTCCATCATCAGTTGTTGATGGGAAATTTTACATCCTCCAGGTTCCCGTATACAATAATTACATTAAACAATGGAGTTTTCTGTATATTCCTGTTTTTCACAACAGGTTATGTTCACTCATATTGTTAGCTTATCACGCCAAATGTCCAAGATGCACAGGTGGTGTTAATTGAAGAGCGGAATGATTCATGCATTGGTCACTTTAGCACTGCAAGTTCATGAGCATCTTGATTTTGAAATTCAGTAAAGGGAGATGATGCCTTAGCCAGTTAAATGCTACTCCTTCCAAACCTCACGTACACTCAGACATATCTGAGCAGAAGCCACATTATCTACGTGAAACAGCTTTGGGTGCTCCCCAGCTATATGCAGATGCCCACCAAACATGAGATTATTTTGCTTTCTCTGACTTGGCTCTTACTAGCATTCAGCCTCATTCCATCTCTTTTGTAGATGGTTGTGGATTCTGGGGGGCCTATGGCATAATGGTGGGCTTATGAGGTTAAAAAAATCTTGTAGCGAAGTTTTCTTGATGTGCATTTAATATTTATTTACAACTCTCTTTTATACACGTGTGTCTGTGGATTTCAACATTTAAGTGCACAGATTAGCATATTCCCATAGCGGAGTGAACCTTCCTTCCGTCATGTCTATAGGTATTTCTCCTTCCTATGGGCAGCTGGACAGAAATTTATCTGAGGAACGTTTGGTAAACCATGACAATGGTGCTTCCCCAGCTTTCTGGGATGAAGGGCCAGGCCATTGGTTAACTTTATAGAAGTCTCCTGACACTTCCTAGTGATGTCTGTTTCTGGGATCATAGTGGCTTCCTCTTCCTCGGTTGGTCTTGTTGGTAGGTGCTGTCCAGTTGGTCTGCTTCAAAGCAACCTCAATGTACAGGACAAGGAAAGGCTTGCCAGTCCTGGGCCACCCTCATTTCTTTCTGATGTTTGAACCCATCGTTGCAGCTCCCTTGGCCATGCATTCTTCAAATGGCCTGGCTCTTTGTCACTGATCCTCCCCTTTAATCTGACCAAAAGTGTTCGTCATCTGGTCCTCTCTCTGACAAGGTTCTGCCTAGTTTTACTAGCCCTCCACAACCTGACAGTTTATCAATGATTAGCATAAGGTTTTCAGTGGTGTATTTAGTCATCCTCAGTGTGTCCTTATTGGGGGCTCTTACAACTCTTGTTACAATCCATACACCAATTGTATCTGACATAGTCATACGTATATTGCCATCATTCTTTTCTAGACATTTACTTTCTATTGAGCCCTTGGGATCAGCTCCCCTTTCTTTCCTGCTTCCCCACTCGTGGTTCCTTGATAGATTATAGATTGTTATTATTTTCATATCTCGCATCGACCATTGTCTCTTTTATCCTCAGCTTTCTGTTGCTCCTCTCCCTGCGAGGGGTGTGTGGTTATATGTCATTCATTGCTATCGGTTCCCCTTCCTTCCATCCTCTACCCCCCTTCCACCTACCATTTTGGTATCTCTATTCCCATTCCTGTTCCTGGGTTCCATGTGTTGTGAGTTTTATCTCTTGCTAATACCTATGCATTCTAGTCCAGAGTGGGAAGCGGCACTGGGGTGATGATATTGGGGGGTGAGGAGGTCTCAAGGGGTCAGAGGCAGATTGTGTGATTCATTGGTGTGATCCATGTCTCCTCAGGGGGGCCTCCACCCAGTGGGACACAGCATCTGGGATACTTGTGGCTTTCTCCTGAGACAGCATGGTGGCCAAGGGACCGGGCATTGAGGGTGGGACTCTGGGCCTGGGGTGGCAGCACTTGCAGAAGCCACCCCCTCCCCCAGGCGCCCACCTGGATATGGACGAGCACATGAAACAGTTGGCTGTGAATTTTGATGGTGGCCTCAGCGTCTCCGAACAGGTGGGGTCTGGCCTGAGTCAGCTCCCACAGCTCCAACCTGGAAGCCCTGCCCCAGGCGGGGGTCAGCAGTTATCCCAACATGCTCTTTCCTCCCCCTCAGCTTCTCTCTGGTCAGCCCTTCAGCTTCCTGGCTGGGTTTAGAACTTGTCCTAAGATCCCTGAGGGCCACCGTCCTGAGATCTTGCTCAGAGCTTCAGGCCTTTCTGCAAACTCTCCTCCCAGGAGCCCAGTATTACTAGCAGTTTACCCCTTGCTCTAACGATGCTCCAGGAGGCCTGCTTGGGAAGTGTTGGGCTGTTGCCTGGTTCAGTCCCACTAACTGCTCCTCAGGAGATAGAAGAGGTTCCCTGCTCCTGGAAAGATTTACTGGCTTTCAAACCCTCTGGAGGATCCCCATGAGTCAGCAGGTGGGGTCATTCTAAAGCCCGGCATTCCACAGGTAGCCACGTTGTGTGCCACCCAGGCATGCTGTGTGTTTGGAGGAGACTGCACACCCTTCAAAGGTAGAAGCTGCACCCCTCCATGGTTCTTGCATGCAGCAAATGCAGGGCCCCTGGGCCTCCGGGCCAGCCTCTGGGCTAGGATCATGGACAAATCGTTATCTCGCCTAAGCTCCATCTGGGCTGGAAACGCAGTAGCTTGTACTGTGACCTGTTTCAGCCTGGGGCTGTGCAGGGCATCCTCAGCCCAGCTCAACTCTTCCCAGAACGCCCCTGCAGGTGCACGGAGCCCCTGGCTTGGGAAAGTGACCCTGCTAAGTGGGCTTTGTGACCAGGCTCCCTGATCCACCGACCCAGCTTTGCCTCCTCCACAGGCCGCAGACAGCAGGGGCTGCCCTGGGTTCCCTGAACTCGGGCCCTCTCCAGAGACAGTGTGGGCAGGACCTGGAGGGTGTGGAAGTGAGTCGTGCCGGGAAAGTGGATGGAGGAACGGAGGGTAGGGTAGATGCTGGGTGGGCTGAGGGGGCAGGAGATGCCCTGCAGAGTTCTAGAACCAGGGCTGAGGGATGTGGGAGCTGTTGGGGCCAGCTGGCCCTTTCGTGAGTTTTAGGAGCTGTCTGAACCCCATCTACATTGACCCTCTCCAGCCCCACCTTTGGCAGATGCTGGCAGAGAAGTTCAAGGTCTTCCAGGAGAAAGGGCAGAGTGTGGGGCTGCCAGGGTTCAGGCCCTGAGGGAGCTGGCAGGTGCCCTGGAACTCGCCTCCCCCAGCTCCATGGCCCAGAGTCAATTCCACAGGAGCTGTGTAGAGGCCGCATGGGTGAGGCTGGACAAGGCAATGAAAGCCCGCACAGAGGTGGGTGCCCAGAGGGACAGGCCAGCGACAGCCAAAGGGCTCGGGACACAGGGTCCTACGCCAGATGTGTGTGCGTGTGTGTGTGCTCATGTGTAGGGGTGGGCATGTGGGTGTGTGCATGCATACTTCTGTGTGTATTCTCGTGTGCGCATGTGTGTATGAAGGGGCATGGCTGACTCCAGCTCCCAGCATCAATCAGCCTTCCCCGTCCAACCATGCTCCTTCCTGCCCCCAGTTTGGAGTCCTTCAGCGCAGGTCACTCCTTGTGGCAGGAGCACGAAGTGTGCTCTCCCAATGCTCCCTGAGCACAGTCCACAGTTTCGTTTGGGGCACAGGCCCTGCTGGTCTTCTTGCTGACCGCCACTCTTAGAGCTCCCTGCCTCCCCTCCCCACACCCTCCTTTCTCGGGATCTGGTGTCTCAGTGCACTGAGCACCTGACAGGTCCTGCAACCGAAATCCTGGGGCTGGGTGGCTCCGGGGCCAGCCCTCTCCTCACTGACTGTTAGAGTTGCTACAGGCAGACCCCCTGACAGGCAGCCCACTCGCTCCCTGAGCCGCAATCCTCATGTGCTCAGGGCTCCCCATCTTTTTGCCTTCCTCCCAACATGCGTGTCAAGACCCTTTCCTCCCTCGGGCCCTGCCTGTGGGCCCCGGGCCTCATCAGGAACCTGCTGTGATCAGAGGAAACCATCCATCTTCTAACCACCGAAGGGCAAGAAGGCGCGAATGTACAGCAATGATAATAGGTAAAGGTCATGGTAAAGTCATAGAGGACAGGAAAGACAGGGTCGAGAGAATACAATACAGAGTCAGACATGTTTTATTAGGCATGCTCACTTCAGCTCCTCTTGATGGACCACGTGGAACTGGGAGAAGTGGAACCTTTGCTATCTTGGGACGTGTATAGGGAGCCTGGAGACACACCTCTTCAGTAGTGACATGGGTCACAAGGTGGGCGGTATCTATCGTAAGGCCCCTGTACTTGAGCTCACCAAGGTGAGGAAAGCTAATACCTGCATTGGGGGAAGCTACAAGGGGGGCTGGGTGTCACGGTGGGAAGAGAGGACAAAAGGACCATATCTGCTTCTACACAGAGATACAATCAGTCATGTGCTCACATTAAGGCAGCCTAGCAGTTAACGGAGAATCCGTGGGAATGATTTTTAAAGCAGGATAATGTACTTGGACTTTACCTCTAACTTACCAAAGTAGAGGCTTTCCTACCGTGGAATACCAGCTTTCCAGATTCTCCCTGTTATAAGTTAGGGAATAGAGTCTTCGTCCTATTTCCCTCCGTGTTAACGCCCCACAAATCCCCAAGCCACAGTCTTTGCTCAAAAGGAGGTGGCCCTGTTCTCAGGGAGAAAGTTGCTGGCCTTCCTTCCCGCTGTGCCCTCGATTTCCACCAGGCGGCGCTAGAGCTGTGGGGCCACATGCAGAAGGTGGTCCTGGTGGAGGGTGCTGTCCTTGGCCACCACCTGGCGTCTGTGGAGGTCCTGCGGCGCCAGCACCGCCTCCTGCAGGGGAGGGCCCCAGTCCCTCCCCACCGCAAGAACACCTCTTTGTAGGCAATGGATGGATGAGGTGCCCTCACCCCCAGCTGACCCCAGGCAGGACTGCAGCCTGCCCCTGCCCCCTCTGGGATGGGGGGTGACGGGCCTGGGCTTGACCTAGGCTGGGGTACAGCCAGGATGGCCTGCAGAGTCCTGGGTGGAGGAGCATTCAGCCTGCTCTCTGCCAGCTGCAGAGGGAGTTGGTGGCTGTGGACAAGGTGGTGGTTCAGATGGGGATGGAGTCCATCCAGGTACACCCTGCGGTCCAGGAGAGCCTGGCCGGGCAGCTGGCTGAGGTGCAGGAGGCCTGGGCCACCTGGACATGAAGGCCTGGGAGCAGGGCCAGCAGCTGGAGTGGGTAGCCCATGGCCACGCCTTCCTCAGGCACTGCCAGGAACTGCTGAATGTGCCACCCCAACTGGATGGGGGCTCGCTCTGTTCCATGCGGGTGGGGGCACCCAGCTCTTCCCTGCCTCCTCCCTGTTCTGCCCTCTGGCCCTGAAACCTGTTCCCATGCCCTGTCCCCCACCCAGCACTCGGGCTCAAGAGAAGCAGGCGCTAGTCTATATCCTCAGAAAGGCCAGCTGGGGCCAAGGAGACACTGGGGCAGGAGCTCTGCCTGAGAGCCCAGGCAGTGCGGCCGGTGGGGTAGCAGCTGCTGGACACTAGCCACGTCATGGCCCCAGAGATGTGCGCGCTGAGGGCTAGGGCCAGGGTGGTGCGTGGCCAGAGCTCCCTTTCCTGCTTCTCCCTGCTCCATGGTAACCCAGCCCTGCCCCACCCAGTCGACACCCTGAGCCCCTCCCAACAGCCCTCTGCCCCCCAGGTCACAGTGTCTCCGGGAGCTGGACAGGAAGCTGCAGGAGCTCTGGACAGACTGAGCCCTTCACCAGGAGCACTGCCAGGTGAGCCAGGACCAGGAGGAGCTGCGGGGAATGCTGGGTCAGGCCGAGGTCTGGCTGGCCTCCTGAGAGGACCTCCTGCTAGATCCTGACTGTGGGGTGAGCAGGGATCCGCCCCTTAGAGGGCCACATGCCTGGCACCAGGACTTGGAAAGGCAGCTGGCAGCCCAGGAGGAGAAGCTCACCCAGCTCCAAATGTAGGTGAGGGTGTGGAGGGCGGGACTGAGGAGGGGTCGAGGGGCCTCCACCTGCGGTGGGGTCTCCAGAGCATTGATCTGCCCTGAGGGGAACCCATTTGGGGAAACAGTCGCAGGGTCCTGTCCTCCATGGGCAGTCTGGCTCTGTGGGGTCCATCACAGCTTCTTCTGCCCAACTGTTCCCTCCCTTCCTCCTCCTGATTTCCCCCTCTGAGAGCTGCCCCCAGAGCAAGCCCTGTGGGACACAGAGGGTCACTATGGGTGGAAACCAATCAATAATCTCATGGGTGCAGAGCACACTCTGAGGAACACAGGGGAGGTGACACTAGCTACAGAGAATCTGAGTGGAGCGAGGGTTTGTAATCCTTGTGTAGGCTGGGGGTGGGGCTGATAGCGGGGTGGGGGGGATTGATACCACAGGATCCTGTGGGACTGAAAGTGAGGACCTGAGGGTGGACGGGCAGAGGGAGTGCCCCATCCTCTGAGGTAGGAAGGTGGTCAGCTAGGGTGAGCACGGAGGAAGATGAGCAGGGGCTGCTGCAGTCACGCAAATGTCACGTAAGAATCTCACTTTAGTATAAAATGTTTGTCTCCATTGCAAAGCCACCTCTAGCAACTAGGATCCCCTCTCTCCCCATCTGGAGTTGACGAGTGAAGAAAATAAAAAACTGAAGCAAAGCAGTCCACAGGACTAACGGACCACCAACACCACAACCCTCCATCCTTGTCCTGGAGACCAGGAGAGTTAGATGGTGCCCAGCCACCGCCTCAAACTGCTCTGGTTGAGCTCAAACTGGCAACTTGTGCACAGCTTGAAAGCCAATGGAAGTTGACTTCATGAAGAGAGGGCATTACAAGTTTGACAGGGACTGCTGGAACCCCGAGACCAGGGCCCTTCAAATCCAAAACAGAGCCCAGCTCCGGGAATCACCCCGCCCAAGCAACAGTCGAGCTGATAAAGTGAACGCATGGCACCTGTGAGGCAAGTGCTTCGCAGAGCAAACGGGAGCATTTGCCCTCAAAAATCAGGAGGGAGGGAGGGGTCAGGGAGGAGGCAAGAAGAGTGCTGTGTTATATTATTGTTAAACTGCTCTGCATGTTTCCACTTAAAACAAAAACCCTCTATATTAAAATTCATATATATATGTGCATTATATGTGTATATATATATATTAGTCTAACCCAAGGTCAGAAAAAGGCATGCCCCGGGCTGCTGCTCGTGGCAAGGTCAGTGATCTGAAACCCATCAGAAAGACGCGGCTCAGCTATCTGCTCCCGTAGTGACAGCCTCAGAGAGCCGCAGGGGCCGTCGTGTGCTGTCCTACAGGGCCTCGATGATAGAAATCGACTCGATGGCAATGTTTTGAGTGCTTTGAAGGTCAGAAACTGTAGACAGTGATCTATAAACATCCTTCTCTCCTGTAAGGTGTCTGTAACACAATCAAAGGAAAACAATCGGTCTGCTCTCCAGATCTTCAATGGGACCATTTCCAGGGAGCCTGGCCACACACTGCCAGGCTGTGCCTCCTCAGATCCGCTGGCACTGCTAGGAAGGTTGTGGGCCCTGCAGGGGTGGGGGATTCTCCAGCCTGCTCCCCAGCAATAGAGGCACTAGGCCAAGACTGGAAGAGCCCCGGCGGGGGGAGAGTGGGGAGGTTGAGGCAGTCACTGTGCCCTGCTTCTGACACTCTTCATGTGGCTGCTATGGTCACCCTTGACCTCAGGGAAGGCCAAGGGTCACCAGGGCAGAAAACACTTCCTTTTTTATGGTGAGGGCCATATCGGGTCTCAACTCCACTGCTAATTAGCTGTGGTCTCTAGCAAGTAACCCAGCCTCTCGGTGAACCCAGTTTCCCCAGTGCTATCTGGAGTCCCCAGAAGGGCCAGGTACAGCCAGGCTGCTTGCAGCTGGGCCAGAACCAGCAGCTGCCCTCACCGTGCCCTGAAGCCAGAAGCCCAGAACTCAAAGCCTGAGCTTTGCTGAAGGTCGTCCGACATGGCCTCTCAGCTTAAGTAAGGGGTCCCAAGCTCCAGGCTGCACAAGTTGCTCCCTGGAACACGTGGCCCGGGCCCCCAATGTGGGCACACAGAAAGCCAGTTCACCCCTCAGGGGATTGGCAAAGCCGCAGCACAGCAAGGGTCTCCCTGGAAGCCCCTCCACCCCATGCCCAGCACCTCCCCCAAACTCATCCCTGCTCCAGGCAGCTGGTACTCACTGTAGGTCCTGTCACCACTGCTGGGCCCTGGGGGCAGTGCTGGGCCACCACTCCAGCAGGCTCTCCGCTAGTGGGGCAGGCTGCCCCTGGTGGCCACCCATCTTCACTTGGTGCAGAAACATTGCAAACTTGGTTAAGAGGAGCTGAGAAGAGAGGAGAGGGGTCACAGGGGGCCCTGGCTGGTGGGCTGTGAGACACCTCAGTGAGTGACTGGGCAGGGCAGGACTGGATAGCCACTGAACTTGCCCCTCTACGCAGAGAGGGGAATAGGAAGTCACAGGTGTCCTCAGTCCAGACTGATGTTCCCCATCAGCCCCTTGTGCATGCAGCCCCCCCTCCACCACCCGTCTTCCTTCGGCTCCAGGGCACCTTCCTTGCCCCTAGCCCCTTCCTCACTAGGGTGTGCTCATAGTCCTCTCTCCTCTGGCCACCTGCTGCTGGCTGCTCAGCCAGCTCTGCAAGTCCTCAGCTTCCCTCAGGAAGCCCTGCATTGCCAGCATCCTCTTCAGATCCTGGCCCCTGTGGTGACAGCCTGAGTCCCCCAACAGTTAGTGTGCATGTGTCCACACTCTGCAGGACAAGGGACCCAATCAAAGGGGCTGCCTGAAGGACAAGGTTCTTCATGGTCTTTGCCCAGGCTGCTCCTCTGGATTCAAGAAGCAAACCCAGGCCAGGGGGCGTTGGGGCTGGCGAGGGTGTGGCTGTGGGGAAGGGCAGGTGACTGGAGCCAGGGAGCCGAGCCCCTGCCCTGCAGGCTCTCCTCAAAGGTTTGTGGGAAGAGGAAACAGTGAAGGACTCATCTATTCCTGACACATGTCTACAGGCCTCCGTCACGGTTCTCTTCAAGGCAGGGGTAGCATCTAGGGGAATAAGCAACCCCAGCCAGTTTTCTGGTACCCACGGATGCAGTGACCCTCACTGTTGGGCTGCCAACTCCCGCAGTGTCTGCAGCTGCTTCCAGAGCCTCCCCTGCATCACACCCAGCTGCTCTGAGACCTCAGTTACAAGGATCTACATATAACTTCCTCCCGGGGGATGAACAACAGAAAAGTGGGTGAAGGGAGACAAAATATGTAAGATCTGACAAATTATCAAGGGTTCATGAGTGAGGGGGGAACAGGGAGGGTGGAGAAAAATGAGGACATGATGCCAGGGCCTTAAGTGGAGAGCAAATGTTTTGAGAATAATGAGGGCAATGAATGTACAGATGTGCTTTACACAACTGATGTATGTATGGATTGTGATAAGAGTTGTATGTGCCCCTAATAAAATGATTTAAAAAAATTAAATCATTTAAATTTATTAGGACAATGCCATTTGTATTTCAAAGCAACATTCACAAAAGCTATTTTTTCACCTTCACTATCTTCTATTTAGTTTTAGATAGAGAAAAACAATTCTTATGCCTTTGTATGAGATGTAATGCAAGTAGACATAAATTTATGCATAAATAAAATTTGAATGAACAAAATATTTTGTTAAAGAATTTGAACTTTTGTGAAAATCATAGAAAGCATATAGCATTTTATTGAAGGGTTGGGAATTATTTCCTCTATTTTATTCTAGTATTTGGTCTGAGGTTCTTACAGCATATTCTGATTGTTGTCATGTAAGAGAATGTACATTCCATATAAGAGAAAACTTTCCTTATAATATTTTCCAATCCATTGCTTCCTGCTGAATCTCTCATTTGTTCTTTTATCATTTTTCCTATAAAAACCCAGGCTGCTTAATTTTATTCTTATTAATCATTTATATAAGTTAAGAAAATATTTATTATATATACATTTTTATTAAAAATCTTTTCTTGGAGACTCTTACAACTTTTGTTGCAATCCATATTGATTGCATCAGGCATTTTGTACATATGTTGCCTTCATTCATTTATAGATATTTCTTTCCTTTTCTTTTTTAAAATCATTTTATTGGGGCTCATACAACTCATCACAATCCATACATACACCAATTGTGTAAAGCACACTTATACATTCGTTGCTTTCATCATTCTCAAAATTTGCTTTCCGCTTGGGTTCCTGGAATCAGCTTATTTCCCCTTTCCCCTCTCCCCCTCTCACCCTGCTCCTCTTCCCTCATGAACCCTTAATAATTTATACATTATTATTTTCTCTTATCTTACACTGCGCGGCGTCTCCCTTCACCCAATTTTCTGTTGCCCATCTCCCAGGGAGGAAGTTATATGTAGATCCTTGTGATCGGTTTCCCATTTCTACACCCACTTCCCTCCCAGTATCGCCACTCTCACCGCTAGTCCTGGGGGGGTTCATCTGTCCTGGATTTACTGTGTTTCCAGTTCCCGTGTGTACCGCTGTGTATCTTCTGGTCTAATCAGGTTTGCAAGGTAGAATTGGGATCATGAGCGGTGCGGGGAGGAAGCGTTTAATAACTAGAGGAAGGTTGTGAGTTTCATTATTGCTACACTGAACCCTGAGTGACTCATCTCCTTCCCACTACCCCTCCGTAAGGGATGTCCAGTTGTCTACAGGTGGGCATTGGTCCCCCGTCATGCACTCCCCTCATTCACGATGATATAATCCCCCTCCTGCCTTTGTTGCTTGAAAACTGGTCCCCTCTGCCCTTCATGATCACACATGTTGGTGTGATGCTTCCATGTGGGCTTTGTTGCTTCTGGGCCTGCTTTTTTACTTTCAAGCCTCTAAGACACGGGACGCTATATCGCTTGATAGCCAGTCACCATCAGCCTTCTTCACCACACATACTTATGCACACATTCATCTTCAGCGTTTATGTGGGGAAGGTGATCACACAATGATGATTTTTGTTCTTTGGTGTCTGCTACCTGATCCCTTCAACACCTCGTGTTCACTTAGGCTTGTGTGCTTCTTCTCTGTGGGCTTTGTTGCTTCCAAGCTAGATTTCAGCCTGTTTGCCTTCAAGCCTTTAAGACCCCCAGAGTTTCATTATATTGTGCAGAGAGTGGCTATGAGCCAAACTCACTCGACTGCACCCAACAACAATAACAACAGGACTTGTGCTTCTAACAATATGCTGAAGAAGACCTTAAGAGAATCTCCCCTTCGTTTAGAGCAGCGGCTCTCGACATATGGGTCGTGTCTACTTAGGGGGTCAAACAGCCCTTTCATGGGGTGGCCTGAACTATAGCAGTAGCAAAATTATAGCTATGATGTAGCAACAAAAATAATTTTATGGTTGTTTGGTCACGACTACATGAGGAACTGTATGAAAGGGTCGTGAGTAAGAATGTTGAAAACCACTGTCCAAGAGGAAGACTCAATTCTTGATACATTTGAAGGGCAACAAAATAGACTCAGCCCCAATATAGATGGGATAGCACAGTGGCTGCAACAATAAACACAAGCCAAAGAAACACTGCAAGGATGCCACAAGACGGGACAGTGTTTCATTATATTGACATAGAGTTGCTATGAGTCAAAACCCACAAGAAAAAAAAAAACAGGACTTGTTTTTCTAACAATGTACCTAAGTAGACCTTAAGAGAATCTCCTATTAGTTTAGCGCAGGGGGCCTCAAACTGAGGGTCGTGACCCCTTTTGGGGGATGAATGACCCTTTCACGGCAGTGGACCGTTCATTAAAGTGGAAAAATTAGAGTTATGATGTAGCAATGAAAATAATTTCATGATTTGGCAGTCACCACTACATGAGTAATGGTATGAAAGAGTCGTGGCATTAGGAAGGTTGAGAACCACTTCCCTAGAGGAAGACAGAATTCTTGGTAGAGTAGAAGGGCAGCAAAGGAGAGGCAGCCCGTACAAGGTTGATTAGCCCAGTGGCTGCAACAATGAGCACAGGCAAATGAACAACTCTGAGCATGGCATTGGACTGGGCAGCATTTCATTATATTGTGCATAGAGTTGCTGTGACCAGAAACCCACTCGACAGCACTCAACAAAAATAACTACAGGACTTGTGCTTCTAAAATATGGTGAAGTAGGACTTCAGAGAAAGTCCTTTAACTTTAGAGCAGCAGTTCTCAACCTGTGGGTAGCACGCCTTGGGAGGGTAGAATGACCCTTTCACGGGGGTTGTCGGATTCATAATGGTAGTTCAATTAGGGTGACAAAGTACCAATGAAAATAATTTTATGGTTGCTGGTCTCCACTAAATGAGAATCGATATGAAAGGGTAGTGGCATTAGGAAGGTTAAGAACCACTTCTCTAGGGAAAGACACAAATTTGGTACAGAAGGGAAGGAAGAGAGCGGCAGTCTCCAACAAGTTGGATTAGCACAGTGGCTGCAACACTGAGGCCAAGCACACAAGCACGGTGAGGGTGGCACAGGGCAGGGCAGCGTTTCATTAATATTGTGCATAGAGTTGCTAAGAGTCAAAACCCACTCGACGGAACTTAACGACAACAACTACAGGACGTGTACTTCTAACAATATGCTGAACTAGATCTTAAGAGAAACTCCTCTAAATTTAGAGCAGTGGTTCTTAACTTGTGGGTCGTGACCCCTATGGGGTTTCAGACGAGCCTCTCACAGGTGTTGCCCAATTCATAACAGTAGTGAAATCACAGTAATGGAGTAACGATGAAAAAAAATTACTGTTGGAGGATCACCACAACATTAAGAATTGTATAAAGGAGCCATGCCATTAAGAAGGTTCAGAAACACTGCCTGAGAGGAATACACAAAACGTGGTACTGCAGAAGGGCAGCAAGTGAGAGGCAGACCCTACAAGATGGAATAGCTCAGTGGCTGCAACAATGAATGCCATCAACGAACCACTGTGAGGACAGCACAGGACGAGGCAGCGTTTCATTATATTGTGCGTAGAGTTGCTGAGAGTCAAAACCCACTCGACGGCAACTAACAGCAACACAAAAAGAACTTGAGATTCTAACAATATGCTGACGTAGATCTTAAGAGAAACGCCTCTTAGTTTAGTGCAGGCTTCTCAGCCTATGAATCACGAACTCTTTTTGGGAGTGAGTGGGTTGAATGACCCTTTCACAAGGGTTGCCTGATTCATAAGATTAGCAAAATTACAGTTATGAAATATCAGCGAAAATTTTGTATGACTGGGGGTCCACCACTATTTTGGGAACTGCATGAAAGGGTCGTGGATTTAGGAAGATTGAGAACCACTGTCCGAGAGGAAGACACAAATGTTGGTAAAGTAGAAGGGCAGCAAAGGAGAGGCAGCCCCTCCA